>NC_079969.1:1159930-1759930 GCF_029852145.1 Microplitis mediator | reverse complement strand
ATTTGTAACAGATTGTTATTTAACTGCAGTTAATTAAATTCTCATCAATTGGATTGATGGCTGTGGTTAATTAAATTCTCATCAATTGGATTGATGGCTGTGGTTAATTAAATTCTCATCAATTGGATTGATGGCTGTGGTTAATTAAATTCTCATCAATTGGATTGATGGCTGTGGTTAGCACGCGGCTATGGTACGAATGAAGTTGTATATGGTATTGTATGACAACGGCCAAATGCGTTGATGATAATTAAAGCGCGAACAAATTCAATTTTTGGTTTTATTTGTTATATGATTATCACGTATATATGATAATTATTAATGTGTAATTATTGCAGGGTAATTAAACTGTACCCGAACAGATCGATGAATTGACGGAATTTAATGTGAGATAATAGTTATTAACTATTCGATATTATTTGAGTCGATTATTATTTAATATTAATATGAATATTAATATTAAATAACGAATTCAATCTTACCGAATAATTAATAGTAACACAAATAAATATTCGATGTTTGATGGGTGAGACCCACGCGCAACAAGTCCCGGCTTGTTTTTACTACGACGTAATAAAACACCCGGTCTTTATGCAATTCCCGAAATATTAGTGAAACTCAACGAAATAATTAGCAAAACTGATTAAACCGTATTAATTAATACTTATCTTGGCACGATGGCACGAAATCGTAATTGATAATCAAATAATTAATAATTATTATTAATTTTAATATTGGCTTGGCAATGTAGCGAAAAGAACGTTCACAGTAAGTGTGGACAGCGTGAAGACTTGTGGTCAACTGCCGAAAAGACGCGGTGACGCCGGGTCGTCGTTTCGACGGAACGGAAAAATTCAGACACCCAAACAACAGAGATATACTGAAGGCGTGAGTGCAACGAAGATGCACTGAGAAACCGACGCTATGTTTAGCGCGCGCGTTCGCGATGCGACCCGAGTTGGCGACGAGATGGTTTTTAACACCGCTAGATGGAGACCGGTTTAAATGTTTTAAATTTTAAATATTATTATGATGACAATTGTCTCCGGACTTCCGTTTTCGACGGAACACGCTCCCGCCCGCGAGATGCGAATATGAATGAGTGAGAGTAGTGTAAGTAGTGTAAATAGTGTATGAGTGTAAGTAGTGTAAATAGTGTATGAGTGTTTACAATATGTTATAATTTTAAATAATTTATGGCAATTATTATTAAGTAGTTCAAGTATTGGGTATTAATGAACAGAATCTCCGAGTGTTTCATGTGTAAATTCCTCGTGATGTTTGACCCCGACGACTCGTATGACACCGTCGCTTCCTGGATGCACCTCAGTAATGGCTCCATTTTTGACGTTTGCATTCCATGTAGATACTCGAGTTGTCAGCACTTCCAGACGTTCTGGATAACCTTGGTGAGAAATCTCCAAGTAGAGGGTTATCTGGTACAAAAAATAAATCAGGATCAGGTAGAGATGTAATTTTTACTGATTAGGATGTCGACAGTAGAAAGAGTTATAAGATCCTGTTGATCAGTAGTAAGAGTATAGAGAGGCTTATAGTTTAAACTAATCGTGATGTCTAAGGTCGACGGAGTTATTTCTTCGAATGTCAAAGATTGAAGTCGATCACGCGTTTGAAATATATTTGAGAGAATTCACGGTCATTTCCTATACCCGACTCAAGTAAAGCGAAAGAAATGGATCAAATTTTTTGTTTACCGGACTGTAAGAGAGCGATGGTGATACAGGATGAAGTTCCGATAACTTGCATTAATGGTAGAGTCAATTAATACGCTTGTCCTATCTATCGTGAATAAGTGTGCATTTACTCACAAGGTTGACGATACTGTTTTCCCGCGTTAATAAATACAAAATCTTCAGAAATCTTGGAACGTGTATATTCAGAAACGAATCATGCAGATGCAATGAATAATTAATAGCTGAAGCTATTACATCGCGTTGATTGTTAAAGTTCATTTATTAACAATAAATAATTATCGTTAATTCATTGTTTCAAAAACCGAAGAAAACACCTGAACGCCTTTAAATTTTTTTTAAAGTCGTGAATAAGAAGGTAACAAATTAATATCCTTGATATGTGACATTGTAAAGGTTATACCGAAAAATTTTCTCATAAATTCATATTTTTATTAAATAGTCTAGTGAGAAATAAATAAAAATGGATTCTGTAACTACAAAACGATCAAAAATAAACGCAAGCGAAAAAACTCGCAGAAGCTGTTTCTTTCTGCTGAAGTGACAAATTCTTCAAATGATCTCGAAACGTCAACAACAAAAATGGATCCTACAGCCAATAATACGAAGAGAAATAAAGAAAAAGAAGAAAATTTCAAACGATCGTTTCTTCTTCAACAGAAACGAATTCGTCTGGCTCCCATCACTCATCATTGGACCCCCAATATCGATCCGTAACTTGCCTATATGAAGATCGTGGAAGGAAGTATTCAATAACTTTATGGAAATTGAATCCTCACAACAATGGAATTCTATATTACAGCGTCCAAACTATAGATTACTTCCACATATCCAAAGATTATAATCGCCTTTATTTTGATGGATACAAAGAATGTAATTTTGAATGATGGAATCGTTGACAGTGTTTACAGTGCGCCTTGGATGTACACGGGGAATGATATTTGCCAAGACAATTTCTACAGAGGTTACGTAGTTTCACGAACTCCCATCGTTTAGGTACAGTTAATTTATCGAATTCTCCACATTGGTATAAACAATGATCGGTAGCCCGACAATATTCACAAATTTTGGATGTAGTAAAAAAGACGCGATTTCCTTCAACGTTTCTCCATGCCTTGGATTCATTTGAAGAATCGATAAAATGTCGTTTATTAGTATTACTCTTGTTAGAATTAGACACGGATTTAGTGTGCATGCGCGAAATAATTGTTTCTAAAAATGTGAACATATCGTCAACAGTAGGGGAATCGTCTGGTTTAAGAGTATCTTGCCATTTTTCAGCAATAAGATCCGGTAAAATCCTTTCAATGTGCCAAATAAAGCATTCATGATTTGGTGGGCATCTAAGCGTTTCGAGGGATGTTAGATTTTGTCGTACAGTGTTGAGTATGTGTCCAAGGGTGGCTGGGTTAGCCGTTTCCGGTTTTTTGAGATTAAATATCGCCCCGATGTGTTTGCCTCTCAATACCCTCTTAAGTTCATAAGTTCCCTTAAGGATGGACCAAGCTACTTGATAATTGGCATCCGAAGCCTGTAAATGTATAATCCGTTGCGCGGCCTCTCCCTTCAGACTCGTTTTTAAATATTGAAATTTTATAATATCGGCAATATCGTCGCGTCGATCAATAATGCTCTGAAACAAGTTTGAGAAAGATATCCACTCGTTGTAATCCCCGGAGAAAGTGGGTAGTTGCGGTACCGGCAGTCTTTGTAAAGTTTGTTTTTCAGTTTGAGTTGAATTCCCGAGAATTGTACTATTCGCGAGAGGGCCGTCTTTCGCGAGATGTTCAGCAATACCGTAATATCCATCGGATACATTTGTGAAGTGTTCTGATTCAGCTGCCAGAGGTTGACACGCGATCAATTCGTTGAAAAGCTCTTCGTATTCGCGAAATGCAACCGTGACGCGTTCGAATCGTAATCGTGCTCGCAAATCGGATATTTGTTGGCTATTTATTGAATCGACTAATTGATCAACGTAGCATGCTGCTATGTTACGTCTCCTCTCGATCGGCGAAATGGTCTCGTCTCCTTTCTGGTCCGTCATTTTAATAATTAGATATTTAAAACTGGGTATTGAGATTCAAGTTGTATTGATGATAATGAGATTGGAAGAAATTCGACTGCACGACTCGCAAATCACCGTAATTAACCGATAAATTCAAATAATTTAGGCGATCCCAAGAGTCAGACAGTCCAAATCCCCAATTGATCGCGAAGAATTATAATATAATTAATTAACGTAATCGATTGACCCCGATGATCACTACAATGAAATGATCCTCAGATCAAATAATTGACGGGATCAGATTAGTCAATCGACTTAGCAATTTTAATTTAATATTCTGGTTACTTTATACTTCGAAGACTTGAGCAATTCACTGATCGCAACAATTAAATGGTCTTGCGACAAATAATTGATGTAATCCCAGAATTGCACAGCTCAATCCGAAATAAGACAATAATTCGAATATGATGAAATCAAATATTGAAAATATATTAAAATTAAATAATTAAATATGAATAGTAAGATTCACTCGTTTATGATGAGTTGAAAAACTCAGTAAATTTATGACAAAAATTAAGTATTGTGATCCGATTGTAATAAGAATTAAATGATATTAAATTGAAATCAAATCAAATTATAGAATCAGTGTTGAATTGAATGAATGATAATAATGAAAAATACTGCCAATGGCGAATAAATGTTTAATAAATTTTGAACTTAGCTGGATTTCACTGCAGATGATCCTCTAGATGCGGCGGTGTCAACGAGTCGGTAATATGAATGGCGTTTTGATCAATTTTTTATCCACACTGAGTATTGATATTTATTTGAATATATTTTCCTGAATATATTTTAATTGTCCAATCGAGTTACCTCACAGGAGGCACCAAAATGTTTGTGGGAAAATGTTCCCTTTCTTTTTATTTTTATTTTATATTTAAAATCTAAATTTACCTGTAAATTAAATTAAATTAGTAATCGGAATGTAATTAACTTCTTATAATGATAGGTAGGATATGACAGGTATTATTTAATAAAACTCGTGGTTTGGGTATATCAAATTCGAAGAATATATTTTGACCCAAAAAAATAGGGAAAGCGCTACGGCATAAAACCCTTTGAAGAAATACAGTGAAAAGATTGAGAATGTTAAGATAATGAGAATGAGGGTAACTCGTTGAACAATTGATACAAAATGAAATGTAGAAATGTGTGTGTATGTGTGTATGTCAATGTGTACTGGGATGATAGAGAGTCTACTGCGAGACAGTTAAATAGTACTTGGTACTAATGCGATGGTAAGAGTCCACTGTGGGACAGTTAAATAGTACTTGGTACTAGTGCGATGTTAAAGAGTCCACTGTGGGACAGTAAAATAGTACTTGGTACTAATGCGATGTTAAAGAGTCCACTGTGGGACAGTAAAGTAGTACTTGGTACTAATGCGAGCGAATGAGTGAAAGCTTTCAGTCGATAACGATTGCGTCGTTAAATGTTTGTGTTATGAGATGCGTCGCGACGATGTTACCGATTGATCAGATCGGCGGTACGAATTGAGAAGTCAAAATTGTAGTGGGATATTCCAATGACAATATTATGACGCTAAATTATTATTATAATTGTTCTTACGATTTGTAACAGATTGTTATTTAACTGCAGTTAATTAAATTCTCATCAATTGGATTGATGGCTGTGGTTAATTAAATTCTCATCAATTGGATTGATGGCTGTGGTTAATTAAATTCTCATCAATTGGATTGATGGCTGTGGTTAATTAAATTCTCATCAATTGGATTGATGGCTGTGGTTAGCACGCGGCTATGGTACGAATGAAGTTGTATATGGTATTGTATGACAACGGCCAAATGCGTTGATGATAATTAAAGCGCGAACAAATTCAATTTTTGGTTTTATTTGTTATATGATTATCACGTATATATGATAATTATTAATGTGTAATTATTGCAGGGTAATTAAACTGTACCCGAACAGATCGATGAATTGACGGAATTTAATGTGAGATAATAGTTATTAACTATTCGATATTATTTGAGTCGATTATTATTTAATATTAATATGAATATTAATATTAAATAACGAATTCAATCTTACCGAATAATTAATAGTAACACAAATAAATATTCGATGTTTGATGGGTGAGACCCACGCGCAACAAGTCCCGGCTTGTTTTTACTACGACGTAATAAAACACCCGGTCTTTATGCAATTCCCGAAATATTAGTGAAACTCAACGAAATAATTAGCAAAACTGATTAAACCGTATTAATTAATACTTATCTTGGCACGATGGCACGAAATCGTAATTGATAATCAAATAATTAATAATTATTATTAATTTTAATATTGGCTTGGCAATGTAGCGAAAAGAACGTTCACAGTAAGTGTGGACAGCGTGAAGACTTGTGGTCAACTGCCGAAAAGACGCGGTGACGCCGGGTCGTCGTTTCGACGGAACGGAAAAATTCAGACACCCAAACAACAGAGATATACTGAAGGCGTGAGTGCAACGAAGATGCACTGAGAAACCGACGCTATGTTTAGCGCGCGCGTTCGCGATGCGACCCGAGTTGGCGACGAGATGGTTTTTAACACCGCTAGATGGAGACCGGTTTAAATGTTTTAAATTTTAAATATTATTATGATGACAATTGTCTCCGGACTTCCGTTTTCGACGGAACATGGCGAGTTTGAAAAAACATAAAGCAGGAGCTTGAAAAGGTTAGGTCACGATTTGTAAGTCGTAATAATAAATTTTAATAACTATTAGTTAACTTGATGCAATTAAAAAAAATATACAATTTAATTTTTTATGTTTCATTTTAGAAGGGTATTTATATAATTTACATTTAAATATAATCAAAATGTCTTTTACGGCGACAGTTGGATATTTTTTGGTGCATCGCAATAATGCTTCAGAAGGTACTTCATCTAGTTCAGATGAAGAGTGGGATGCAATTTTACGAAATTACGATCGTGAAAAGCGAAAACTTAGGCCACGTATTGTTAATTATGAGAATGTAATTAATAGTTATTAGCTTATAAGCTTCCACTAACGTATTTCTTTCCGAATCATATAAGACAATTTTTTCTGTCGCCATGTTTAAGTTTAGAATATTGGAAGCTAAATTTCTCAACGTCCACCGACCCATCTCTTAAGATGGGTCTTTGTGAGCTTGGCGTGAGCGAAAATAATGACGTCATTAGTGACGTTTTCGTCGCGACCACAACGATCGTGGTCGTCATGTGGAACGGCTGAAGAAATATTTTGATCGTTGTGAACGCTTAGTGGAACGCACTCATAGTGATGTGGGTACTCATTTTAAAGGAAATTTTAAGCGGAATGTGAGAGTAAATTTCATTTTTTCAAAATTATTATTTTTTTCAAAATTTATTTTGGCTATTTATTTGAGAATTGAATATACTGACGTGGGTACTCATTTTAGAGGGAATTTTCCGTCGGCTTTAAAAATAACTTTAGTTTCTAAAAAAATTAAACTCCTACTACTTGAAATTCGTTATTTGTCAGTTTTTTATCATTAGTCTATCGATCATCTCTTTGGAAAGTCTCTGGAAAATTCACAGAAACTCTCCAGAAAATCTATGAAAAGTCTATGGGAAATCTCGATATTCAAATAGAATTAGACCCCAATTCAGACAAATTCTATTAAAAAAAAAATTAAAAATTAATTAATCTCAATAAATCATCAATATTAATCTCAATTATCAATCAATGAAAAAATTGTAATTCTAATATTTCAATAAATTAATCCCAAATTATTCCAGTAAATTATACAGTAACTTCATACATCATCGTATTAAGATTTCTTTTGAAAGTCGTACCATTTGATGTATATACGTCGTTAGGATTGCTTCGTGAGCTGCCGACAAGTTTTATATTATCCTCACATTTAACAGTATAGTAGCAGTCGTCAATTGAATCAACTCTGTAGTGTTTTTTATTAAATGTGAATGAAATACTTTCTTTAGAATTTTTGACTATTTCAGTAGGTTCGACACTCGTATCAAACACTTGGCGCCAGTAATAATCTTTTGCTGATGACAAAGCAAAGCAACCATTTGCATCCAAATTTTCAGATGTTTCAATATGCATTCGGGAATCGTCTTTCGTATCATCGTCTTTTACTCTTAGTTTTAATTCACGACCCGCTATTATCTTGTCTACAGAATAACGCATTACTAAACCGTTATCGGTACAAATTCCGTATTCCATTACCTCGGAATCACCATAAATTTTATCAAATTTATAACTATTGATCCAAAACAACAAGTTTTTATCATCATCGGTCAAATATCCGATGTACGATTTGACTTCTTGGCATAAATGTGCCAATGAGCCGGTAACAGGTTTCAAATTTTCAAATTTATTGTATTTATTATCGACAAATGATATCACACCCGGTTGTAATTTAAGTTCAGGCCATTTCATTTCATTTTTATATTTACTGTAATCAACTCCTTTAAGATATAATTTACGCATTTGAATCCATCCCGCGGGAAATTCAAAATTATCCGGATCGCTTTCGTAGGCCGCAAAGTCAGGCCGTTGGACGCGCAACGAAAATACGAAATTTGGAGATTTGAATACACCGAGACCAATATAAGGAAATATATTGACGCCCAAT
The DNA here is from genome assembly GCF_029852145.1 of Microplitis mediator. NCBI lineage: Eukaryota > Metazoa > Arthropoda > Insecta > Hymenoptera > Braconidae > Microplitis > Microplitis mediator. The sequence goes on along the minus strand of NC_079969.1, from coordinate 1,751,546 downwards.
GTGGCGTTTCTTTTATAATCCGGCCAGTAAAGTTTCAAAATATCTGTGCAAGTTATTTTAGGCTCCCGACCAAACAGACCGTAGGGTACGAAATCCATGTCTGGATGAAGAATTTTGTCGAATAATTTCACTACAACGCCATTAATCTCTGTACTGCAAACCATCGCGCGGTACATGTTTATATAAAAGCTCCCTAATTTCGCTAAATTTGAGAAAGTTGCTACTTTTTGACAAACATATGAACCGTCTCGATACAGCCCGTCTTTGCCATTGTCAACTGTCTTGTTGGTTGCATGGAAAACTTCACGGAAGCGTGTAAATATGTCTGTTCTAATGTCAGCTTTATACACAGCGGTATCGTTCAAATAATCAGTAATCAAACGCGGGATCATTACATGAACGAGATCGACGCCTTCGGGTGCCCGTCCGGTTCCTTCGCCCAACTTTGGCCCCATTTCGGTAAGTCTACGGTGACAAATTTTTAGTACAGCTTCAGTTTCGCCGAGGCATTCGTACATTGACAGCATGCGTGCAAACGAAACGGTAATATCGTACCAATCAAAGTCCCAGATTGTAGTCTGATAATTTTCGATTTTGTCTTTTGGGAGTTCCTCGTCTATATGTTCGATTAGAAATTCAACAACTCCTAAATATTTCGTTAACGTGTTGTCTGAAGCGTATTTGTACAAAAGTGCGATGCCAAACAACGAAGCTTCGTTAATTTTCATCGTCATAACATCATCACTGTCAGTGAAGTTCTCAAGAAAGGTTGTGTCTTTATCTTCGTCCATTCCGGTAACTATGGTTTCGTATCCATTTTCCAGTGTTAAATCATTCTTTAGTGCCCGTCTTAATTTTTGTTTCCGCGATGTTTTGTCATCTTCTATGTCATTGACTTCGGGTAATTTACTTTCTTCTTCTATGTCTGGTATCACTTCTGCTGGTTTAGTCGGATTTGGATTTGTATTTGCCGCTGGTTTTATAATCTCCGGTTCATCTGGATTAGTACCAGGTGCTTGATGATTAGGATTTGGTCCTGTCTGCACATCGGCTGGTTTCACTTCTGCTGGTTTAGTCGAACCTGCGTTTGTATTTGCCGCTGGTTTTACAATCTCCGGTTCATCTGGATTAGTACCAGGTGCTCGATGATCAGAGTTTGGTCCTGTCTGCACATCGGCTGGTTTCACTTCTGCTGGTTTAGTCGAACCTGCGTTTGTATTTGCCGCTGGTTTTACAATCTCCGGTTCATCTGGATTAGTACCAGGTGCTCGATGATCAGAGTTTGGTCCTGTCTGCACATCGGCTGGTTTCACTTCTGCTGGTTTAGTCGGATCTGGATTTGTATTCGCCGCTGGTTTTACAATCTCCGGTTCATCTGGATCAGTACCAGGTGCTGGATGATTAGGATTTGGTCCTGTCTGCACATCGGCTGGTTTCACTTCTGCTGGTTTAGTCGGACCTAAGTTTGTATTTGCCGCTGGTTTTATAATCTCCGGTTCATCTGGATTAGTACCAGGTGCTGGATGATTAGGATTTGGTTCTTTTGGCACAACGGCAACATCCTTTTGCTTCGATGGCTCATTCAAATTTGTTGTTTCTCTTTCGTGCAAATTACCTCTTTCTGATCCGCCATTTTGTTGAAATGGCTTTACAAAATAGATTACAAACACAGTTATCATTATGATAATGACACCAAGTAATATAAACCATTTTATCGCAATCATCGTAATAAGTTATTACTAGTTTTTGTTTGCTCATTCAATTTATCGTTTTAGTCTTCTATAATAAAGAAAAATAAAAATAAAAAAAATATTATTATTTTAGAAAAGTTGATGTTCTGTTAGTAGTCAACAAATAAATAAGAGAATAATTGATTAATGTAAGGCAGCTATTTGATGATCAGTTACTTTCAATGCCTAACCCCTTCCACAAATTAATTCATTAATGGAACCTAAGTCCACCTCCGCCGACCGGAAACCGATACCTCGCCCTTTTGGGCATACTCGCGTTGCGTAGCATCCCCATCTTCCACCCAGACAACACTCTTAGTCGAAAAATATAATCAAGTGACGACTAAGGTGGACATTAACCGGAGGTATAATCAAAAATCTTCATTGCGCGTGGTATATAACCACAGCCACCACTAGTTCTACCTCTTTCGGGCCAAACACTACTACCATCTCAGGAAATAAAGAGACTCTGGTCGCAGTGGGCTTGGATAGGCCCCCCGTGGTATCAGACTCCCACCAGCTTTGGTCAACATTAATTAATTAATGTAACGTGGACCTAAGTCTGCTTCCGCCAACCGGAAACCGAGGCCTCGCCCTTTTGGGCATACTCGCGTTTCGTGTGGTCCCTATTTTTATAATCAACACCACCATATATTATAAAAGCGAAATATGAACATAAGCTCACATTAACTTACCCATTAGGCATGCATTGCATGTGGGTGTCTCACCAACAGCCACCACGAGACCGACCTCATTCGGACCCAAACACTCCTTCCATCTCTGGTCGAAGTGGGGCTTGGAATGGATCTCCCATGGTACCAGACTTCAGCTCTGGTCAACTGCTTGCTTAGGATTAGTGGTGGGATGCGCAAGTTCTTCCCCAACCCATAAGGGCTACCTCCACTTAGGAATATAATCACCAAGATTTCGAACACGCCATTATACACGCTTGCCCTCATCCATCACCTAGTGATCTCTTATCTACGAGTTTTTTGTGGATGCCATGATGTTTTGAGGCACAAAATGGCGGAGGTATTCCACTCGTGAAGCTTTGGTCAACATGGTTGCGTAGGATTAGTGGTAAGGTGCAACTTCTTCTCATACCCTATGTAAATTAATTAATGTAACGGAACCTAAGTCCACCTCCGCCGACCGGAAGCCGATACCTCGCCCTTATGGGCCTACTCGGGCTGCGAAATCTTTTTTTTTCTATCGTAATGCGAAACATTGATCAAGCTCAATATTGGCGGATGTTATTACCCTTAGGATCAGAGATCCTTTGCGTGTGGGTGCCGAACTAACAGCCACTACGAGTCCGTTCCCATCAAATCCTAGCTTCGGTTTCCCTTTGCCGGTTTGGATGAATTTGCCCATAGTACCAATTCCATGTATTGGTCGACATACCACTTGTTCAACAGGGGCCGTGGATTCTTCCCCTGCCTTCCTGAGAAGACACCCAGTTAAAATACCCTATGTAAAGGGCTTCCTCCACTTGTTTCTTTCGGGTTCCCAACAAACCATTAACCGCTTGTTCATCCCCTGATAGATTTTCTACTTTCCCGAGCCTAGAGGTGCTCTAATTATTCAAGCCAAATCAAAGATGGAGGACAGCTCGGGCGGAACCCCTTCCACAGGAGCCGTTTGTTCACCTATTTCAGATATACATGAGCTGCGATGTCTGAGTATATATCTGTTTGCTGAAGAGTTGTAGAGTTTTAATCGAACAATATTGTTTTTTAAATCTATCGATTTTGAGCTTCAATATCACTTAAATGGTTGGATTTACGAAAAAAGTGTAAGAAACCTTTTCTGAAGAGCGATAAATTTCCTACAAGAAATATCATAGAGCTTAACTTTATGTCCATGTGTCAGAGTAATAAAATTTCAAACAAAAACGCCAATTTTTTTGAACAAATCAAATTTTCCCTGATTGAAAAAGTGAATTGAAAAAGATGAGAAATGAATCCTTTCGAATACTTTCTATACCCCAAGGTTTTCATTTTGACATAAAATGAATACTTTTCAATCCCAAAATAATAAAAGAATTTCTGAACTTCCGAGGAATTGAAAAAGATTCAAATGAATTGATATTTTTAATCTTTCTGAATCACGGAAAAAACAAATTTTGTCCTGATAACAAAAGACGGGATAACGAAAAATTTTGTTAATATGACAAACATGATTAGCTTACGGTAACAAATCAATTTGTTATAGTAACAAATGAATTGGTGTCGTAATTAAGAAGTCGATTTGTTATGAGAACACATGATGTTTATTATAATAATATCGTCGTATTTTAAAGCAGGCATTTGCTACCGTAAGTAATCTTAGCTTATGATTACAAAATTTTTTGTTAATGCTACAAATTCAATCTGTTACTTTAACAAATCAGTTTTTTTATTGGAACACAACAGTTTTGTTACAGTTACAAACCATTGCTTGGCCCAACGAAGAATTTGCTAGCATTACAAAAACATTATAATCCCAACGAATGCTTCGTTATCCGTATATTAAGGCAGAATTTTGTTACCGTAAGTTATCTTATCTTGTGGTCACAAAAAAATTTTTTCCGTGATCCTTCTCAATACCTAAATAATTTCACATTTCGGGTCATGTGTGGGATTGAAAAAGATTGAAATGAATTGAAATTTTTGAATCTTTCTGAATCCTTCTCAATACCTAAATAATCCGATGATGAAATGATAAAGATTGAATTCTTTTCAATACTTTCGAATTCCACTTTGGAATTGGAAAGTATTCAAACGATTGAAATTTCAATTCCATTCAATACTTTCCAAAACCGCCGAGGGATTGAATAGAATTGAAATAATTTTAAATACTTTTCAATTCACTTTTTTAATCAGGGTTGACCTTCAATATCTCTCAAATGGTTGGATTCACGAAAAAAACATAAGAGACATTTTTTGAAGAGCGGCTAATTTTTTACAAAAATATGTATTAGTCATTGCTGTACACTTATTTTTAAGCGAGTAATGAAATTATGCTCATTGTACTAAAATAGGAATGTATTATTACTTAGGCGGGATTAAACGGCATTAGAACAAACTTTTTTATTATTTTTGGATCACAAATAAATGATTTATATTATGGCCAAGAAAAAAAATCTAATTTGGTAACCCTGATTAAAAAAGTGAATTGAAAAGTATTGAAAATTATTTCAATTCGTTTCAATCCCTCGGCGGTTTTGGAAAGTATTAAATGGAATTGAAATTTCGATCGTTTGAATACTTTCCAATTCCAAAGTGGAAGTCGAAAGTATTGAAAAGAATTCAATCTTTCATCATTTCAATTTAGGTATTGAGAAGGATTCGGAAAGATTCAAAAATTTCAATTCATTTGAATCTTTTTCAATTCCTCGGAAGTTCAGAAATTCTTTTATTATTTTGGGATTGAAAAGTATTCATTTTATGTCAAAATGAAAATCTTGGGGTATAGAAAGTATTCGAAAGGATTCATTTCTCATCTTTTTCAATACTTTTCAATTCACTTTTTTAATCAGGGAAATAACGGACACCCTAACCTACAGTTATAAGAACCTATAGGATTTTTTAAAGGATTACTCAAATGATCAATCATTGTCTCCCTTGATGTATTTAATGAAAAATAAAAAATTTCAATGTTATAAATTCATTTCCAATATATATATCGAATTACTCATGGACTTCATACATCAGTGTATTGGGATTCCTCAGAAAATTAATATTTTCCAAATGAGTCAGTTCAAAGGGATTGCTTATCGAGCTGCCGGCAAGTATAAAATTATTATTACGTTTAATAACATAGTGGGTTTCGCTCTTCTTGAGAATTTCGAAGAGTTTTCCATTGAATTTGAATGAACCTTTTTCTAAAATCGTGGTAGGCTCAGTGTTTAAATTAAACACTTGGCGCCAATGATAATCTTTAGTTGATGATAAAGCAATGGAACCGTTTTCATCCAAACTTTCAGATGTGTCTATAAACATTTGGGGATCGCCTTTGATATCATCGTCTTTTACTCTTAGTTTCAATTCACGACCCGTTATTATCTTGTCTACAGAATAACGCATTACTAAACCGTTATCGGTACAAATTCCGTATTCCGTTACCTTGGTATCACCATAAATTTTATCAAATTTATAACTATTGAACCAAAACAACAAGTTTTTATCATCTTCGGTCAAATATCCGATGTACGATTTGACTTCTTGGCAGAAATGTGCCAATGAGCCGGTAACAGGTTTCAAATTTTCAAATTTATTGTATTTATTTTCGACAAATGATATCACACCCGGTTGTAATTTAAGTTCAGGCCATTTCATTTCATTTTTATATTTACTGTAATCAACTCCTTTAAGATATAATTTACGCATTTGAATCCATCCCGCGGGAAATTCAAAATTATCCGGATCGCTTTCGTAGGCCGCAAAGTCAGGCCGTTGGACGCGCAACGAAAATACGAAATTTGATGATTTGAATACACCGAGACCAATATAAGGAAATATATTGACGCCCAATGTGGCGTTTCTTTTATAATCCGGCCAGTAAAGTTTCAAAAAATCTGTGCAAGTTATTTTAGGCTCCCGACCAAACAGACCGTAGGGTACGAAATCCATGTCTGGATGAAGAATTTCGTCGAATAATTTCACTACAACGCCATCGATCTCTGTACTGTTATCCATCGCGCGGTACATGTTTATATAAAAGCTCCCTAATTTCGCTAAATTTGAGAAAGTTGCTACTTTTTGATAAACATAAGAACCGTCGTAATACAAACCGTCTTCACCATTGTCATCTGCGATTTTGGATGCATCCAAAACTTTACGGAAGCGTGTAAATATGTCTGTTTTAATCTCATCTGTATACAAATTAAAGTCGTTTATATAATCGGTGATCAAACGCGGGATCATTACATGAACAAGATCGACGCCTTCGGGTGCCCGTCCGGTTCCTTCGCCCAACTTTGGCCCCATTTCGGTAAGTCTACGGCGACAAATTTTTAGTACAGCTTCAGTTTCGCCGAGGCATTCGTACATTGACAGCATGCGTGCAAACAAAACGGTAATATCGTACCAATCAAAGTCCCAGATTGTAGTCTGGTAATTTTCGATTTTGTCTTTTGGAAGTTCCTCGTCTATATGTTCGATTAGAAATTCAACAACTCCTAAATATTTCGTTAACGTGTTGTCTGAAGCGTATTTGTACAAAAGTGCGATGCCAAACAACGAAGCTTCGTTAATTTTCATCGTCATAACATCATCACTGTCAGTGAAGTTCTCAAGAAAGGTTGTGTCTTTATCTTCGTCCATTCCGGTAACTATGGTTTCGTATCCATTTTCCAGTGTTAAATCATTCTTTAGTGCCCTTCTTAATTTTTGTTTCCGCGATGTTTTGTCATCTTCTATGTCATTGACTTCGGGTAATTTACTTTCTTCTTCTATGTCTGGTATCACTTCTGCTGGTTTAGTCGGATCTGGATTTGTATTTGCCGCTGGTTTTATAATCTCCGGTTCATCTGGATTAGTACCAGGTGCTCGATGATCAGAGTTTGGTCCTGTCTGCACATCAGCTGGTATCACTTCTGCTGGTTTAGTCGGATCTGGATTTGTATTTGCCGCTGGTTTTATAATCTCCGGTTCATCTGGATTAGTACCAGGTGCTCGATGATCAGAGTTTGGTCCTGTCTGCACATCGGCTGGTTTCACTTCTGCTGGTTTAGTCGGATCTGGATTTGTATTTGCCGCTGGTTTTACAATCTCCGGTTTATCTGGATTAGTACCAGGTGCTCGATGATCAGAGTTTGGTCCTGTCTGCACATCGGCTGGTTTCACTTCTGCTGGTTTAGTCGGATCTGGATTTGTATTTGCCGCTGGTTTTACAATCTCCGGTTCATCTGGATTAGTACCAGGTGCTCGATGATCAGAGTTTGATCCTGTCTGCACATCGGCTGGTTTCACTTCTGCTGGTTTAGTCGGATCTGGATTTGTATTTGCCGCTGGTTTTACAATCTCCGGTTCATCTGAATTAGTACCAGGTGCTTGATGATCAGAATTTGGTTTATTTGGCACAACGGCAACATCCTTTTGCTTCGATGGCTCATTCAAATTTGTTGTTTCTCTTTCGTTCGAATTACCTCTTTCTGATCCGCCATGTTGGTGATATGACTTTTTAGAATAGATTATTAACGCAGCCATAATTATAGTGACACCAAGTAATATAAACCATTGTGTCGCAGTCATCATCGTAACTTATTATTAGTTATTGTTTGCTAATTGAATTTATCGATTTAGTCTTCTATAATAAAGCAAAAAAAAAATAAAAAAAAATTTTTATTTTAGAAAAGTTGATGATCTATTAGAAGTCAGTAAATAAATGGGAGAATAATTGATTGATGTAAATATGCTATTTAATGATCCTTTACTTTCGATTGCTGAACCCCTTTCACAATTAATTAATGTAACGGGACCTAAGTCCGCCTCCGCCGACCGGAAGCCGATACCTCGCCCTTTTGGGCATACTCGCGTTGCGTGTGGTCCCTATCTTTAACACTACCATATATTATAAAAGCGAAATGTGAGCATAAGCTCACATTAACTTACCCATTAGGCATGCATTGCATGTGGATGTCTCACCAACAACCACCACGAGACCGACCTCATTCGGACCCAAACACTCCTCCCATCTCTGGTCGAAGTGGGGCTTGGAATGGATCCCCCATGGTACCAGACTTCAGCTCTGGTCAACTGCTTGCTTAGGATTAGTGGTGGGGTGCCCAAGTTCTTCCCCAACCCATAAGGGCTATCTCCACTTAGGAATATAATCACCAAGATTTCGAACACGCCATTATAAACACTTGCTCTCATCCATCACTTAGTGATCTCTAATCTGCGAGCTTTTTGTGGCCGCCATGATGTTTTAAGGCACAAAATGGCGGGGGTTGCCCACTCGCCGAACCCCTTTCACAGGAGCCGTTTGTTGACCTATTTTAGGAATACGTGCGCGATGCCCCTACTTCCTGCCTAGGTGGCATCTTTAGTCGAAAAATCCGCCAGGAAGTGACCAATAGATAGCCCTCTTATATACAGGAAAGTATTAAAAAAAAAAAAAGTCAACCGGCGATCGTGGCCAGTTTTCCAGTTCTTGCAACCAAAGAGTCTTTTTTGGCGAGCGTTATACGACTAGAATTCTTAACCACTCAGAATGGGCGTTATGAGTCTTGGGCAATGGAACTAGAATCAATCCAAACCCATGACTCAAATGAACGATCATTGCCTCCCTTGGTTTCTTTGAAGCAAAACAAAAAAAATATTACAAATTCGTTTCCAATGAATATATATTTAATTATTCAACGAGTTCATACATCATGGTATCCGGATTTCTTATGAAATTCTTACCATTTAACTCATACGTTTTATTAGGATCGCTATGCCAGCCGCCAGCAAGAATTAAATTAGGACCACGTTTAATAGTATAGTGGCACTTGTCATCACTTAAACGAATTTCAAAGTGTTTTTTATTGAATTGGAATGAAATACCATTTATCGAATCAATATATATTGTAGTAGGTTCAACGTTTATATCAAACACTTGGCGCCAAAAATACCGCTCGCTTGATCGGAAAACAAAGCAACCGTTTTCATCTAATTCTGGAACTGTTGTAATATGCATTCGGGAATCGTCTTTAATATCATCGTCTTTTACTCTTAGTTTCAATTCACGACCCCCTAGTTTATTGTCTACAGAATAACGCATTACTAAACCGTTATCGGTACAAATTCCGTATTCCATTACCTCGGAATCACCATAAATTTTATCAAATTTATAATTATTGATCCAAAATAACAAGTTTTTATCATCATCAGCCAAATGTCCGATGTAGGATCTAGCGCCTTGGTATAAATGTGCCAATGAGCCGGTTACAGGTTTCAAATTTTCAAATTTATTGTATTCATCATCGACAAATGATATCACACCTGGTTGTAATTCAAGTTCAGGCCATTTCATTTCATTTTTATATTCACTGTAATCAACTCCTTTAAGATATAATTTACGCATTTGAATCCATCCCGCGGGAAATTCAAAATTATCCGGATCGCTTTCGTAGGCCGCAATGTCAGGCCGTTGAACGCGCAACGAAAATACGAATTTTGATGATTTGAATACACCGAGACCAATATAAGGAAATATATTGACGCCCAATTTAGCATCTTTTCTATATTTTGGCCAGTAATATTTCAAAATATCTGTGCAAGTTATTTTTGGCTCCCGACCAAACAGACCGTAGGGTATAAAATCCATGTCTGGATGAAGAATTTTGTCAAATAGTTCAATTACTTTGGCATCTATGTTAGCATCAAAACCGAGAGCCCGGTAGACGGTCCCATAAAAATTTCCTAGCGATGCTAAATATGAGTAAGTCGCCACACTGTGGTAAAGATATGAACCGTCCCGATACAGACCATCTTTGCCGTCATCCTCAGTATTGTAGGTTAGGTTAAAAACTTTACTAAGCGATCCAAATAGGCCTTTTTGATCTTCAAGTTCCGAGTCATACAACTTGCGATCGTTGAGATAATTAGTCATCAGACGCGGGATCGCAATATAAACAAACTCAAAGTCGCTGCGTGTCCAGCCCAATGATTTGTTCAGTTCCGGAATTATTTCGATAATTCTACGGCCACAAATCGTCTTTACTTCTTTATCTTCTCCGAGATATTCGTACATCGCGAGCATCCGTGTCAATAAAACAGAAAAATCGAACCAATTACCGCCCCAAGGAACCTTTTGATCGGATCCTATTTTAATGGCGCCCAATTGGCCGTTTATTTTTCGGATCAGATCTTCTGCTACGCGCAAATATTCCTTCAAATGGTCGTCCTCGGCGTACTTTGCCAGCACCGCGATACCAAATGACGCGATTTTTCCTACTTTGGGTACATCGCCTTCCATAAAATGTTTGTTAAATGTTTGTAAGTAAGACTCCGTTTGGTATTCATTGAATATTTCTTGGTGGTTACTCAAAGTCATTAGTTTTGGGTTGATCAGGGCTAGTTCTACTTTATACTTGTGATCATAACTACTTTCGTCAATAGGAGATTTTGGAAATAATACGTAACATAAAAGCGCTAATGCGCAGAACGCAAGTAGGAGTTTTACAGTATTCGATATTTTCATCATTAATTGTTTTTTGTCTTCTAATATAACAGAAGAAAAATTTTTTTAATTATTGTTTTATTCTGAAATCTAATTAGTAATCAGATTATAACAAAATTTAGATGTTACTCTAGTAGCATCGTCTTGAGAAATTCTATTTAAAAAATCCACGTGGGAATACAGCTTAGATCCCTACCTTACACCCTCGCGGTATTGGAAATACCGAAATAATACCGGATTTATACGGTATAAATACTGCATAAATGTGGTATTATTCAAGTTATTTTGGCCAGTTTTTTTGCCGCATTACTACCAAAAATTTACGAAAAAAATTCAGAATATTTACGGTAATAAAACAGAAAATATACGGTATTTTAACAGCATTAAAACCGTAGTTATACAGCATATTTTCGGCATTTTTGCAGTATTAAACCGTTCTACCCGGAACAAAAATTATATATAATTATATAAAATTTTATTTAATTATATATAATTATATATAACATTATAAAGTTATATGTACAATAACTGTCATGAAAAAAAAAAAAAAAAAAACTCGCCAATTCGCGGGCTCGATCCCGAGTCCTAATGATTTAAAGCCTGATCTGTTAACCATTATGCCAAAACGCTTATTCGAAAGTTGATACTAATTGTATTTATATCTATACAAACAAACTTAAGAAAATTGAAAACCTCAATTTTCCCGGATTCTTATTTTCACTTACATTCTTTTGTTTCAATAAGAAATGTGTGAACTAATAGAATAAAATATAAAATTTTACACTTTGCACATTTTCGATGATTTTAACCGCAGAAGCAAATATAAAATAAAACCAAATTTTTTACAATTTTTCACTGTATCAGGATAAATCTGACAAAATCGCAGGATATCTACGGTATAATTACCAAAAAAATACGATTTTATTATTATAAAATTATCGCATTATTGCGGTATTTATATAGCATTTTTTCGGTAAAAGTTCGGCATTTTTATAGTATTTTTACGGCATTTTTTTGGTAAAAGTTCGGCATTTTTATAGTAATTTTACTATAATAATCTGGTAACTCTACAGTATAAGTACAGGAAAAAAACTGGCCAATATAACCATATTATTACCAAATTATTACGGTAAATTTACGGCATGTGTATAAATGCCGAAAATTTACGGCATTTTTACGGCATTCGCAAAACCGCGAGGGCATACATAGCAATGTATGAAGTTTCATAAATTTTTCTAACCTTACTTTCGGAGACTATTTCCTTACGTCAACAATACTATCTACCCTAGTAGCAATTTGGTAAAAGCCTTGGGCCAGCATGGATCAAGATACGTTAGAAAGATTTTAGATCAAGAGTTGTACAATAATTGGTCCAGATTCTTGACCAAGATTATTGGTCAAGACTTGAGCCAGACTGTGGTCAAGATTTGACCAGAAGTCTGGAGCCATCTATTGTTAAACTTTGGGACTATCTCATAGAGTAGAGGTTCTCATTCTACATTAGTTTCATTTACAATACTGTAGTCGAGAAGTGAGTTTTCTGTAGAAAATTAACCTAGTTTTTTTAAAAATACGAGTGGCAGCTTATTGAATTCGTCATTAAATTTGACAAGACATTTTTTTTATAAATATAAATAGCAATTTTTATAAGTCAAAATCAAATAGAAAAAACGAGAGACTGATTATTAGCAATAACTCAAAAATTAATAGAGGAAGCGTAAAATTAAAAAACGATTATTAAAGACCAAGCAATTTTTTATAAAATTGTCACAACTTCCGGAATTCTACTCCCCTTAATTATAATTTTAATTATTCATCTTAATCTATTAGAAGAATTTCGAAATTTTTTAAGTGCTAGAAAATTCTGGAAATCAATTTTTCTAGGCATTACTACAAACTCAATGCGTAATCGTTAAAAAATAACATTTCTAAACTTGTTCACTAGACTATAAATGAGAACCACTGAAATACTATACTTTTCACATTCAAGTGGAAAGGAGGGAAATAGGTGCGCACTCGTCGTCTTTTGCGTTTCTCGCGCAAGTCTATGTCAAGACTCTGGGCCAAGAATCTGGTCAAATTCTGGTCACAGACTGGCCCAAGTCTGCCGCCAGTCTCGATAAAGAATTTTGATCAAGTGTCTTGGTCGAGAATTGTCTAATTGTTTACAAAGTGCTTCTCAAAGTATCTTGCCAAAGAATCTTGCCCAATTCCATTGCTACTAGGGTACGGCACTGTCGATGAACGCAGCGCGAGATTCAAACGAGTAGAAGGGTACTCACAGGCACACTACTACTCTCACATGTCACTCATACACGCTCACGGGACTCTACGATTCGCGCTCTCCCGACTAGTCTCACACGTAGACGTTTCAAGATCCTCTGACCCTAAAGGATCAAGACTTGAGATGCAGATTTACATAAAACTTTCTAACCCTTTGATACTTAACCTTGAAACCTCACCCCATGTTCAGAAGGGTCGTTGTGAAACTACAGATTTAGTATCATAAATTTTTTTATTTGGTCCCTATATTTTCTACAATTTTTCCTTACATATAAACAATTAATTAAGACCTAAATAAATAATAACATTTCTTTTGATCCACTCATTGCACCGATCTCTGCTACAGTTAACCTTCAATGAGCAAATCAGTTCATCTCTCTGTAGATTATTGTAAACCGGTATCTCAATTCCTTCGTCTTGTTTGCTAGTGACGTAATTATCACCGCGGACGTATTTCAATAAACATAGAGGAGTATTGATGACAGCCGACGATTTATCATTTACTTCAACCAAATTTCCATTACTGATTGTTGCTCCTGTAATTAGTAAACCGTTGATAATAATTCCTTTATCATGGCTTGAAGTTTTTTGAGAAGTTAGTTCGTTATTGTCCAGCCAGACGGCCTTCAAAGTTAATTCATTCAATCCAATGGATAATTCTCGTGCTGTGAATTGTTTTACTGCTGCTAGAAAACCTTTGGGACGGGATAAGTAACTTAAATTTATAATATTTATTTTTTTGTATTCGTTTGAGGTTATGAGAAGATTATTTATATTTATTGATGACAAAAATTTGCTGCGCGCTATCAGATCGTTGATAAATGATAGAATTTCTTTGGAACCTGATGGCCAGTAGTCAAGCCATTTTTTTGGTGTCTGAAACAAAAATTATTGGTTAGAAATAAAGAAAGTTTTTAGTTTGCTGCAGTAGCCAAAGGCTAATGCTGCCAATCTTATACGTAAGCCAAAGGCTAAAGCAGAAAATGCATATGCTAATGCCTTAAGCTCGTGCTACCAAGTTTTGTGTTAAGTTTTGATTGAAACTGCCAAGTTTGCTGCGTAAACCAAAGGTAAGTGCTACCAATTTTGCTACACAGACCGTAAACTAGTGCTACTAAGTGTGATAGACTAACTAAAGGGCAATGCTGTAAATTTTGCCACAGTAACCAATGGCTAATGCTGCCAATGTTATACACAAGCTAAAGGCCGAAGCTAAAAACGTTTCTGCTTATGCTTAAGGTTTGTGCTACCAAATTTTGTAATAGTTTTCGACCAATACTACCAAGTTTGCATAAGCCAAAGGGTAATGCTGCCATTCTTATACACAAGCCAAAGGCTGAAGCTACCAATGCTTCTGCTAATGCCTTAGTCTCGTGCTACCAAATTTTATAATAGTTTTTGTCTAATACTACCGTTTGCTGCATAAGCCAAAGGCTAGTGCTACCAATTTTGCTACACAAACCGTAAATTAGTGCTACTAAGTTTACTATACTAGCTAAAGGCTAATGCTGCAAATTATGCTGCAGAAACCGAAGGCTAATGCTGCCAACGTATGACATTTTCATCAGTAAATTCGAGGTTATAAATAATCGACTTACTTTTGAGGTAATTATTTTATTGTTGATGATATCTTCTCTTACATTAGATAGTAATTTATTATAATTGCGAGTTTCATTATTGAAAAATTGTTCAATTGGATGATTTGTTGGTGTCGTTGTTACTTTTATTTTAGAAAGCGATGATGAATATTGTTCATAGTAATTTTTTAGGTCACGTTGTAATTTAGTATCAGATTTTTTCGATAACTTTTTGTCCGGTGTATTAACAGATTTATCGAACATGCCTTTCAGATCAGTAATAACGATCTCTGCTGCAGATCGTTCCCAAGCTCTAAGCGCGTTCGCCGGTAGCCCAAATATTTCTAGCGGATCGTCAGTATCTGCCAGTTGATCGATAACTCTCATAGAATCTTTCTTACAAGCCTCAGGTACACTGATGAGTTTCCCTAATCTTCGGCGTCCTTGGAAGACATCTTGGGACCAGAGATCTTGTATGATAGCTTCCAAAACCCTCATATCGAACCGGTCCTGCAATCTTCCTCCATAAATCGCGATATCCAACAACCCGCGGCCCTCTTCCCAGTCTAGGCGCGCAGCAGGATTGAACTTGAGCGCGTAATTAACTACGAGCTCACGCGCAGCTTCCAAGTCAGCTTCGTTCCATTCGTAAGCGCGGATCCAGCCACGCGGGACAAACTTTCTGCGTTCCTGAAGGACCGCATGCAACCAGGCCAACACGAAAATACCCTCGGAGTCTTTAGATTGTGGCCTGTAGCTCTGCAATTGACGCAGCGATCTCTTGAGGTTGCGCTTCACGCCCTCTGGTGGCTCGTACGCGAGTTTTAAACACAGACCCGCTAGTCCGGGATAGAATCCCGTACATTCTTCGGTAGTCAACCAGATTCGAGTTGATTCATGTTGTGGAGTATTTCGGAGAATACTTTCCAACTTGGGAAGCCAATTTAAGGCTAACTGGAGATTACTGAGAAGAATCCATCCGCCATTTCTGTAACAAAAGTTATTTTTAGCACCTAAAAGTTCTACTTAGAACCCTGACCTTTGAAAATCTAAATCTAACCTGCAGGAATTGTCAATCATCATTTCTGCCTGTTCAACTTGACCCTGTCCCAACGAGACTTCACTAAATCCACCAGCGACCCCCATACGCTTGGCCAAATTGCTCAATTCTGGACCTGGATCCGCCCCAGGTGACAGCAGAAACAGAACCGGGCGTTTCTGGCCTTCGACTACAGATTCCAGTGTCCAGGCACTGGGCGCCAGGTCTTTGATGCTCAACTTCTCGGTCACGTACTTCGTTAACGCAGTATTGAGATAGTCGGGTCTCAATGCCTGGATTATCAGTAACTTTTGGAATGAACTGCAAGCCGTGTCCTTGTAAATTGTGTTCAAGTCGTCTAGCCATTCATTGCGAAGTCTCTGCGCCAGCTAAGCAGTAAAACGCACCATAAGTCTCGAATAAGTGGGAGCTTAAGAGAATATTTACCTGCGGAATTGAAGAAACCAGAGCGCGCATAGCAGGTTTCCGTTCTTCCGGCACCCAGTCGGGGATGGATGCATCGTTGTCATGCGCGAGGTCTTTGTCTTGCGTGAGAGGGCTTAGAATCGCGGAGTCTTTAAACAAGAGATGGCGTTCATTGTCTGAGACCGGATAGATCATCAGAGCGAGATAAAGTGCGAGGGGTAATCGATCTTTGCGATACGAAGCTTTGGTGCAGTAATTGAGAGTCAACGCGATCATTTTCTTTTCAATAAGACCTTCGGCTTCTTTCTTATCTACATCGACTAACTGCTTCCGGTATTTCTCAGCCTCTAGATAAATTTCCGTGTACGCTTCGACGCTAAAAACGTAGAGTGAGTTGAGAAGCGCGAGCGACTTGACCGTTTTGAACAACTGAGCGGCAAACTTCGCTAATTTTTCGTGCTCACGCGCGCGTTGAGTCACTTGGTCGCGTCTTTGACTATTTTGTTCCAACGCGCGAGCTATTTCTTTGGCTTTGGCCTGCGTGGCTTCCAGTGAGGACAGCAGAGAGTTCGGCGTAGACTCAGAAGTGTCTTGAAGCAGATCCTCGCCACGCGCGTTAGCTAATTGAGCAAGCAGGTCCACTCGTGCCTGATCGCGCTCACCTGCGAGCTTTTCTTCCAGCTCCAGAGCTTCGCGACGCTGCTTGTCCAGCTCTGGAGTCTCTTGCAGCAGCGCCTTAATCCAAGATAACGATTAGAATACTTTGTAATAACGACATACCAGAACTTACCTTCTCGACGAAGCGCTCAGCTAAACTACGGGTGCCAGCACCCAGGGTAATTTTGAACAGCACGGCATCAGCTTCGCGTGGCAGGGAATCAATTTCATCGCGTCTGGTAGCTAAGAATAATTTAAACCCTCCTTGGACATTGAGAATCCTGTCGCCGAGTCTCAGCGATCTTCTCCGGAGTAACGGAAGTAGAATCGACGGTAACTCAACGATTTCTTCAACCAGCAACGCTTTGCCAAAGCGTACTGCCAGTTCTAGAGTCATTAGGAACTTGGCATCACTTGGCTTCGTAACTTCAAGCTGATTTTCTAGATTAAGCTTCAGCCAATTGACAGCAACGCCACTTGCGTCAATAAATAGAGGCACTAAGGGACCACGAAGCGCACAGATTGCGCCCGCGATGCTGACAGAGTCTGCTGGTAGGTCCTGAGCCCGCCAAATAAGGCGTTCGCGTTCGGAAGCCAGTAGATCAATGACTTCGCGCCTCCATTTGTCATCTTTGGCTGATTCCTAACAATTTTGATTATTCAGATCAATAATATCGATACTTAAAGCTGATACTTACCGAATAGACGAGCAGCGTCGCTGCATTAGCTGCTTCGACATCCAATCTCGTCTTTCGCGTGGTCAGCATCTCTAATTGCTGTTCCCAGTCGCGGTATTCCGCGTCCAGTTTTTCTAACAACGCACGGGCAGTTTTCAGGCTAGCTTCGGTAGCTTCCGAGCGGACTTGAAGCGCAGCAGCGCCACGAGAATGCTCGGCCAGCTGTTCCTGAAGCTGCTTAACGCGCGACTCAACTGAATTCAGTCCCTCTGATAATTTGTCTATTTGAGCTTCAGCTGCGGCTAATTTGTCAGACAGTTGACGCTGTTCGCGTTCCAAAGGAGCGACTTGTTGGAGAATCTGACCATACTGAAGGTTAGCGAGCACCCATGCAGCCAATGGAGCTGCAGCTACTGAAGCGCGGCGTGCAGTCTTTTCTTCAAACGACTCTGGACGTTCTTTGACGAGTTTTTGAACGGCTTCTAGACTTGCCGAGGTGCTACGTCGCGCGTCCCAGGTCCTGATTTCATCTTTGACCCCACGCTTCGCTAGGAATATCTTCATGCTGTTCCAAGACGTGTCTTTGATACCCATAAGACGTAAGACGCCTTCCAAGACATCGCGAACTGCCGCGGGAGGTGCGCGTAGTGATCTAACCTCGGCCAAAGCGTCGGCATTGATGTTTGCTACTGCGTGAGAGGCTGCCTCAACTAAAGGCTCAACTTTAGAAAGCTCGCTTTCAATAGCGACTTTGCGACGCGCAAGTTCAACACTCTCTTTTTCAGTATTGGCTTTCAAACTCGTCATTTCTCCACGTTGCCCAGTAGCGCCACGCATTGTAGCAGTGATTTGTTCTAATGCTGCATTAGCTCGGCCTGTTTGTACTTCCAGCTCTTTGCGCTGTCTAGAGGCCTCGTCTTCTAGCTTAGCGACTTTATCACCCGCTTCCTTAAGTTTTCCAATCCCTGCCTCCAAACTAGAGATTTTTGATTCTACGTCCCTGGTCCAGGATGTGCGAAGTTCGCGCCAAGAATTCAGAAGCGCGTAAAAGCGTGCTGGAGACTGCTGAGCACGTGGAGCATGCAGGTGAGTTTCTACCAAATGTTTGAGACCAGAAGTTGATTCTGGAGAGTCTGAAGCTTCTGGGATCACTTGGACTCCGAGATCTTGGAGGCGGGACTCTAGAGTCCACCACTCGGCGTTAGGGGTCTCAGAGATCACCAACGCGTCTTGCAGCACGGCCATGCTATTCAAGTCTGTGGAGTCCAGAATGATCACGACACGTAGGAAACTGCGTAGGCGGTGGTACAGAAATTGATCAAGACCACCAGTAAAGTCTTCCTTTCGTGCGAGGTCAGTCAAAGGCGCTACCAGTGAGTCCAGTTCATCAGGAGCCATAAGACCTGGGATTTCTCCTCGTGATACTAAGGCGCCAGCAAGATTACTCACGCCTTTTTCACGCAGATGATGTTCCTCTAGCAGTAGTAATGTTGGCTCCCCATCAATGCCCGCTGATTGAACCGCTGCCTTGATAGAAACTCTTCCACGACCTGGGCCTGAGTCGATCAGTTTTAACGAAGACACTGAAGCTATCAATCGTGCTGCTGATCTTCTGCCACCTCCAGGACGTCCTGCCATCACCAGCCCCCGAAATCCGGCACCAAATGACCAGCTGATAGCTAAGAAATTTAAAAATTAGTATTTGAAACTTGAGCGTTGATTGGGTTGAGTCTTACTGGCAGTCATTTGAAGCAGATGATCGGAAAGTACAGTTCCTATGGCTTCACCTTCGCGTAGGCACTTGGCAATCACGTTCTGTATCTCCTGCTTCCAAGATTCTGGAGCCAGAGGACTAAGAACTGCGTTCCCACCTCGCCAAATATACAGATTGTCGTTTTCAGTCTTCAGGTCAGGTATTTTTAGTTTTAGGGTCGACTTCCAACGTGACTGGTCCTTTCGACTCAATCTGTAAGCAAAAAGTTCTCTTTTATCTGCATATGATCAAAATAACGTGACTTACCTTGGGTAGAATAGATGGACACCGGCATCTAGAAGATAGCGGGCGATGTCTTCTTGGTTCTCAGGCGTCGGATAATTCTGGAGGGTTTCTGCCCAACGACTCAGATCTTTGGAAGTCCACGAAAATTCTTTGACTGCTGAAATCGAGTCCTGCATGACCGACGCCAAGAATGAGACCCAAGACCCGGATTCAACAGACGTGATCTTCTTGAGCGCGTGTTTCAAGTGAACCTCAATGATCGCCTGGAGATCACCGGTCGTTGGAGGCATTAGCTGGTGAGTTGATAGCAGGGCATTGAGCCGCGGATGGAGATGAGTTGATTTATCAGCAGTCGATAGAACAGTGACAGGTAAACTTGCAAACTCTAGGTCTTCTTCATGGAACCCTTTGTCTTCTAGCAGCTGACGGAGAAGTTCCTGCAGAGTTTTCGCCGCAAGATGCAAGTCCTCGATGACCAAAATTATCTTAGAGCCAGTACGTGGTCTATACGCACGTCCATTCGCTGATTCTACGCGTACACAAGATCTCTTGAGTCGATTTATCAGGTCCGCGTTGCCAAACAATGATGACCCGTAGACGATACTTGCTGAGTCTTTGTCCTTCAGCGCATGGAGAGCTGCAGTTATCAGGCTGCTTTTGCCGCAGCCACGTGACCCACGGAGTAGTGTAGGCTGCCCAGCTTCTATCCAGGGTAAAATAGTCATGAGCCCACGATCTAGGATATCTAGAAATTAGAAATCACGAAAATTAAAACTACGCTCTATTTGGATGATTTTGAAACACGCGTTAGAAATGAACTGTTACTTGTGATTAGAACAGGAGTTTCATCATCAATCAGCCTGGTCTGCTCGCCAAATGGTTCTAGACGATCGATCTCTCGATTATAGACAACATCAAGCGGACGCTGTGGATCTGGACACCAGGAATCTAAAGTCTGATAAATAAAATTCCCTAATGCGTTCCGCGCGTCTTGTTTCTCAACTTGAAAGCACATTGACATCAGCAGCGCGTATGTTACTGAGTTAAGCGTAGCCGTAGATTGAAAATGAGGCAACAGTGCGTTAATTAAACCTGCGCGCGATGCAGTGTCTTCAGAATTCTCGTTCTCCAGCGCCCGTTCCACTACAACCGGTAATTTATCGGCAATTTGTCTTACTACAGAGGGCAGAGGATCGAGAACTGTGGACGAGAGCAACAAAGACACTGGCATCGCCGCTAAATGAAGTACGCCGAGTCGCGAAACGGTCGCAGGACTTGCGCCAGCCAACTGATGGGTCTCAAAAATGAATCTGTGGACAAATTGGAAATTTTATTAAATTTAAACAGTTTGCTGGAGTCTATGACTTCATGACGTTACCTAACGCGTGGGTTGAGTTTGATGCTAACGCCACTCGCTAGGGTCAGTATCCGATTGTCGTCAAGTGCAGAATTCAACGCTTCTGCCCAAACAGGCTCTACATCACCATTTAAAACTATCCACAGTGATTCGTCGGCAACAGAAGTCACTGCTGTTGATAAAAGACCGTCCTTCCACTCTCTGGTTTGTGAGTCAACGCGTCCCAACAGCTGTATCTTGGGAATAGCGCCAGGAAATATATTTGTCTCTCTTAAATTGTCTCCTTGCTTGACTAGAGCTTCAAAAAGTACTTTTCTCACAAGAGTTTTGCCACAACCAGGTGGCCCGACAATCGCGACGCCCGTTCGGCTCCGCAATTGGTCGTAGAGCTGTTCGCAACGAACCGCAGTATCTTCAGTCAAATTACGCGCACGGCAAATATCTTCTAAAATATTGCGCAGTGCCTGCTGGTCTTGAGAAGGCTGATTTTTGAAATCTTGATTTACGAAGACGTCCTGAAGGATCTGATTGAACTTGATCGTGTCTTCCTCCGTTAGTTTGGGCACAGTCGAAGATCTGATGGCTCGCAAAAGTCTCTGGCGCTCGTCTTGAACGGGGGAAGATGAAATAGAATCTAAGACCGACTTCAAAGCGCGAAGACCCCAGTCATAGTGTGGCTGGTACGTAAGAAGCTTCTCTGCAATGTCCAAAGTTTCTACCAACTGCTCAGCTAGAGTTGATGCTTCTTGAAAGCCTGCGCACTCTAAAAGTGCTTTTACAATATCGTAGCTGGAAAAAATAAATTGTAAGCGTTATAATTTGTTGCTACAAGTTCACATTCTGACTTACCGATCAGGATGTGCCATAGCTATAGGTCTAAAAAGACGCGCTAGTGAGTCAGGAAGTTTATTACGGCCTCCATAATCATTACCCGCTGGGTTCATGGTTATGAAGACACAGCAATGAGGATCGAGCGCGATTTTTTGATCCCCCAGTTGCACATGCGATAGGCTGTCTCGCAGGCTCTGCTGTAAAGGCCGGACTAGCATCGCTACTGCGCTAAGAGTTTTTTCTTCAAGGCGATTGAACTCGTCGAAACATCCCCAGGCACCTGCTTGAGCGAGACCACCCAAAATTCGCTTCATGCTGCTCGCATCCATCCCTAGAGAACCAACAGCATTCTTTAGCGTATCGACGAGCTTTTATGACCTTGTCATGATCTAGAAACAACTAACCTTCATCACAATTGAATACTAAAACCAGCCGTCCTAATATAGAAGCTAACGCTTTAACGCTCTCAGTTTTTCCAGTACCTGCTGGACCAGTCGGACTGCCACCTAGTCCTAGTTTCATGGCCTGAGTCAACGCGAGGAAACATTTTTCTGTAAGAGTCGTACGCACTAGACCAATGGCCGCGCCTTGATACTCAAAGCGGTACTGGAACTCAGCTCCGGCGCATTTAACAACCGGTCCTTGGTTCTAAATCCCGAAAGATGGTGATCAAAGTTCATAATTCAAGATATTGAATGAAAAATTTCAACTTACCGTTTTGTAGCACCGCAACTGCCGGTTCCAGGTCCAAGAAGTATTGCCACCGGTCTCTACGACACTTATCAAGCTACGCACGATATTCAGGTGATGGACCGTCTCCAACAAGAGACTGCGTGCTTTCAAAGCAGTCAGCTGATCATTCGCGTCTTCTAGAGTTCGGAATTCAGTTCTCTGGGCTTCCAAATGCTCGACCAACGTCTTCAGAGCTATTTTTCCATTACGCACAGCGTCCTCACAGCGTTCTGTGAAATGGATTCGCTCTGTAAGTAACAAAATCTGACTAGGATATTTCGTGGGTTCTAGCGAGCGGTCTTGGTAACATTGGTCAAGATTGTTGGCAAGCGTAGCACGGATTCCGTCTTCTAGATTCCTCAGCCAAGATGGCAGTGAGTCTGCGAGATCAACGGGCTGCATCAGGGTCAGAACTTCACCTTCCGGGGATATAATAGCTGCTATAGCGCCATTTTGGATGTCCACACTACCAATTCCTTGATAGAGCTTAGGCAAATGACTTTTTAGACCAGCGCTGCTTCCCGAGATCAATTCAAGAAGATCTTCGTCACTTAAGAAGTAAAGGCGAGGATAAGCAGCGCGCTTATCTTCAAGGAACTCATCAAGACTCCGCTGACATCGCTCTAGTAGGTCTTTCAGATTAACTAACGCTGGCATGGGTAAACGACGCAGTGAAGGAACGCGTGGATCACGTGACACTTCACTCATAAAGTATCGAAACTCTTTGTCTGCACGAGACCACTTTCCGTTGTCATTTGCTGGTGTCGCTACGGTCCCACTGCTGAAAACTGGTTCGAGATAAACCCACTTACGTTGCACGGTGCCTAGTACTTTAACGCGTTCCTCCAGTTCAAAGAGCGCAGATTCACAGCGGCCAGCACGCGCAGCAAATCTTTCGAAACCTGCAGCACCCTTAGCACCTTCAATAAGTAACTTTAGCTCTCCCACGCGTGACAGTAACTCCCCGTATTCGCCCATCAACAAAATGTCTCGCCCCTTGCTGTCCTTGGCGTCTTGAAGTTGAACAGAAGCCGTAGATTCCCAGGCCTCTAACTCAACAATTGCTTGGCGTATTCCATTTTCCGCTAACGCGCGTTTAGTTACGTCGCGTACTTTTTCAACATTGTCTTCAATTTTAGATGCAACATCGATCAAATTGCCTAGAGTCATGTCTCGTATGCTTACTTCGAGACCTAGAAGTTTCTTTAGGTCACTCCAGTGTTCATCAGCTAGCTCGTCGCCACGTACAAGCTGGACAAGTTCAGCAGCGTGACGCAGCTCTCGAAGACGCTTTCCAACAAACGTATCTATCTCCGTAGCTTCTGTTCGAGGCTCCTTTACTTGAACTTTGATACGCTCGCGCCACGAATCCAACCAGTCATGAAATCGTGGAAGGCGACGTCGAGCAACAGTCCATTCTTCGGACAACTGACCATCTAACTCCTGAATAAATTCTTCCTGGAACCGGCAATTAGATTCTTCGGCTTCTAACTCAGCTTCCAGACGTCGCGAGACCTCTGGTGATTCATCATCAAAAATTTCAGCAACGTCAAGACCAACACGCTGGCAATCAGTGATAACAGAGTCACGCTGATCTTCCAACAAAGTCCAGCGTTCGCGCATTCCGGCGATCCAGTC
Organism: Microplitis mediator; assembly: GCF_029852145.1. NCBI lineage: Eukaryota > Metazoa > Arthropoda > Insecta > Hymenoptera > Braconidae > Microplitis > Microplitis mediator. Next base: position 1,727,450 of record NC_079969.1, on the reverse strand, counting down.
AACGGTAACTATATCCGGCTTGGAGGACCAACGGGTTTCCCAGCGTTCGCGTTCATCTTTCAGCGCAGCTGCACGATGACGCAGATTTAATTTCGCATCATCCACGTGACGTGCTACAATCATCTTATGTCGTTCCAAACGATCTGCGAGACTTTCCCATGCAGCATGAGCACCAGAGAGCCCGTCCAACTTTTCACGTGTCCAAGCTGCCATAATTCGTGCGAGCCCCGTTGCAGATTCAAGCTCTGCAGCAATGCGCGGAGTGTCTCGTTCTATTCTCCGATGGGCCTCATAAGCCAACGCAACTTCTTCAATATCTTTAGGACGATGGTCTAGATCTCGGCCTGCTAAGCCAAGGAAATCTACGCAGGCCACCAATCGCTCTGCTGCCTCAGCGCGTAATTCCGTTGACAACCGATCCCACGTACGACGCGTCGCTGATTCTAAATCATTGCGCGTCGTCGCGGTATCAATAGCAAAACACCATAACTTAATTTCTCCTCCACGTAGTTTTCCAATTTGTTGCGCCCACTGTTTCGCGTCCTTGAAAGCTTTTTCCCATTCTTTCGGTGGTTTTCCTTTCAGCTTGTCAGCGATATCTGCCGTCGCAGGTTCAGCCAGTGGCATCCACTTCAACTTGACTGCATTTAGTGTTTCAATGGCCGCTTCGGCATCTTTATAAACTCCGCCAAATAAGTAAGCATTTTTTTCAACAATGATACTAAATTTAGCATCTTGTGGGCTTCCAACGCCACGGAAGTTAAGTGGAATCGAAAGAAAACGTTTGATAGCCGAATATATTTTAGCCCGAAGTTCTTCAACTGTTGGGCGCCATTGTAGCTTATTGTCACGGAATATCAATTCGATCTGAATTTCTGGTAGTTTTTTAACTAAATTTGGTAACGCCGCCCTAGAAACAAGTAGTTTTGCCAACAAGCATGAAAATTAGTAATAGCTATAGAGAATTTACTTGAAATATACTTACCGATAAGCTATGTCGAGTACTTTCAACAATTGGCGGTCCCAATGCAATTTCCAGGCCTTGGTATTCCCATAATTAGCATCCACATCATCAACAACGCTCCTCATAGTTTTGAGCGTATCCTTCCACGCGACCTGACTCCCGATCAAATTAACGATCTCGCCTTTCAACAAATTAGCGACCAGGTCCCTCAAGTAGATATGCTTAGAAGCGAGTTCGGAGTTCTGTCTTGCGAATTTTTGAACCTGAAACCAAAAACTTGTAGCTCGTGACCCAAAAGCCTAAAGCTACTTACATATTCTTTGAGCCGAGTGATATAGACATCGATAGCGTGCAAGTCGGACCAAACGACTCCCTTCTGTTCTTGAACCGCACGCGCGAACTCCATGGCCGTCGTCAGCATCAACGGTCTCTGTGAGGCTATCATACGGTCGCCAATCGTATTATGAAAGTTGGCGATCTTCTGCAACTCGCGTGCGCGGCCTGCCAACGCGCCTGCGCGTTCCACAAGACTTTTTATCTCGCGTGGCAGCTCAATACCCTGGCCCGAAAGCGCTCGTGCCTCTTTGATCAGAGTCATTAGTCGCGGATCGTAGTTGACCTTCATCATACTAGTGCCGACAAGTTCTACAACTGCTGAGTCTGTTCCAAGCGTCAGTTCCTTTATGGCAATTGACTGTTGGGTGTCTTTTATCTATGAACATTCAAGGAGTTGAAAATTTATAAGACGCATGCGCACTGGTAGCGCGTAACTTACCCACGCTTCCACTAGGTGCGCGCGTTTAGTTTCGGCTTCACGCGCAGCCACGTGGATTCGTTCGGTAGCGGGTTTGTAATTCGGCAGATCATTTAGCAATTCTTTAGAGAGTTTTTCTAAGTTTTTTAGTTTATTTTCAGCGTAACGTGCAGCCTGGACTTCTTGGAGTATATGTGGAGTATCAAGAAGTTCTTTAACATCTGGACCTGATTGATAATTTTCTAGAAAATAAGATACTTTTTAGACTGTAGGCTATGACGCGTTGGTGCATTAGGACTTACCTATGATGTCATCAATGGCAGAAAATAAATTCTCACGCTCTGTTCGTAGATTTTGTTTGATCCTTGGGCGCTTTATCAACTCAGTATAACGCTCGACCTCAGAGATCAAAACAACTGGCGTATCTATTTCGGCCAATTGTTTTTTCAATTTTTCAGTGACACGTTCTTCAGCTGGCGCTAGATTTTCTTCAAATCTGCGCTTGATTCGCTCCCATTCCATAGTTTTCTCGAGATCAAAGAGCGTCTTGTAATCCTCGAATTGGTGAAGGAGATTTTCGGTATCAAGACTCTGGCGTTCGGAGTCAGTCAGCAGACGCGTCAACTGCCGATACTGGAGTCGTATTTCTGCGGTTTGTCTGGAAGAAAAATGATCAATTGATTAAGCAATTGGTAGCATCCAATGACTGAAAGTCAGATGACTTACTTTAGGCGATCCCCAATCTGTGAACACTCGGCTGGAATGACTGGAGAACCCTTCCAAGGATGTAAGGACTGATGTGGCCAAAACAAACTAGTGTGACGTTCGCAAGCTGACACCCACTTCTCGCAGATTGATGAAGCTGTCCAAGTTGCTTCATCTTTCGATCTCGAATCTTTGTGAGTGACTTCATTTAGGAGTAATTGAACTAACGTCAGAATCTCGCGCCCGATTATATTGAGGAGCGTCTTCATTTTTGCTTCAGTATAAATCGGGGTCTCCAGTTTCCATAGATCATCTATGTACCCGCTGATTATTTCTATAGTCTCCTCTAAACCCGACAGACCATCGCGAGAGGTCGCTGCTGTTTCCAGCTCGGTCCTGATGTCTTGGATCAGTTTAATAGCATCCTGTATCGCTTTTTTCTCGCTGGTTTTTTTCGAATGTTCAAACTTTTGGCGCCAGTGAGTTTCTTCCTCCTGCAGGCTCTCTGGGTCTCGTGGACCCAGAATGTCTTCTTCGATCTTTTTCAAGCAGGTTAGAGTGACTCCGGATGACTGAAGCGTTGGGTTCCATACCTGACGCACTGATTCAAGGAACGTCGATCCAGGATTCCCGATTGTCGATGCCACTTGGACGAGATCGTGGAAGTTATCGACCGTTACCTGAGATGATCTCAGCTTAAAAGAAAAAAGAGTTACTATTAGAACTTATTTTCTGGCTAAACCATCAGAGATACCTACAAAATTATAAGAAACAAACTTGTAGCTCTTAAAATTTTCTACAAAAAAGATTCTTATAAATTTTCATGTAAATCCAGTAGTTTAGCTGCTGGATATCTTCAAATTTGGCCATTACCAAATCGGCAAAAAAAAATTTAATCGTAATCATTCTTTCAAGTGTTCATATAAATGTATAATTAATTAGCTTTGCTCAGGGAGATACATAAGTGTATCAGGATCTCTTTTGAATATTATATTTTTATTAGTCGTTTTATCACGATGAGTAATACTGCCGTTACGCAAACTGCTCGAATTACCCGCGAGTATTATTTTATCATTGCATTTGACAATATGATAGTTATCATGCTTTTCAATTGAATAACTGTCGCCTTCAAAGGTAAATGACATCGAATTATTTGCATTATTCCAATTAACTGTTTTAGGCTCAATGGTTTCATCAAATAGCTGAGACCAATTTACCGGTGCTGCGCCGCTAGAGATACGAATTCCTGTACCAGGATCATTAGGAGAAGCTTTCAAATGAATTCCGTCAGTTCCGTAATGAATATCTTTGTCATTTAATATCAATTTCAAATCCTTACGAGACTCATTTTTAATTTCGTATCGCATAACTAAACCATTGTCTGTACAAACACCGATTTCAAATATTTCAACCTTTGGTCCATAGAAAGCATGAAATTCATATTTATTCGACCAGTACAATAGTTTTTTATTCTTATGGTTACTTAAATGCCCAATATAAGATTTGATGTTTTCGCAGGATTTCGGAAGAGTGTAAGTGCGGGCTTTATCTGTGAAAGCTGTAAACTTATTATCGTTGTTCTTAGCAAATGAAATTACACCCGGTTGAACTTGTAGTTGCTCCCACTGTATTCTATTATTATATGAACTATAATCAACTTCCGTGAGGTATAATTTACGCATTTGAATCCATCCAAGAGCGAATTTCTGATTCCATTTATCAAACTCATAGGCAGCGATGCCCTCACGTTGAACGCGCACCGAAAATACAAATTTTTCTGACTTGAATACCCCGAGACCAATGAAAGGAAATATATTTACGTCGTAATTGGGATTCCTTTCGTAATTCGGCCAGAACCTTTTTAAAATTCCTGTACAACCTATTTTTGGTTCCCGGCTAAACAGACCGTAGGGTATAAAATCCAATTTCGGATGAATAACTTTATCAAGTATTTTCATTATAGAACTCCCTATAGTCGATTTAAAACCAAGCGCCCTGTACGTATTGATATAAAAGTCCCCAAGTGTAGTTATATATGAGAAACTTGGAATATTATGGTGACAAATACATGAATAGTCCTCATAAATACCATTTTTTACATCGTTACTTGAATTGAAGTGTGTTTGCATTTCTTTATCAAGCTCCGAAAATAAATTTGATTTTACTTCCTCTTCAAAACGCGGATGGTTGTATAAATAATTCGTCAGCAAACGTGGGATCGCTATATAGACAAAGTTGACATGTTCGTGAGTCGAGCCTAGTGATTGATTTAATTTCGGCGTTATCTCAACAATTCTTCTGTGGCATATATCTTTTATCAATTTATTTTTTCCGATGTACTCGTACATCGCTAGCATACGAGTAAATGAAACGGAAAAACTGTACCAATTATCGCGCCAAGGTGGAACGTTCTTTATACTTATCAGATTTCCTAGTTTTCCATCCATTTTTATTATTAAATATTCAACAATTGTTAAACAGTCGGTCTTTTTATTGTCTAATTGATACATTGATAACAATGCGATTCCAAAGTCACTGAGCTCTCCAGTTTTTGGTCTTACTATAGTTTCTGTTGAATCTTCGAACGTTACTGTCTCCATAAATTTGGCTTGAAATGAATCCTGCAGATGGCCAATATAGTCGGCGGCTTTTTGTTCATCTTCTGGATTTATCAATTTATCAATCAAGCATCGTTTTATCCGCTCTAACTTTGCATCTGAAGGAGATTTGAGAACATTTAATGAAATGCACAATACTATTACAATAATTTCTACTATAAGTGTAATCAAAGCTACTTTTTTTATGTTTTTCATGATTTTTTTTAAATAATTGCAGAACTCGTCGTCTTCTATAATAAGACAAATAAAAATAAAAATTTATTTCAAATAACAAGTCGATAATTTATGATAACAAATAAGTATCGAATAACGATACACTGGAATGTTCTATAAATTTATTATAATTTTTTAAAACCTTACTAATTTCGATACACGGAGAGAAATTTATACGGTAACCGTTTCTATGTTAACGCATTTTTGCCTTAGACTACATCTCTTACTAGTACGCGCTGGCGTAAAACAGTGTTGTGGGCTTCAGCCAAACACTATACTGGCAAAAGGAGACGGAGACCGTCCAAACTACTTGCAACAAAATGTTAGATGAGCTGTTTTACACCTTAAGAGTGTTGAAATAACACAAATATGCCGATTTTCATTATTACAAGAGTTTAAAAATTTTTTAAATCTTTGTTTGAGGAATAGTCTGCCGGTTAGATAGTTAACTCTATTGAAGCGAAGTATTACGTTATAAATTTGGTGGCCTTAACCCTTTGGAACCATCGTATAGAGAGATTCTCTCACACTTTTTTTAAAACTTTTTTTTCTTTCTAAATTCAAATGGAACGACCCCCTGAAACTTTTTTTACCTTACTAAAATTTAATGCTCTAAATGATACTAAAAAACCAAAATTTTTTTAACTTGAAAAATAAAGAAAAAAAATTATTTGTTTATTAACTGTGAGAGTTTCTCTCATCGCGTGAGTTAAGTCAGGCACAAAAAAATTGCTGTTCGTATGACTTCGTTTCATTTCGGCTGTCTCCGTGGTTTCTAGCCGCTATTTTGAATGTATATAGATATACAAATAAACAGTATTCTAAAAGTTGTTTACAAGTGTACCTGTATACCAGTATTTTAATTAAAATACAAAAAGTAATAATTTGTAAAGAATTATTATTTAATTCTTAGTATTCAAATAAATGATACTATATATTGTATTTTGCTTGATATATAACCTATAATTGTTTAAATATTTTTTAAATTTTGCTCTTGGCGCTTGCGCAATAGTCGTGAGATTTTCTCTCATCACGATAGCAATGACTGTGGTACGGGAGACGTATGTTCTGAAGGGTTAAAAAAGGTCGTTGTGGCCTTGAGAAAGACCGTTGAGTATTGCGTTAAGAGTTTGAGATGACGATGAGTTGGTTCTTAAAAGAACCGTTAAGATGGCGAGATGTTATGTTTGACTTGGAGGTCTGGTTGACTAGCTCTGAAAAGAGCTAAGACAACTTGAAAGTTAGTTCTGAAAAAAACTATTGTTATTGAGAAGTAGCTAGAGAATATTCAAGCCTTGATCGCTTAAGTATCTACTAGTTAGTTACAGCTGATAGCCTTGCTCGCTATCTGAAGAGTATTCTTTCCAGTTGGACTGATCAAGAATGAATGCGCTGCCGCTCTCAGATCCCCTTCTTTTATACCCGAGAGTCGGGTTCCAGAATGTTCTCCTTGGAGGGGGAAAAGTCGGTATCTGCGCTCCAATGAGATGACTTGATTGAGAGGAGAGGGGTTAAAGTTAAGAGTTGGCCAATGAGAATTCTTGAGTGAGGCGAGAGAAGCTAGATTTTGCAACTGCAATGCTTTTCAGTCCATGCTCAGTGAGACTTCGAGTCATTGCAGTCTTTCTCCATGGTCCGCGCGATGTGAACAATCTTAGTTCGACCTTTCTATCGCTACCGTCCTTCTTACGGTATTATATAAAATTACATATTTATATATTAGAAAATATTTATTTTTGAAAATTTGCATGATTTATGTTATTTTTTCCAATTATGTACACCCTGATTGTAAGGTCCGGATAGATATCTAGTGTTAAAGATAAAAACACGTTCATAAATGTGGTGAGCCCTGATTCCAAGCAATCGCCGGAAAATTTCAATCAAGGGCTGAAATTCGCAGGGGATTTTTTTTCAATCTTCACAACAACATTTTTAAGTGGGAGAAAATAATCCACCCTGATATATGCATAAGTATGATTACCCCATGCAAAAAAAAATCCATGTAAGAATCTAGCTTAAATCTCTAGATCGATTCTTGCAGTCTCGAAGTTATCTAAAGAAATACTATCATCAATTTTGATCTTTCGCAACAGTTTATGAGCTAGATACCTTCAAAATCGGCCTTTACCAAATCGGCAAAAAAAAATTTAATTGTAATCAATCTTTTAAATGTTCATATAAATGTATAATTAATTAGCTTTGCTCAGGTTTATACATAAGTGTATCAGAATTTCTTTCGAATAATATATCTTTACTACTCTTTGTATCGCGATGAGTAATACTGTCTTTACGCAAACTACTCGAATTGCCCGCGAGTATTATTGTATCATTGCATCTGACAATATGATATTGACCACGCTGTGTACCATGATGTTCAATTATATACTTATCGCCGTCAAAGTTAAATGACATAGAATTATTTGCATCATTCCAATTAACTATTTTAGGCTCAATGGTTTCATCAACTAGCTGATACCAATTAACTGTTACCGGTCCTTCGCCGCTAGGGATAAAAGTTTCTGAACCGGGTTTATTAGAAGAAGCTTTAAAATGCATTCTTTCAGTTTTGTCATTAATATCTTTGTCTTTTGATATCAATTTCAATTTCTTACCAGAATTATTATTAATTTCATGACGCATAACTAAACCATTGTCTGTACAGACACCGATTTCCGAAATTACAACATTTTTTCCATAGAAAGATTCAAATTTATATTTATTGAACCAGTACAGTATTTTCTTGTCACTACGAGTTTTCAAATGTCCAATAAAAGATTTTATTTCTCCACATTCTTTTGCAATAGTGTAATATTCTTGGTCACTTGTGAAAGCTGTAAAATTATTATCGCTGTCCGTAGCAAATAAAATTACACCCGGTTGAACTTTTAGTTGCTCCCACTCCATTTTATTGTCATATGATTTATAATCAACTTCTGTGTGATATAATTTACGCATTTGAATCCATCCAAGTGCCAATTTCTGATTCCATTTATCAAACTCATAGGCAGCGATGCCCTGACGTTGAACGCGCACCGAAAATACAAATTTTTCTGATTTGAATACCCCGAGACCAATGAAAGGAAATATATTTACATCAAGATTTTGGTTTCTTTCGTAATTCGGCCACTGCGTTTTTAATGAAATTTCACGAGATATTCTCGAATCCCGGCCAAATAGACCGTAGGGTATAAAATATAATTTCGGATGGAGAATTCTGTTAAATATTTCCGCTACAATAGTACTTATATTTTCTTCAAATTTGAGCGCGCGATATACGTTGAGATGAAAACCTCCCAGAATGTTTATTCCTGAGAAAGTCGCGACGGCGTTACCGCGAATACACGAATAGTCTTGATAAATACCATTGTGTATATCATTATCTGTCCTAAGTTTCAAATTCATTTGTTCTCTAAGATTATCAAAAGATTCTGATTTTGTCTCTATGTCATATTTCTCAGGCTCGTTCTTCCTGAGTGTTAATAAACGTGGGATCGCTACGAGAAGAATGTCACTTTTACCTTTGAACTCAGAGCCCAATGAGGTATCTAATTTCGGCGTTATCTGAATAATTCTTTCGTGACAAATCGTGATGATGTCTTTATTGTTTCCGATGTACTCGTACATTGCGAACAAACGATTCAATAAAACGGAATAATAGTACCAATTTTCATCCCAACGCTTTTTTTTATCTTCGCTTACTGGCCCTTCTATTTTGTCATGTATTCTTTTTATTAAATCTTCAACGTCTTTTAAATACTGAGTCTTTGTATTGTCCAATAGGTACAATGATAACAGCGCAATACCAAAGTCTACGACTTCATATAATTGTTCCTTGAGTTCGGTTTTAAATGTATTCGCGGGATTTTCATGATACTTTTCCGCAGTTATTGCATATTTTGGATCTATGAATCTACTGATCATAGCTGTTTTTATCGGGTCCAACTCGCCTTCTGGATTAGTGCGGAATGCAATGAATGTAATGATCGATACTATTACAATAGTTGCTATTGCAAATATAAATAAAGTCTTTTTCGTCATGTTTTTTAGATTTGATTCTAAATAATCGCATAACTCGTTCGTCTTCTATAATAAGGCGAATAAAAAATGAAAATTTATTTCAGATAAAAGTCGATGATTTATGATAAGAAATGAGTATTAAATTACTCGACACTAGAAAGATCTATAAATCTATGACAATATTCATAAATTTTTTTCGAAAGAGCAATTTCTATATTGGCCATATGCCGTCGCGATGACTATCATTGATGCGAAAAAAAAATGATTAAATTCGGTACTAAGGAGCTAGGGAATTTGATAAGGAATTCATCGAACGCTAGTAGAAGTTTGTCATTGGATCGGGTAACGCGATATCCGTGACGGAAGTTTTCGTCGGTTTTCACAGGCGTGATTTTTTGAATCTTTGGGTGCGATTATCTAATGAACTAATTGAGATAATTGGAACTTTTTTTTAAATTACAGCTAAAATCATGTAGAATAGAACAAAAGTATAATTTCTATCGGTTAATTACTATTAAGGTAGTACGAGCCCCAAGGCAATTATGAATAAAGGGCTTGAGTTTTTTTTATATGAATTCCCTCGCGGTTTTGGAAATACCGAAATAATACCGGAATTATACGGTATAAATACTGCATAAATATGGTATTATTCAAGTTATTTTGGCCAGTTTTTTTGCCGCATTACTACCAAAAATTTACGAAAAAAATTCAGAATATTTACGGTAATAAAACAGAAAAAATACATTTTAACAGCATTAAAACCGTAATTATACAGCATATTTTCGGCATTTTTGCAGCATCAAACCGTTCTACCCGGAACAAAAATTATATATAATTATATAAAATTTTATTTAATTATATATACTTATGTATAACATTATAAAGTTATATGTACAATAACTGTCATGAAAAAAAAAAAAAAAAAAAACCCGCCATCTCGTGGGCTCGATCCCGAGTCCTAATGATTTAAAGCCTGATCTGTTTACCATTATGCCAAATCGCTTATTCAAAAGTTGACACTAATTGTATTTATATCTATACAAACAAACTTAAGAAAATTGAAAACCTCAATTTTCCCGGATTCTTATTTTCACTTACATTCTTTTGTTTCAATAAGAAATGTGTGAACTAATAGAATAAAATATAAAATTTTACACTTGGCACATTTTCGATGATTTTAACCGCAGAAGCAAATATAAAATAAAACCAAATTTTTTACAATTTTTCACTATATCAGGATAAATCTGGCAAAATCGCAGGATATCTACGGTATAATTACCAAAAAAATACGATTTTATTATTATAAAATTATCGCATTATTGCGGTATTTATATAGCATTTTTTCGGTAAAAGTTCGGCATTTTTATAGTAATTTTACTATAATAATCTGGTAACTCTACAGTATAAGTACAGCAAAAAAACTGCCCAATATAACCATATTGTTACCAAATTATTACGGTAAATTAACGGCATGTGTATAAATGCCGAAAATTTACGGCATTTTTACGGCATTCGCAAAACCGCGAGGGACCGTACACATCATTGAAAGAGGTAGTAAATAATTTAATATTTTGGAGGTTAAGTCTTTACGAAAATTTTATTTATTTTATTTATAATTTTTAATTTATGATTTCTAGATTGTTGTTTCTTAATTGATGTATTATTTAATAACATAACATTTGACACTTTAAAGGCATTACACGAAACATCAAACTATGAACTGCGCCCGAATGCTACCGCATGCTCAGAGCAGCCTATCCCTACCATGCCTCCCGCTCGTACTACCGTAAAACTTAGATTCTGTCTAAAAAACCAGAGCTATCCGAAAAAAAATAAGAAACAAACTTGTAGCTCTTGAAATTTCCTACAAAAAAGTTTCTTGTCAATTTTTATTCAAGTCCAATAGTTTACATGCTTGATGTCTTCAAATTTGGGCTCCACCAAATCGGCAAAAAAAAAATAATTGTAATCAATCTTTTAAATGTTCATATAAATTAATCATTAATTAATTTTTGTGAGGTTTATACATAAGTGTATCAGGATTTCTTTCGAATAATATATGTTTATGACTCATTGTATCGTAATGAGTAATACTGCTATCACGCAAACTGCTCGAATTACCCGCGAGTATTATTTCATTATTGCATTTTACAATGTGATATTTACCATGCTGTTCGATTGAATACTTCTCGCGATCAAAGGTAAATGACATAGAATTCAATGCATCATTCCATTCAACTGTTTTAGGCTCAGTGTTTTCATTAAATAGCTGACACCAATTAACTATTACCGGTCTTTTGCCGCTAGGGATCGAAGTTCCTGTACCGGGATCTTTAGGAGAAGCTTCAAAATACATTTTTTCAGTTTCGTAATTAATATCTTCGTCATTTAATATCAATTTCAATTCCTTACCAGAATTATTATCAATTTCATAACGCATAACTAAACCGTTGTCTGTACAGACACCGATTTCCGAAATTACAACATTTTTTCCATAGAAAGATTCAAATTTATATTTATAGAACCAGTACAGTAGTTTCCTGTCACTACGAGTTTTCAAATGTCCAATATATGATTCAATCTCTTGACAAAAACTTGAACGAACGAAAGGACCGTCGGTTCCGTTTGGATTTTTGAAATTTTCAAAATTATCATATGAGGCATTACCAAATGAAATTACACCCGGTTGGAATTTAAGTTTATCCCACTTCATTACAATTTTATCTTTATCTTTATATTTACTATAATCATTTCTCAGGAGATATAATTTACGCATTTGAATCCATCCAAGAGCGAATTGTTGATTTTTTTTATCGCTTTCGTAAGCAGCGATGCCTGTACGTTGAACGCGCAATGAAAATACAAATCTTGCTGATTTGAATACACCGAGACCGATGAAAGGAAATATATTTACGTCATAATTTATATTTCTTATGTAATTTGGCCAATGATTTCTTAATTCTCTATCCCAAACTATTTTTGGATACCGGCTGAAAAGACCGTAGGGTATAAAATCCAATTCCGGATGGAGAATTTTGTCCAATAATTTTCTTACGAACTGACTTCTATTTTCTTCGTAACCGAGCGTGTGATATGCATTGAGATAAAAACCTCCGAGTTCAGTTACCGCTAGAAAACTTGCGACTTTCTTATCATGAATACACGAATAGTCTTGATAAGTACCATTTTTTACTAAATTATCTGTCCTGGGTTTTAAAGTAATTTGTTTTTGAAGCTCTATAAACTCATTTGTTCCTATATCTACTTCATATAGATCCGGCCTGTGCTTTTTAAGTGTCAATAAACGTGGAATCCCTAATAAGATGACGTAATGATCTGTCCGGACCCAGCCTAATGATTGATTTAATTTCGGTATTATCTCAAGAATTCTACGGTGACAAATGTCTATAATTTCTTTATCTTTTCCAATGTAATCGTACATCGCGAGCAAACGAGTCAATGAAACGGAACAGTGGTACCAATCATCAGCCCAAGGTATTGTATGATCATTACTTACTGGCCCTCCTAGTTTTGTATTTATTCTTCGTATTAAATCTTCTACGTCTGCTAAATACTGAGTCTTTGTATTGTCCAATTGGGACATTGATAACAGCGCAATTCCGAACGGAACGACTTTTTCTATCTTTTCCCCAAGTTCGGTCTTGAATATAGTCTCCTCATTTCCATGATACTTTTCTGCAATTTCCTTATGTTCTTCTCTTATCTCTCTATCGATTAAAACACTTTTCATCGGTGCCAACGGAGCATTTGAATTAGTGCGGAATGCAATGAATATAATAATCGATATTATTTCAATAGTTACTATTGCAAATATAAACAAAGCTCTTTTCGTCATGTTTTTTAGATTTGATTATAAATAATCGCATAGCTCGTTGCCTTCTATAATAAAGCGAATAAAAAATGAAAATTCATTTCAGATAAAAGTCGATGATTTCTGATAAGAAATGAGTATCGAATTACTTGAGACTAGCCCTATCCAAAAGGTCCCACAGAATCCATTAGAATGGGTCAAAAGCCGCTTAAAAACCAATACAAGTCTGGAGGATTCTATGCGCTTTTTGATCCATTTGAGTGGATCCGATGGGAATTTTTGATAGGGAGAACGCCCTATAAATCTATGACACTCCCTAACGGACCCAAATTACGGTAAATTACGGTAATCCACCGTAAAATACCGATTTACCGTAATTTACGGTGGGTTTAATGAATAAAATTTTTTCTTTATTCTAACATATTTATTCATAATTATTAAGATTATACAGTTACAGCCTCAGCTAGGAGCTCAATTTGTTAATGAACTAATGCAGAATGAAAAAGATATAAGTAACTTTTGTCGTATTTATTATAGTTAATGAGATATTGCTATTTTAAAAACAAAAAAAAATTTTTTTCTTAAATTTTTATAAATAATTGCAAAAAAATTATATAAATAATTAAGTTAGAGCTTTATTTTTGTTACAAATTTGTTGAGTAGCTAATTGAGAAAAAAAAAAGTCTTGATGAATTTGTTGTATCTGCAATAGTTTATAAGTAATATTAATAATAAACAAAGAAAAGCAGGCGCGAAAGGTAAGTTTGAATATACAAAATAACTAAAAATTAAATAAAAAATCGAAAAATTAATTTTTTTAACAAAGTTGATATTGGGCTGTTATTGTTTTATTTTTTAGAGTAAAAAAAAATATAAATTAAAAATTCACTTGTTTATAACAAATTGTTTATTGTATAAACAATTTAAATTTGAATAAAATAAAAAAATTTTTTTCAGACATCAAAAAGCAAGATGAATAATGATTTTTAAAGAAAAAAAGGTTCCTTAATTTTCATAACAAGTGGTAGAAAAAAATAGTTAATTAACAAATGCGTTTTTGAGTAATAAAAAAATTTTTTTTAAAACGGTTTTTTTTTTTTTAAATCATAATTTTCATCAAAGATTGTGTTATGAAAAAAAAAATTCTGATTATCTTATAAACAACGCATTTGTTTATAACAATTTTTTAAACAATATGGGATAAAAATTATTAAAAATCATTTTTCAGTGGCTTATGATCATAAGAAAACGGACCCATAACAATATTATAAAAAAAATATTTTTTTCAATGTTTAATCGAGATTGATAATTTTTTACATCAGTAAATTGTTAATAACAAAGTGAAAATTAACAATTTTTTAATTTTTCCAGCGGGAATCTATTCTATAGCCTTTGGAAAATAGCTCCATGAAAGGAAAAAAATTCCAGATTAAAAGTTTAACAATTATTGCACTTTCAATGTTGATGTTCATGCTACAAAAAATTGTTAATTAATTAATGGATAACTAATTGAAAAATCGCGATAAAAATTTTTGATCGCCGGATTATTGTTCATTGATCTATCCTGTAGGTGCCTGCATTTTTTTATTTCTTAATTTTCATATTTCATTAGTTTAAATAATATTTTTTTATTAGTCCGAAGTGGGCGGAGCTTACGCAAGCGAGAGTTCCTGTTTTCGGCCGTATTTTCAACCCTCTAGAAAAATTATAAATATTGGTCCTAGAGTTCCGGGAGGTAGGACTTTTTTTTAGGAAATTTCTTCCTCTTTTTGGATCTTTTTTCAAATTTCAAAAATTTTGAATACTTTTTGAGATATTCGCAAAAAACAAAACCCCCTTTTTTTTTTTTACTAAATTGTTTATAACTTTTGTAATTTTTTCGCGCCCCACTCCAAATTTTTCAAAAAGTTTCTAGATGCGATGACGAATCGAATGACACCTCGATCATAATTTTCCGAGGCGAATAAAAAACTTTGACCCAAAAGGCACATGTTGACTAGACTAATATCTTAATAAATAATAGAGATAGACGAAAGATGACTCCGGCATTATTTGTGTATTTTGATGCAAAAAAGATAATTTTGTCATTATTCAAGAGCTATCAATTATAGTATTCTTGTAATTTAAGTTTAAACAATTAAATTGTTTACAACAAAAAACTGGACCACCGTAGAACTTTTTAATTATCAAATTCGGTTTCCTCGCATCAAATTACATAAGTACTCGTTGACGAATCTTATCGACCTGATTTTGCATACAGCCTTAAGAATAACGGCCAAAGGACTAGTAGTTTAGCTGCTAGATATCTTCAAATTTGGTCACTACCAAGTCGGCAAAAAAAAATATATTTGTAATCAATCTTTCAAATGTTCATATAAATGTATCATTAATCAACTTTCCTTGAGAAGGTACATAAGTGTAACAGGATCTCTTTTAAATAATATACGTTCATTACTCGTTGTATCGTAATGAGTAAAACTGCTATCACGCAAACTACTCGAATCGCCCGCGAGTATTATTTTATCATTGCATTTGACAATGTGATATTGACCACGCCCTTTACCATGATGTTCAATTATATACTTATCGCCGTCAAAGGTAAATGACATAGAATTCAATGCATCATTCCATTCAACTGTTTTAGGCTCAGTGTTTTCATTAAATAGCTGACACCAATTAACTATTACCGGTCCTTTGCCGCTAGGGATCGAAGTTCCTGTACCGGGATCTTTAGGAGAAGCTTCAAAATACATTTTTTCAGTTTCGTAATTAATATCTTCGTCATTTAATATCAATTTCAATTCCTTACCAGAATTATTATCAATTTCATAACGCATAACTAAACCGTTGTCTGTACAGACACCGATTTCCGAAATTACAACATTTTTTCCATAGAAAGATTCAAATTTATATTTATTGAACCAGTACAGTAGTTTCCTGTCACTACGAGTTTTCAAATGTCCAATATATGATTCAATCTCTTGACAAAAACTTGAACGAACGAAAGGACCGTCGGTTCCGTTTGGATTTTTGAAATTTTCAAAATTATCATATGAGGCATTACCAAATGAAATGACACCCGGTTGGAATTTAAGTTTATCCCACTTCATTACACTTCCATCTTTATCTTTATATTTACTATAATCATTTCTCAGGAGATATAATTTACGCATTTGAATCCATCCAAGAGCGAATTGTTGATTTTTTTTATCGCTTTCGTAAGCAGCGATGCCTGTACGTTGAACGCGCAATGAAAATACAAATCTTGCTGATTTGAATACACCGAGACCGATGAAAGGAAATATATTTACGTCATAATTTATATTTCTTATGTAATTTGGCCAACGATTTCTTAATTCTCTATCCCAAACTATTTTTGGATACCGGCTGAAAAGACCGTAGGGTATAAAATCCAATTCCGGATGGAGAATTTTGTCCAATAATTTTCTTACGAACTGACTTCTATTTTCTTCGTAACCGAGCGTGTGATATGCATTGAGATAAAAACCTCCGAGTTCAGTTACCGCTAGAAAACTTGCGACTTTCTTATCATGAATACACGAATAGTCTTGATAAGTACCATTTTTTACTAAATTATCTGTCCTGGGTTTTAAAGTAATTTGTTTTTGAAGCTCTATAAACTCATTTGTTCCTATATCTACTTCATATAGATCCGGCCTGTGCTTTTTAAGTGTCAATAAACGTGGAATCCCTAATAAGATGACGTAATGATCTGTCCGGACCCAGCCTAATGATTGATTTAATTTCGGTATTATCTCAAGAATTCTACGGTGACAAATGTCTATAATTTCTTTATCTTTTCCAATGTAATCGTACATCGCGAGCAAACGAGTCAATGAAACGGAACAGTGGTACCAATCATCAGCCCAAGGTATTGTATGATCATTACTTACTGGCCCTCCTAGTTTTGTATTTATTCTTCGTATTAAATCTTCTACGTCTGCTAAATACTGAGTCTTTGTATTGTCCAATTGGGACATTGATAACAGCGCAATTCCGAACGGAACGACTTTTTCTATCTTTTCCCCAAGTTCGGTCTTGAATATAGTCTCCTTATTTCCATGATACTTTTCTGCAATTTCCTTATGTTCTTCTTTTATCTCTCTATCGATTAAAACACTTTTCATCGGTGCCAACGGAGCATTTGAATTAGTGCGGAATGCAATGAATGTAATGATCGATACTATTACAATAGTTGCTATTGCAAATATAAATAAAGTCCTTTTCGTCATGTTTTTTAGATTTGATTCTAAATAATCGCATAACTCGTTCGTCTTCTATAATAAGGCGAATAAAAAATGAAAATTTATTTCAGATAAAAGTCGATGATTTCTGATAAGAAATGAGTATCGAATTACTTGAGACTAGCCCTATCCAAAAGGTCCCACAGAATCCATTAGAATGGGTCAAAAGCCGCTTAAAAACCAATACAAGTCTGGAGGATTCTATGCGCTTTTTGATCCATTTGAGTGGATCCGATGGGAATTTTTGATAGGGAGAACGCCCTATAAATCTATGACACTCCCTAACGGACCCAAATTACGGTAAATTACGGTAATCCACCGTAAAATACCGATTTACCGTAATTTACGGTGGGTTTAATGAATAAAATTTTTTCTTTATTCTAACATATTTATTCATAATTATTAAGATTATACAGTTACAGCCTCAGCTAGGAGCTCAATTTGTTAATGAACTAATGCAGAATGAAAAAGATATAAGTAACTTTTGTCGTATTTATTATAGTTAATGAGATATTGCTATTTTAAAAACAAAAAAAAATTTTTTTCTTAAATTTTTATAAATAATTGCAAAAAAATTATATAAATAATTAAGTTAGAGCTTTATTTTTGTTACAAATTTGTTGAGTAGCTAATTGAGAAAAAAAAAAGTCTTGATGAATTTGTTGTATCTGCAATAGTTTATAAGTAATATTAATAATAAACAAAGAAAAGCAGGCGCGAAAGGTAAGTTTGAATATACAAAATAACTAAAAATTAAATAAAAAATCGAAAAATCAATTTTTTTAACAAAGTTGATATTGGGCTGTTATTGTTTTATTTTTTAGAGTAAAAAAAAAATATAAATTAAAAATTCACTTGTTTATTACAAATTGTTTATTGTATAAACAATTTAAATTTGAATAAAATAAAAAAATTTTTTTCAGACATCAAAAAGCAAGATGAATTATGATTTTTAAAGAAAAAAAGGTTCCTTAATTTTCATAACAAGTGGTAGAAAAAAATAGTTAATTAACAAATGCGTTTTTGAGTAATAAAAAAATTTTTTTAAGAAACGGTTTTTTTTTTTTTAAATCATAATTTTCATCAAAGATTGTGTTATGAAAAAAAAAATTCTGATTATCTTATAAACAACGCATTTGTTTATAACAATTTTTTAAACAATATGGGATAAAAATTATTAAAAATCATTTTTCAGTGGCTTATGATCATAAGAAAACGGACCCATAACAATATTATAAAAAAAATATTTTTTTCAATGTTTAATCGAGGTTGATAATTTTTTACATCAGTAAATTGTTAATAACAAAGTGAAAATTAACAATTTTTTAATTTTTCCAGCGGGAATCTATTCTATAGCCTTTGGAAAATAGCTCCATGAAAGGAAAAAAATTCCAGATTAAAAGTTTAACAATTATTGCACTTTCAATGTTGATGTTCATGCTACAAAAAATTGTTAATTAATTAATGGATAACTAATTGAAAAATCGCGATAAAAATTTTTGATCGCCGGATTATTGTTCATTGATCTATCCTGTAGGTGCCTGCATTTTTTTATTTCTTAATTTTCATATTTCATTAGTTTAAATAATATTTTTTTATTAGTCCGAAGTGGGCGGAGCTTACGCAAGCGAGAGTTCCTGTTTTCGGCCGTATTTTCAACCCTCTAGAAAAATTATAAATATTGGTCCTAGAGTTCCGGGAGGTAGGACTTTTTTTTAGGAAATTTCTTCCTCTTTTTGGATCTTTTTTCAAATTTCAAAAATTTTGAATGCTTTTTGAGATATTCGCAAAAAACAAAACCCCCTTTTTTTTTTTTACTAAATTGTTTATAACTTTTGTAATTTTTTCGCGCCCCACTCCAAATTTTTCAAAAAGCTTCTAGATGCGATGACGAATCGAATGACACCTCGATCATAATTTTCCGAGGCGAATAAAAAACTTTGACCCAAAAGGCACATGTTGACTAGACTAATATCTTAATAAATAATAGAGATAGACGAAAGATGACTCCGGCATTATTTGTGTATTTTGATGCAAAAAAGATAATTTTGTCATTATTCAAGAGCTATCAATTATAGTATTCTTGTAATTTAAGTTTAAACAATTAAATTGTTTACAACAAAAAACTGGACCACCGTAGAACTTTTTAATTATCAAATTCGGTTTCCTCGCATCAAATTACATAAGTACTCGTTGACGAATCTTATCGACCTGATTTTGCATACAGCCATAAGAATAACGGCCAAAGGACTAGTAGTTTAGCTGCTAGATATCTTCAAATTTGGTCACTACCAAGTCGGCAAAAAAAAATATATTTGTAATCAATCTTTCAAATGTTCATATAAATGTATCATTAATCAACTTTCCTTGAGAAGGTACATAAGTGTAACAGGATCTCTTTTAAATAATATACGTTCATTACTCGTTGTATCGTAATGAGTAAAACTGCTATCACGCAAACTACTCGAATTGCCCGCGAGTATTATTTTATCATTGCATTTGACAATGTGATATTGACCACGCCCTTTACCATGATGTTCAATTATATACTTATCGCCGTCAAAGTTAAATGACATAGAATTATTTGCATCACTCCAATCAACTGTTGTAGGCTTAATGTTTTCATCAAATAGCTGATACCAATTAACTTTTACCGGTCCTTTGCCGCTAGGGATAGAAGTTCCAGTACCGGAATCATTAGAAGAAGCTTTAAAATGCATTCTGTCACCAATATCTTTGTCTTTTGCAATCAATTTCAATTCCTTACCAGAATTATTCTTAATTTCATGACGCATAACCAAACCATTGTCTGTACAGACACCGATTTCAAATATTTCAACCTTTGGTCCATAGAAAGCATGAAATTCATATTTATTAAACCAATATAATAGTTTTCTATTCTTATGATTTTTCAAATGTCCAATAAAAGATTTGATGTTTTCGCAGTATCTTGGAATAGTGTCATTTTCGCCCGAGGTACGAAATGCATCGAATCTATTATGACGATTGTCAGCAAATGAAACGACACCCGGTTGTAATTTTAGATCCTTCCACTCCATTTTACTTTCATATGAACTATAATCAACTCCCACGAGATATAATTTACGCATTTGAATCCATCCATGAGCGTATTCTTGAACCCATTTACTGAATTCGTAGGCACCCATGCCCTGACGTTGAACGCGCAACGAAAATATGAAATTTGGTGATTTGAATACACCGTGACCGATAAATGGAAATAAATGTACGTCAAAATCTGGACTTCTTTTGTATAATGGCCAGTGCTCGGTTAAAGTTTGGTTGCAAGTTATTCTTGGATCCCGGTTATACATACCGTAACCTATGAAATCCAATTTCGAATGGATGGTTTTGTCTAATATTTTCTCTACAACCTCACTTATAGTTGCTTTAAAATTGAGCGCACGGTATACATTGATATAAAAACCCCCAACTGTGAATAGATATGAGAAATTCGGAATAACTGTGTGACAAATACACGAATAGTCTTGGTAAATACCATCTTTTATGACTGTATCAGGATTGAAGTGTATACTCAATTTTTCACTCATATTTATAAATAATTGTGATTTTACCTCCGAATCATAAAGCCGACGGTTGTATAAATAATTTGTCAACAAACGTGGAATCCCAAGATAGACGAGGTTGACGCCATACCGTGGGTGGCTTAATGATCTATCCAATACCGGTGTTATCTGAATAATTCTACGGTGACAAATGTCTTTTATTGCTTTATTTTCTCCGATGTACTCGTACATCGCGAACATACGATTCAAGGTAACGGAAAAGTAGTACCAATTTTCTTCCCAAGGTATAAATAATAATGGTTTCTTATAATGTTTTACTTTCTCTAGTTGTTCATCTATTTTTACTATTAAATCTTCAACGATTTTCAAATACTGGGTCTTATTATTATCCAATAGGTACAATGATAACAATCCAATTCCGAAGGTACCGATTTCTCCAGGTTTTGGTACTTCCATTATTTTGTCAAGTTTTTTCATCTTTTTGTTGTGCATGAATATATTTTTGAATGATGCCTCCATATTTTGGAGATACGTTTCTGCAAGTGGTGCACACGTCGGATCTACGTTTAGTGTAATCATAGATTTTCTAATCCGCACCAATGGGTCTTTGGGTGACTCATCGGGAATGACTGGCTCAGTAGGGCCTCTTTCGGGCGAGGGAAGATCCGTTGGGTCTTTAGACGGCTCACCGGGAATTTCTGGCTCAGTAGGGCCTCTTTCGGGCGAGGGAAGATCCGTTGGGTCTGTAGACGGCTTATCGGGAATTTCTGGCTCAGTAGGTTTTGTTTCGGGCACGGGAAGAACCGTACTGTCTTTAGGCTGCTCATAGAAACGATCTGGTTGAGTAGTTATACGAACTATAAATAAAATGCACAATAATGTTATAATAATTTCTATAACGAACATTAAGAAAAGAAGATCCATATTGTTTTTTTAGATTCGCTACCGAACAAGTTAATAAATCTTTCTTCTATAATAAAGCAAATAAAAAATAAAAACATTCATTAATCTAAGATCTTAAATTTATGATGAGAAATGAATGATTAATTATTAATGATTAATAATTAATGATTAATGATTAATTAATGTAACGAGACCGAAGTTTGCCTCCCCTCGCAGATTTGAATCACGGTGGAAACACGGTGGTGAAATAGCACAAAGCCACCGTGGAATCACGGTGGATACACCGCGTAATCACAGCGGATATACTGTGTTATGTCCAAATAAATTTTTTTTTTATTTTGATAATTATTTAAAATAATTATTTCCCAGCTCCTCTTTGAAAAGCGCGCGAAAACACAGCGTCAGCTTTTTCACCTTTTTATGCGGCAAAGAATAGTGGGAAGACACCTCCAATAAGTTTAACGAATAAATAATAAACTGTCGTCACTTTCCACCAATGACAATGATTATAAATTCCCCATCAAATCACCAACCAAAGTTTATAAAAAGCCTGAGCACCCATAGCTCAGGGCTAGTCGGTTCATAAAACTTACGGTCCGCGAATATTCGAACGTCGAAATTTCGTGTACTCTTATTGCAGGAATCCGCCCTAGGCGTTGAAAAGTCAATAAGAGGATTTTTAATAATATTTAACTTAAACCCTATTGCAGGAATCCGCATCTGCGTTGAAAAGTCAATAGGGCACTTCTTAAATAATCTAGACTAATTCTTATTGCAGGAATCCGCATCTGCGTCGAAAAGTCAATAAGAAATAGTCAAAGATTGCTAAATTCTAATAACCTTACGGCAAGAATCCGCCCCAGGCGTTGAAAAGTCAGTAAAGGATTTAAACATTCCATTAAAAATCCTCAAATATTGATGTAAAATTCGATCTGACGCAACTGTAGTAATCGTTCGTCTAGTACAATATTTGTCGGATTTTAAAAACCATCCGGTACGATCGAACCAGTGACGCAAATCACGTGAATTTGCGATTCCATCTCGTGCCGAGTTTATTTGCGCATAAAACCACTTTTCGGGTGTGTAAAAGGACGCATTAAAAATAAATTAAAATCTTATAAAAATATCTGTTAAGGATAAATAATATAAGTTAAATATAAAGTTGTGAAAAACTAGAGTGAACAAGTGACGTTCAGTAAAAACGTTGTAATTTGAAATAATTAATAAAAGATCAAGTTCATCACTCCAACCTTGTGGTTTCATTCGAAAGTAGTACATAAGATATCATCCTACCAACCCAGCCGCACCCATTCTACCAACCCTCAGGAAGGTCGAGTGAGCTGTTTAGTCCTGGAGGGATAGTAGCTGCCGCACTAGAAGAATTGACATCGAAAGGTAGGTGAAAGAGCTATTTTTCTATCATCATAAAATACTTTTGGCTTAAACAAGAGCACCAGTCTCTTCGAAGACGTTTGGGTTCTTAATTCTCGAAAAGATCCACTATAAATAATAAATTATAGAAAGATAATTTCTTCCTCGTATTCTTTATTGTTGTCCGCACCCTCCAACCCGCTTGTCCAAAAATTACTATCGCTACCAAAGGGAGAAATCCCGGATAAATAATTAAAAATTAAGCGGCGGACATAACAACTGTGTATACCCAGTGGTGAAATGGAAGAAACCCACCGTGTGACCACGGTGGATCCACGGTGTTTACACTTTCACGGTGTTTCCACCGTGATTCAAATCTGCGAGGGTCCTTTTTTACAGAAGACCGTTGTCACGCCTTTTTGGGCATACACGCGTTTCGTAATATCCCTATTACGTCTACAAGATTGATTTTTGTGTTATGGCCAAAATTCCATAATTCTGTTTTTAAGAGTTTTTAAACTGGAAATTTATGAAGTATGTCAAGAAAGAGTGATTTTTAATTGAGTTTTGTTTTAAAACTTTAAAATGTTTAGCCAACAAGAAATCTATTCACCGCATTTCGGATGTCTACTGGCCATTTTTTGATAGGGTAATCATACTTATATCGGTAGCTGCTACTGAAAAATAATCAGCAGTAGCTACCGATCGTTAATCATGGAACCGATACTTCCCGAATTTTTCGAAAATTGCCGACTTTTTAGCGAGAAGTTAAAAAAATACTCTTATCAATTTTTATTCAAGTCCAACAGTTTACATGCTTGATATCTTCAAATTTGGGCTCCACCAAATCGGCGAAAAAAATTTTATTTGTAATCAATCTCTTAAATGTTCATATAAATTTATCATTAATTAATTTTTCTGAGGTAGAAACATAAGTGTATTAGGATCTCTTTCGAATGTTATGGTTTTACCACTCGTATCACGATGAGTTATAGTGTCTTTACGAAAACTGTGATGATTACCCGCGAGTATTATTGTACCATTGCATTTGACAATATGATATTTCGCAGGCTGTTCAATTGAATAAGTGTCGCCTTCAAAGGTGAATGACATGAAATTCGATGCATCATTCCAATTAACTGTTGTAGGCTCAATGTTTTCTTTAAATAGCTGATACCAATTAACTGTTACCGGTTCTTTGCTGCTAGGGATAGAAGTTTCTGTACCGGGATCATTAGAAGCTTTAAAATGCATTTTCTCACCAATATCTTTGTCTTTTGATATCAATTTCAATGTCTTACCAGAATTGTTCTTAATTTCATAACGCATAACTAAACCGTTGTCTGTACAAACACCGATTTCCGAAATTACAACATCTTTTCCATAGAAATATTCAAATTTATATTTATTGAACCAGTACAGTAGTTTCTTGTCACTAGGAGATTTCAAATGTCCAATATATGATTCAATGTTTTGACATGAACGTGAGATAACAGTCTTAGGATCTTCAGTATAAAATTCATTGAATTTATTATCATTATCATCAGCAAATGAAATTACGCCCGGTTGTAGTTTTAGATCCTTCCACTCCATTTTACTTTCATATGAACTATAATCAACTCCCACGAGATATAACTTACGCATTTGAATCCATCCAAGAGCGTATTCCTGATACGACATATCAAATTCGTAGGCAGCAATATTGTCACGTTGAACGCGTATCGAAAATATGAAATCTTTTGATTTGAATACGCCGAGACCAATGAAAGGAAATATATTTACATCAAAATTTTTATTTCTTATGTAATTTGGCCAATGCGTATCTAAAACTTCCTTACAAGTTATGTTTGGTTCCCGGCCAAACAGACCGTAGGCTATAAAATCCAAATTCGGATGGATCGTTTTGTCTAATATTTTCTTCACAGAATCCACGAGTGTCGATTCATAACCGAGCCAAGTGTACATATCAACACAAAACCCTCCCAGTGCGAGTATCGCTGAAAATGTCGCGACGTCGTTATCATGAATACACGAATAGTCTTGATAAATACCGTTTTGTACCCCAGTACCTGTATTGAACTCTTTATTCAACTCTTTTTGAAGAGTTTTGAATTCCGGTGATGCTATATCTCTTTCGTATTGAGAAGGTTCGTTCAATTTATTCGTTAATAAACGTGGAATCCCCATAAGGACAATGTGATGACCAAATCGTTCATGGCCTAATGATTTATTTAATTTGGGCACTAATTTTACAATTCTGTCGTGGCAAATTCTCTTAATCTCTTTATTGTTTCCCATGTACTCGTACATCGCGAGCATACGAGGATATGTGATGGACAAAGCATACCAATTATCCTTCCAAGGGATTTTGTTCATGCTGCCTAAACTCTTTAGTTTTTCTTCCATTTTTTTTATCACATCTTCAACGATCGTTAAATACTCGGTCTTTTTATTGTCTAATTGATACATTGATAACAATTTGATTCCAAAATTACTGAGTTCTGAAGTATTTGGTCTCAACACCCCGTCTTCAGTTTCCATGAATTTATTTTGGAATGCTGTCGCTATGTTATTGGAATACTCGGTCGCCAGTGTTTTATATTTTTCACCTACATTTTGATCAATCATCAATTTTTCTACCACCGCTGGTGGGTCCTCACGCGATTTATCGCCGCTATTTAAATTAGTTTCAACTGTGCCTGGTTCACTATTCGATCCATTCTCCTTTGTTGGTTGGTCCCCATGCGATTTATCGCCGCTATTTGGATTAGTTTCAACTGTGCCTGGTTCACTATTCGATCCACTCGCCTTTATCTGTTGGTCCCCATGCGATTTATCGTCGCTATTTGATGAAGTTGTAATAATAATAAACAAAATGCACAATGCTGTTGCAATAACTACTATTACAGATATGAATAAAGCCTTTGTCGTCATGTTTTTTAGATTTGATTCTAAATAATCGCATAACTCGTTCGTCTTCTATAATAAGGCGAATAAAAAATGAAAATTTATTTCAGATAAAAGTCGATGATTTCTGATAAGAAATGAGTATTGAGTTACTCGACACTAGAAAGATCTATAAATCTATGACAATATTCATAAATTTTTTTCGAAAGAGTAATTTCTATATTGGCCATATGCCGTCGCGATGACTATCGTTGATGCTAAAAAAAATGATTAAATTCGGTACTAAGGAGTTAGGGAATTTGATAAGGAATTCATTGAACGCTAGTAGAAGTTGGTCATTGGATCGGGTAACGCGATATCCGCGACGGAAGTTTTCGTCGGTTTTCACAGGCGTGATTTTTTGAATCTTTGGGTGCGATTATCTAATGAACTAATTGAGATAATTGGAACTTTTTTTTTTTAAATTACAGCTAAAACTATGTAGAATAGAATGAAACTATAGTTTTTATCGGTTAATTCCAAAAATCAGTAGAAATAAATGATAAATCACAGAAGTTAGCGACTCTGTTCAAAATGTGACATTTTTTAATGTCACTGCTAAGTGATTGTAATTGAAAACTAGGGTCGTGATGGTACTTAGGCCTTAGAGTGTTCAATGACGAGTCTTTTGAGCCCTTGCAGAAGTCAGTAACTTAATTAGGTCCCGAGATATCGGGACCGGAAGAGTAAAAAACTGAATTCGGGAGACTCTTTGTTTTAAAAACCTCAAAGCCCAATTAGCTCTGGAACTTATTGGGTTATCGCGTAAAATTTTTTCCAATTAGTTGGCCAAAATATGAACGAATCACGTCATTGAGCAAATGAATACCTTAAAAAATACCAGACATTTTTTGGCAGCCTGGGGCTCGCTAGTCAATTTTAAACCTCCGTCTTCATTTCCGTCGCATTTTCCAGCGCAAATACTCCGATTGCTTGCAGTATCTAGAAATTTATCCAACACCGCGTGATCCTCGGGATTCAATAAGTCGAAGGCACTTTTTTTAACGTCGATTCCGAAAAAATTGATTGCAGTTGACAAAATAAAATTTTCTCTTTTATCAGTCACCAGCATTTTATATTATTTATAATGTATCACGTTCTAGACAAATTTACACTCAACTACGTGTCATATCAACTATTTATTACGCATAGGATAAATGAAAACTGAACTGCACGAATTAACAGGTAACGATTCAGCCAGAGTGTTGATTGTTATCCTTTTTGTCGTCATGGCAACGCACGTAATATTTTTTCTCTCGCTCTAAACACGTGCGGCGAACCCTCGATAATAATAACACGTGTATTATATGAAAGGAAATAATTGAAAAAAAATATTTTTTAAACTTTTCGTAATATCAAATTTTTTCCAAAAATTTTTCATTACCTTAAAAAACTTCTAACATCAAAAGTATTGAACTTATAGAAAAATTGATAGAGACCTTTTTTGAAGGAAATTTAATTTTCTACAAAAAAGGTATCTTATACTTTTTACATAAATCCAAAAGTTTAGACGCTAGGGCCTTATAGAGATACAAAGTATATAAAAAAAATAAAAATTCCTAAATTGAAATCTCTAAAACTTCGAATCAGAATTACTCTCAACCTATCGAAGAAATTGAAAAAATGATAAGGACTAATCTTGTAGCTCTTAAAATTCTCTACAAAAAAGCCTTTACCAACTTTTACATAAATCTTAAAGTTTAGACGCTAGGGTCTTATAGAGATACAAAGTTTTTCAAAAAAATAGGAACTTCCAAATTTCTAAAACTTTGAATCAAAATTACTCTCAAGCTATCGAAAAAATTGAAAAAATTATAAGGACTAATCTTGTAGCCATTAAAATTCACTACAAAAAAGCCTTTACCAACTTTTACATAAATCTTAAAGTTTAGACGCTAGGACCTTATATAGATACAAAGTTTTTCAAAAAAATAGGAATTCCCAAATTTCAAAAACTTTAAATCAAAATTACTCGCAACCTATCAAAGAAATTGAAAAAATGATAAGGACTAATCTTGTAGCCCTTAAAATTCTCTACAAAAAAGCCCTTACCAACTTTTACATAAATCTTAAAACTTAGACGCTAGGACCTTTTATAGATATAGAGTTATCAAAAGAAATAGAAATTCCCAAATTTCTAAAATTTCAAATCAAAATTACTCTCAACCTATCAAAGAAATTGAAAAAATGATAAGGACCAATCTTGTAGCCCTTAAAATTTCCCACAAAAAAGTCCTCATCAACTTTCTCTTAAATCCTCCACTTTGCCCACTACGACCTCCATAAAAATACCTAAGCTAAAAAAAAATCGTAATAATCAAATAAATCTCATAAATATTCAAATTTATAAATTACAGCCGATACATAAGTGTAGCACCGTCCAATTGAAACTGATAATTATTTCCTCTATCCGAATGATTAATAATTGTTTGACTAAACGTCTTGAAACTTCCAGCGAGTGTCAAATCCCCATTGCGTCTGACAACGTGATAATCGTCATAAGACTCAATCACATAATCGTCAGAATCAATCGAGAAGGAAATATGTTGTTCCGTTCTGTCCAAATTAACGTCCCAAGGTTTAACATCCAGGTCGAAAACTTGCCGCCAATTTAATACTTCTCTAGAATTTTTTTCCATCGTTACCACACCGTCGCTGTAATTCATCTCGAAGAATTTACCGTCAAAGTGCATCAAATTTCCAGCAATATCGTCATCACTCAATTTTATCTTCAAAACCCTGTTCGATTTATTATTGACGTCATATCTCATAACTAAACCGTTTTCAGTGCAAATTCCAAACTCAATTATGTCAACATTTTGGTAAACATGAAAATTATATTCATTCCTCCAATACATCACCGATTTTCCCAAATTTTCCAAATGTCCAATTAACGACTTAACATTTTCGTAAATATATCGCTGGCGGCCAAATTCAGATTTCAATTCTTTAAAATCATTTGAATTATCATCAGCAAAAGATATCACGCCCGGTTGTAATTTAAGCTCAGGCCATTTCATTTCATTTTCATATTTACGGTATTCAACTTTTGTAAGATATAATTTACGCATTTGAACCCATCCCGCGGGAAATTCAAAATTTTTCGGATCACTTTCGTAGATCGCGAGGTCCGGGCGTTGGACGCGCAATGAAAATACAAAATTTGATGACTTAAATGCACCGAGACCAATACGAGGAAATATATTGACGCCAAATTTTGATTTTCTTTTATAATTTGGCCAATTGTTTGACAAAATTTCAGTGCAATTTATTTTTGGCTCGACTCCAAATAATCCGTAAGGTATAAAATCCATCGACGGGTGAAGGATTTTGTCAAATGTTTCAGTAACAAACTTATCGACGTCCACGGAATAATATAGGGTTCGAAATGTAACAGTATAAAATTCACTGAACTTTGATAAATTTTCAAAAGTCGCGACACCATTTTCTACAGACGAGCCGTCAAAATAAATTCCATCGCCGGTAGTGCCGGGGTTGTAAACAACTGTACATATTTCATTAACAATGCTCGGAATTATACCCAATTCAAGATCGCGGTACAATTTTTCAGGTTCATTAATGAAATTAGTAATTAATCTGGGGACCGAAATTGAAGCAAGTTCGAGTCCCTGTACGGTCCAGCCCAATGATTCGTTAATTTTCGGAATTATTTCGATAATTATATTGTGAGAATTTCGTTTAAGTTCTTCATTACCGTCAGTTAATTGATACGTTGCGAGCATGCGCGTTAGTGAAACGGAAATATCGTACCAATCAATGTCCCATGGTATTTCTTGATTACTCATCTTTATTTGGTTTAATTTTTCGTTTGTATTTTTTATAAGATTTTCGGCGACAGATAAATAAATTTTTCTGTTAGTCTCCACATATTTTGAAATCATCGCGATACCAAAGAAAGAGATTTCCCGAATTTTAGGTACGTTTTTATCAACGAAATATCTTCCGTAGGCTTCAGTGAAATCGGTGTTGTAATTGTTAAATAAATCTGCGTGCTTGGGTAGGAGTGGATTTTTTGACAATGAATTTTTTAACTCGGTGATGAAATCTTTTACGTCTCCGTCGAAGAATTTATCATCGGAGTCATTTACAAATATATTTCGGATTGGTGAAGAATCTACTTTTGGTTCTTCGAGGGGTTGCGACCAGTAAACTATTGCGCCGATTATGAAAATCACTGTTAGTAATATGGCGATGAACAACATGGGACTTTTTTTTGAGTGAGCGCAAAATGTTTATTTTGTCTTCTATAATAAAGGGTAAAAAAAAAAAAAAAAGGGGGGGAATTTAATTTTAATAAGTGACTTGAAAAAAGTATTTTTGATTTCGATGGTACAGGGAAATTTGAAATGAAATTTTGCATAAAATGAGTACCCTCAAGAGTATATTTGAGAATAGTCAATAATTAGTGATATTAATTAATCGATTAATTAATTAAAATTCATTTGTTTTAAAATTAGGGTTGTGGGTACTCAAACTAGAGGAAATGTTCCGGGAAATCAGAAGGTAATTTTCAAATTTTATAAATTGGGAGTGCGGACATGATTATTTCCATGGTCATGGAAAGGTAAAGTCTTCAATAGAAATAGAAGTTGTCGGACTTGTAACGCGTATCGACTGTATTAATTTTATCTTCTATAGTAAAGTGTGAAAAAAAAAAAATGACTTGAAAATCTAATAGTGAGTTTGTAGTTTTTATCGAAACTTGTAAGCTTTTATTTGGTGTGATTTAGATTTTAAGGGCACAGGGAAATTTGAAATGGAATTCTACGTAAAATGAGTACCCACAAGAGTATTTTTTAAAATAGTCAATAATTAGTGATATTAATTAATCGATTAATTAATTAAAATTCATTTGTTTTAAAATTAGGGTTGTGGGTACTCAAACTAGAGGAAATGTTCCGGGAAATCAGAAGGTAATTTTCAAATTTTATAAATTGGGAGTGCGGACATGATTATTTCCATGATCATGGAAAGGTAAAGTCTTCAATAGAAATAGAAGTTGTCGGACTTGTAACGCGTATCGACTGTATTAATTTTATCTTCTATAGTAAAGTGTGAAAAAAAAAAAATGACTTGAAAATCTAATAGTGAGTTTGTAGTTTTTATCGAAACTTGTAAGCTTTTATTTGGTGTGATTTAGATTTTAAGGGCACAGGGAAATTTGAAATGGAATTCTACGAAAAATGAGTACCCACAAGATTATTTTTTAAAATAGTCAATAATTAGTGATATTAATTAATCGATTAATTAATTAAAATTCATTTGTTTTAAAATTAGGGTTGTGGGTACTCAAACTAGAGGAAATGTTCCGGGAAATCAGAAGGTAATTTTCAAATTTTATAAATTGGGAGTGCGGACATGATTATTTCCATGGTCATGGAAAGGTAAAGTCTTCAATAGAAATAGAAGTTGTCGGACTTGTAACGCGTATCGACTGTATTAATTTTATCTTCTATAGTAAAGTGTGAAAAAAAAAAAATGACTTGAAAATCTAATAGTGAGTTTGTAGTTTTTATCGAAACTTGTAAGCTTTTATTTGGTGTGATTTAGATTTTAAGGGCACAGGGAAATTTGAAATGGAATTCTGCGTAAAATGAGTACCCACAAGAGTATATTTGAAAATAGTCAATAATTAGTGATATTAACTAATCGATTAATTAATCGAAATTCATTTATTTTAAAATTAGGGTTGTGGGTACTCAAACTAGAGGAAATTTCCCGGGGAATCAGAAAAAAATAATAACATTTTATTTCAAGCAAGTCGTGAGTACAAAGATGTGAATTAATATGTAGAATTAAACTGTACTCGACTTTTGATTTTGAAAATGAACTTCAATTTAAAAAACCTACTAATTGAATGTAAAAACTTTAATTTTAAACCCTACCATCACAAAAATTGCCTATTCTCATTTTCTTACATTAAATCTATTGACATAAAGACCTAGTGTCTAAACTATCAAGTTTACACAAAATTTTCTCAGGACCTTTTCGATAGGAAATTTAATTTCCTACAAATTCTTTCCTTACAACTTTTACCAAATCTCCAATACTAAACCCAAAATTCCTTGTTTAAAAAAAATTTCATTTTTCAAATCAAAATTTTCGGTTCCCGCCATCAAAATGAAAAAAAGTAAACCTAGTATGTTTTAAATCAGGGCATCATTCACATCTTAATTCAATGTTAGTTTTAAAGATTTGAATAACAAAAAAAAAAAATTCTTTAAATCAAACCGCGGCTTCGACCGCGATCTTGACCGCAGCTGCGATTTATGAATGAGTCAATTGTAGCCTATCCGCTCTCATCTTTATTGCACTATAGCTCCATAGTATATGGACATATATGTGTTGAAATATACCCAAGAAGATAAAAAAAAAATAATAATAATAATTATTATGTAGCCTTGTATACGAGCGAAGTTTTCAGTCGACGCGTTGCCTCTCTATTAAACGGACGTTTATTTTATTAATTATTATTCTAATTATGATTATTGAAGTATAAAATTTTTTTTTACTTGTATTTAAAAAAAAAAAAAATAAAATTGAATATTTTTAAAAAATCGCGGGTTAAAATAAAAAAGTTTTTTTTTTTTTTGTAACAAAGAAAAGGAGGTAAATAATAACAAGGAAAATTGCACGAGGTCGCATGTCGTGAGTACTATGTACGTATTGCTGAGTACTGACTCTAAGTGGAATGCATGGAATTTAAATTACGACATTTTTATTAATTTGAGTCTTCACGTCGGACTTTAAAAAATATTTTTTGGTTAAATGCAAATAACTTGATACCTATTGAAGTTAGAGAAAAAAAGTCAAATACTTTTTTGTAGGAAATTTAATGAGGAACAAATTCATTCATGTAAAATTTTTTGATATTTTGAATAGTTTCGCGGGAATTTTCGATTTTTTAAATAATTAGGAGCTGGGAGAGAATAGAGATTTTGAGCCGCAATCTTTGGGATTAAAATTCTGGGACAAGGAGTGAAAATTTTTGGAAAATGAGCTCTGTCACTTTTGTTGAAAATTAAATTTCCTACAAAAAATTATTCTTATATTTTTTTTGTAACAGTGATATTTTCGCTGTAATTTTGATTTGAATGTCAAGTTAGTAAAATTTTTAATATTTTTCGTAAAAATTTAATTTTTTTCTGGGAAATTTGAATTTTCATTTGCTAAGAAATGAAAAATGGGAATTAAATTCCCTAAAAAATATGTCAGATTAAATTTTTTAGTTAATCTATAGATTGAAGAGGAATTAGAAAAATTATAATTCCATTGTCGTTATTTTTTATTGTAATTAAATAATGATAATAAATAATACATGTCGAGACGCGTGAGTCACGAAAAAATTCTTATGTAAATTATATGTAATAGAATATTATTTTTCCTGAGAGTTAATTTTCCTCGTTCATTTTTCATTTATAGAAATCGCTACTGTACTGACAGAAGAGCTGTTTTATATGTCATAGTTTTGATAACAAGCGGATTTGATAAACAGTAAAATGACGAGCGAACAAGGAAATGTTGAGAAAATAATTAATAGTCCGGGAATGATAAATATTGTGGTGACAGTAATAACACATGTGTTGTTATTAATTCCAGTATTTTATATTATTGTTGTTTATTTTATTAAGTACTCATTTTTTTCTTGGCATCCGATTCTGACGGTTCTTGGGGTAAGTGAATTTTTTTTTAACATGTATGCATACGCGCTTTTTTTTTAATTGGAGAAAAAATAAGAAAAAAAATTTGAAATTTATTTTTTATTGAAACCGTAGCTATCTAAGGCCCTAGCGGCTAAACTATTGGATTTATGAAAAAGTTTGTAGAGACCTTTTTTGTAGGAAATTTTAAGGGCTACAAGATTGCTCCTCATCATTCTTTTGATATCTTTAATATTTTGAGAGTAATTTTAAATTAAAAGTCTAGAGGAACTCAAATTTGGAAATTTCTTATAAAAGTCATATCTATATAAAGCCCTAGCGGCTAAACTATTGGATTTATGAAAAAGTTTGTAGAGACCTTTTTTTTAGGAAATTTCAAGGGCTACAAGATTGCTCCTCATCATTCTTTTGATATCTTTAATATTTTGAGAGTAATTTTAAATTAAAAGTCTAGAGGAACTCAAATTTGGAAATTTCTTATAAAAGTCATATCTATATAAAGCCCTAGCGGCTAAACTATTGGATTTATGAAAAAGTTTGTAGAGACCTTTTTTGTAGGAAATTTCAAGAGCTACAAGATTACTTCCCGTCATTTTTTTGATATCTTGCATAGTTGAAGAGTAATTTTAATTTTAAGCTCAAGAGGAATTAAAAAATTCAGAATTTTTAATATTAGAGTCTAGAGGGAATTTAATTTTGAAGTTTTAATTGAAATATTCAAGAAAATAAAATTCTCAAAGTTTGTTTTAAGCTCTGGAGATTAAGAGATAAGAAACACATTAGTATTTTTTCGTAAAATGGTCGTAAGATAGTAATTGGGATTTAAAAAAATAAAATCGTTATTTTGGGATTTTTCAGGGAATAAATTTTTTTTCACTCACATGAGTAGTGGAGGAAGATATGAAATAAAATTCTGCGTAAAATAAGTACCCACAAGAGTATATTTAAAAATAGTCAATAATATATGAAATTAATTAATCGATTAATCGATCGAATTTTATCGATTTTAATTATGGGGTTGTGGGTACTCGGGTTAACGGAAATTTGACGAGGATTTTGAGAATTTTGATGAAATTTTGCTGCAATTTTGGTAGTGAGTAGAAAGATTAGAGGTAATGATACGTATAATTAAATTATCAGCTTAAATTATAGTGATTACATTTAAAGATTCAAATGTTTTTTTAAAAAATGATTATGCAGCCATTGTCTGATACATTTAGGCAACAAGTAGATAAAAAAAATTATTTTTGTCCTCATGATTAGATAAAATTAAATAGTAGCCTTGTTATCTTCAATTACTTGATAATCTCTCACTTAATTACTCTAGCCAAGATAAGCTCACAGTTTTTTACATAAATTTCCCACAAAATAAAGAATAAAATAAATTACAACTTTTTAAAATTCAAAAATTTCCCGCCCTCTCGAGATTTTAAATCATTTTTAAAAATCAAATATTCTAGCTGAATAACTGGGTTTACATGAAAATTGCACCTTACTTTTTTTGTAGTAAATTAAATTCTCTACAAAATTACATCTATGCATTTTTTTCATATCTCTCATATTTCCGCCCGAATTTAAATTTCAAATTTCAAAAAATTTTTCTACTTTTCTAAAACAGTAATTTTGAACTCCGACTTTAAAATAAAAATTCTGACGTAACTATCGAGATTACAAAAAAATTATAAGAGACCTTTTTTGTAGTAAATTAAATTTCCTACAAGATTGTTCCTCATCACTTTTATCATATCTCCAATAGTAAGCCTGCAATCAGCGTCCAAAGCTTGAATATACAAGATAAGAATAAAAAATAAATTTTAAGATTTTTATTGAGTTTTTAAAAAAATTTCTTATGTCCAGGTGGGATTGCTGATATTTGAAGGAATATTCGCAATATCCGGAGAGACAAATTTGGTATCACGAGTCACACGTGCCAATAGAATAACAATTCATTGGATATTGATAACCGCAGGATTAACGCTGATGGGAATTGGGCTGATAATTGCGGTCGTTAATAAAAACCGCCTTAATAAATATCATTTTAGTACAACCCATGGGCAATTAGGACTCAGTGCTATTGTTATTTCCTGCGTGGTAGCAGGATTTGGTATTATTGCCAATAATACGCGTTGGCTGTATCCCCGAGTAAGGCCGGTCCTAATAAAAGTCGCCCATGCATTCGGTGGCATCACAATTACTATTATATTCATTGCAACAATTATTAATGGTACTTACAAACATTCATTCCCTGGCACTGATGTCGGCAGAGATATTTCATTCGCATGTTTTTTTTTCGCTGCTATTTTCTTACTTTTCAAACCCATAATTGGTGCGGTTTCAAGGTCACGCGTTATTTTAAAACCATCACAGACTCAAGCCGCGTAAATTAGTATAAATGTTTTAATTTTTGTTGTATCTATATAATTAATTAACAAAAAATTTATTCTGTAAAAATAAATGATTAGTTAAATATTTTTTTAATAAAATTTTATTTATAAGAAAAATTGATGGTGGATATTTATTTTTGGTGGAGAGACGAGTAGAATGAGTACCCACATGACCATATTTGGGTAAAATTTTTTTTTGAGGGTCGAAATGATGATTTTTTATTTTTTCCTAAAAGGAAAATTTTTTTGGGCTAAATAATTATTATGAGGGGAGTGGCAATGAAATTCTGCGTAAAATGAGTACCCACAAAAGTACATTTAAAAATGTGATTAATAAGTGTGATTAATTACTCGGTTAATTAATCAAAATTACATGTTTTTGAATATAGGCTTGTGGGTACTTGAACTAGAGGAAATTTACCGAGGAATTGAAAGGTATGTGTAAAAGTTTCATAAAATGTATGTGGTGAGTACGAAAATGATAAATAACGATAAGTAAAATTAAATTATACTTTATTTTTTTTTAAAGTATTCTAACAACAATTACATGTCATAATTACAATGTATATATATTTTTATTTCAATAACATTAACTATAAGTATATTTTTTACGAGGTCAGGGTTGATTTTCAGGCATTTTGTTTATTTTAATTCTTATCTATTGATAATTATTAATCTTTCAATCACAAAAAAACCAATGAATTTAATTATTCTAGTCAAATTGTGGGATTTGTACTTAATAATAATTTTTATTATCAATCATCAGTTTTTTAATTTTTTTTTTGATCAATTTATTTTTAATATTCATTTGATTTTTGCTTCAAATTTAATTTAGTCACAATAAGCATTCACAATTTTTTTTTTTGAATTTTTTTTCATAAATATATTATTATATTTATATAATAATATATTAAGCGTCTATACATAAGTGATGATTAATTATTTTCTAAATCAACAGTAACTAATTATCAACTGGAACTCAGTAAAAATTTTCATTATCGACTGTAATTAATTACCAGCTCACTAAGATTTTTTTTATTGACTGCAGTCAGTTATCAGCTGAGTAAAAATATTTTTTGAAGCCTGTAATTAATTACAGGTCCAGTAAAAAATTATTATTGAATGTAATTAATTACCGACTCACGATTTTTTTGGGTACCTCGTTAATTACCGACTCAGTAGCAACTTAATTATCGACTGTAACTCATTACATGACAGTGAAAATATTCAAATAAGGGCTGTAGTTAATTACCAGCTCAAAAATAATTACCGACTGCAATTTATTACCGGCTGAGTTAAAAAATTTATTATCGACTGCAATTAATTACATGACAGTAAAAATATTTGAATAAGGGCTGTAATTAATTACCAGCTTAAAAATAATATTTTGCCGACTGCAATTAATTACCGGCTGAGTTAAAAAATTTATTATTGACTGCAATTAATTACCGTGACAGTAAAAAAATTCCAATGAGAGCTGTAATTAATTACCAGCTGACAAAAAATATTTCACCGACTGAAACCAATTATCGGCTGAGTTAACGAGTTAGTAACGGCTGTAATTAACTACCAACTTAACCAAAAAAAATTTTTTTTACCGACTGTAATTAATTACTGACTCAGTAAAAAATGTGTTATCAACTGCCGTCTTATCCTCTGCATAAAAACATATCAAACCCCCACTTTAATACCAACTACAATCTTAATTATCGACCCGCGATAATTACCAAGATCTAAAATAATTAACCGTGAAAATAAAATTTATAAAGTCAACAATAAAATCACTATAGATTTTTCTTTTCACTTAAAAAAATTCTAAAAAAATAACTCATATAAATATGAACATTTTTTTTTTTACAATTATTATTAATTATTTATCATTATAATTATTATTAACTCTAACACGTAAAAACATGCACTTTCATTCATAAAAACAACAATTATTATCATTATGTTTTTGTATACATTCAAATACATATATATTTATATATCAATATATGAACATGTCGGGGTACTTATATATTTTTGTTTGAACATATTTATATATATTTTAAGGATTAAATAATATTTGTACGTTTTATACAAATGAGCTCGTATATATGTATATATATTTTTTTCAATATAATAAAATAAATATATTCTTTAAATTATCATTATTATTATTATTTTTTTTTTTTTTCAATAAAACTATTTACAGTCCATCGGCATTTTTTATAAGCAAGAGGTATTTATATATATTGACATTTATTAAATACAACCTCTTCAAAATATTTATTGTAAAAAAAATTCAAAAAAATAAATCTATAGTTCGTTAATTTTCAGAACAATAAACTAACACCTAAACTGCATATCTATATTTATATATATATATGAGTTTTCAATCTTTTTTTATATCTAATGAGCAAAATACACGGACAATAATTTATCATGTTTAGTATTTTATTACAAACCGCTATTCGTTTAGTTGCCGACTGCCGGTAAAACAGAAAAGTACCTACGGTAAGTAAAGAAGAACTGGACTGTAGATCAGACTTGCTGGGATGTTATCAAGTCAACTTTGCTTGAGTTCTTTAGAATTGAAGGGCCAGGTAATTTTGAAGATGGCGGCTGAATTACCGGCTGTCCATTAACGAGAATTATTGTATCGTGTACTGATTCATAACCATGCTGGCCTGAAATGCAGCACAGATTATTTTTTTAGCTAATTTTATAACGGGAGTAAAAACTGTTTTATCGGCTATGGAAATTTTACTACCGGCCGAGTAAAATCTCAAAGTTATTGGCCGATCTTCTTAAATGTTTTCAATCACATGCTTCTGACTAAATACAAATCTGGTATATTAACCTCCAGACATCAGTACCGACCAATCAACTGTTTTATCGGCTTTCAGATCTCAGTACTGGCTGATTAAACTATTCTACCGACCTATTAAACTGAATCTTGTTCTACTGAAGTATTTTATTGGATTACATACTTCTAACTCTCCTAAAAATTATTCTATCAGCCTAAAATCTCACTACCGGCCGAGCCAACTGTTTTATCGGCCCACGAATCTAATGATCGATCTATCAAGATATTTTATTAGACTACACGCTTCTGATTGGATACAAATCTGGTATATTAACCTCCAGAGATCACTACCGACTAAATCAACTGTTTTATCGGCATTCAGATCTCGATACTGGTCAATCCGACTATTTTACTGACCCATGATTCTGATTCTCCAACTACTGAAGTATTGTACAGAACAATTTTCTTCTTATTTATCAAATAACTGTCTACCAGCCTGAAATCTCACTACCGGTTGCGCAAATTGTTCTATTGACCCGTGTATCTAATTACCGATCTGTTAAAATGTTTCATTGGACAATATACAACTCATGCGCAGAAATAATTTTTTGCCGGCCTTAAGATCTCAATACCGACTAAGTAAACTGTATTATCAGCATTCAAATCTTGATACCGACCGATCAAACTTTTTTATCGGCTCATGGTAGTGAATAACGATTTAATTTAATAAGAAGTTCACTTACCTAATGAGTGTGGGTTAGTTAGAGTCCTCGAAGGAGTAACAGAATTCTGTGATGCCGGTTTCCAATCAGATGTTGGCTGTAAGAGCATTCTCGCACGTCCCCAAATACTGTCCGGATATCCTCGTACAGTTTCAGTACTTGTTGAGGTCTTGGGATCATCGAAATCGTCATCATCGTCGTAAGCTCTTCGTTTTGGTTTCCTTAATTGGAACTGAAGAAAAATTCATTGAAAAAATTTATCTAATAATTGTTTTTTTTCTGTTTTACTTACGAGTGCCAGCACAATAATGACACAAACGGGGTATAGACCAACAAGCCATCCTACGGCATCTGCCCATTTTGGATAAATGTAAGTCCCGTAAGTGAGCGGCTCATATTCGACCCAATTAAAGAACAAAATAAAAAATAATGCCGCTGGGGTCACGACTTTCCACATCCACTTCCAGAAAAATTTCCAACATTTACTGCGTGGACCAATCATGAGCTGAACGTCGTCTAGGAAACGATCTGCGCCGTAGACCCATGCTACTAAAATGCATTCCGTTATTGCGATTAATAAAACTGACCAATTAGCTGCGTACTTGTCCATTAATTGGAGCCAATACATTCCCGCCTAAAAAGTTGCATAGTTTAAATAAATTATTATAAATTGTGATAAATAATGTGGAGCTTACGTTAGTAGTAAAAATAATGCCTCCGCAGTAACCAAAAATGGAAACGCCCAAAACGACCCAGACTTTGAAATTACGTAGCGCGGGAATCCCGTCCAATATGGCAGTAGTTACAGTTTCCATCAGCGCGAATTGTGAATCCAAGCCTAGAGTCAGAAGCATAACGAAGAAGAGCAGGGACCAAATTGGCGCTATTGGTAAGCGAGCTACGACCTGAAAAGTGGTTATTTTGGTGGCTGAGATTTTTTTGGGGTAAAATGGAGGGTGGGGTCGTGTAAGTGAGGTGGCGGCGAGTAGATAGAGTACCCACATCGATAGGTTTGAGTGAGATGGTCATGGGATGGTTAAATTGGGCCCAAAATGGTTAATGGTCAAAATATGGTGATGTGGGTACTCAAACTCGCGGAAATTTGATAATAGATCTAATGGTACAACTCAAAATTGTTTTCGCTAAAATCCTCACCTCCGGGTAGACAATGAATGCTAGTCCAGCGCCTTGGTCAACGACCGAGGCCACCGGGACATTTAATTCATGCGCAAGAAATCCAATTACTGAGAAAATAACCAGACCCGCGAAAAATGATGTTCCGATATTACTGACTGCTACTATCAGAGAGTCCTTGTAACAATTATTATCGAATTTGTTGTACGAACTGAGTGTGATTAATCCACCCCAAGCCGGACTGAGGGCAAAAAAAATCTGTACTGCTGCGTCGCCCCAGACTTTTGCGGATGCCAAGCGCCGCCAGTCGGGTGTTAAGTAAAACAAAATACCCTCGTCGGCTCCGGGCAGCATTATCCCGCGGATAAATAGCGCGATCTGCAGTCAAGAATATGAAACATTAGAAAAAAATTTTTTTTTTTTTCAAGTCAGTTTCTAAAAGTACTTACCAGAACTACATAAGGGAAAAGTGCAGTAAAGTAAACAACTTTTCCAGAACTTTGGACTCCTTTGCTCAAACAAAGGAACACAATTAACCAGGCGAGTAATAAACAAGCCGCCATTGGAGTTCTAATTGTTCCAGTAAATTCAATTCCTTCGCTAATTCCCAGTACATTGTTTCTAAAATCATTATTAATTACAAATTTATGCGTTACTCAATCAATTGGTAAGTTAATCAACTAATTAACAACTCAATGCATCGATTAAAAGGCTGATAAATCAATTAATGCGCTGATTAATCAATTAACAGGATGATTAATCGATTAATGGCTCAATCAATTGAACTACCAATAGACTGCTTACTTAATTAACTGCTTAATTAATCGATTAATGGGCTGACAAATTGGCCAATGACTCAATTCATTCATTAACGCCGTGATTAATCAATTAATAGTTCGGTTCATTGGTCGGTATGTTATGTAATCGATGAATCGTTCGACTAACTGATTAATCAACCTATTTTTTCTCGATTCATTCGTTTATTAATCGATCAAGGTTAATTAATAAAGGGATTAATGTTTCAATTAATCAATGAGTTGATTAATTAATCCATTTACTGTTTCATTAACCAATCAGCTGTTCGATTAATTCATGAAATCGTTAATTAGTTAATTAAAACGTCGATAAATGGGTCAATCGAATAATTAATTGATTAATACGCCGGTTAATGGGCCAATTGAATGATTAATTAATTAATAAATCGATTAATCAGGCAATTGAGTGGTTAATTGATTAACAAATCGATTAATTAGGTGAGTAAATAATTAATAGTGAAAAAAATTACTCGAAATATTCTTCAGCAGGTGGGCGCCTTAACGCGGACGTAATATTGTCGACAGTTAAATTCATTGCCGACATTTGAGTTGAATTTAAACAATTACGTTTGTAATAAGTATTATTATTATTAAGACAATCTTCTGATTTCTGAGGATCAATACAGTCTTCAGTACTCCATTCTGGCGCGCAATCACTCCAGGGAACTTTACTGCCACCTAAATAAAATTTTTTGTCTGTTACATTTCTGTAACTTTTAAATTTTTAGGTTATGGGAGCGATTAATTGATTAAAATTACCGATTACGGAGGCAAAAATGTAGTAAAGTGTCCAGGCAATTATTAAATTATAGTAGAGCATTACTATTGAGCTGACTAGAACCATTCCGTAGCCTAGACCACGAAGTAGGGGTGAAAATCGCTTGTAAGCTGCCACGGGACCTAAACTTGCGTATTGGCCTGAAATAAAAAATTTTTTTCTCTAGTGGGTGGCGAAGTGGATTCGTGGGTCTAAAGGAAAAAATGTTTGATCGTTACCTAAAGATAGTTCCATAAACATTAAAGGTAATCCTGCGATAATCAACATAACCGTGAAGGGTAACAAAAACGCGCCACCGCCATTTGAATAACACAAGTACGGAAACCGCCAAACGTTGCCCAGTCCCACGCTGTAACCGAGCAACGACAATAAAAAATCAAATTTTCCCGTCCAGGTACCACGCTCTGGATGCTCATCTTCACCATCCTGCAATGGCGCTTGACTATTCGCTACTGAATATTTATCCTCGTTCTGTAATTTGTCTTGTGTTTCCTAAAAAAATATCACCAACACAATAATATATATGTGACTCAACTCAGTTTTCGATGCCCTTTCAAATGAGTACTCACAAGCCCTATTTATTTTTTGAGTTTTTTACCTCATACATTTATATAATCAAATATATATCAATCTTCTAGTATATTAAAAATAACTACCTCATGTGGGTACTCATTTTAAAGGGCATCAAATTCTCTATCTATTCATCCACTCAAACATATATATATACACATATATACATATATAATACATATATATTATATTCCGGTATAGTCTAGTGGCTATGATCTCTCTCTCTCTATAGATATACATTTACATAAAAAAAAATATATATATATATATATATATATATATATATTTTTTCTGTACTTACATCCCAACACTCGAGATAAGGACGTATTCTTGGTGATGAATCCTCCATTCTCATATTATTTCAAATTTTCCAATTCATTTATTTATTTATGTATTTATCAATTAATTAATTAATTTATCGTTATTACTATTAATTAACATTTGTTTACACTCTTCGTCGTTTCATTATTAATTATCACTAATTATAACATATATTTGTCTCAATCGATTTTGAATTTAAATTAAATTCTCATGTCACCTATAATTTAATAACAAAAATTTATATGATAACAGTAAATGTATAACTTATTTAAATTTTAGATTAATAAAATTCCAATAACTCTATTTAATACACTTATGATATAATATGTTATGCAACAATATTTATTTTTCATGAAAAAAAAAAATAAAAATTCTTGAAGAAGAATTATGATTATGTACTAGATGGTAATGGTTTTCCCTTGACCTAGACATTTTAGACAGTCATTATCACCTTCACTTATAACAGCAACACTCATTCACACGCGATTAATTTTTTTTAATTTAAATATTTAAGCCTTTGAAATTTTCACCCCGACTTTTTTTCAAGATAAATTTATTTTTAGAAAATTCATTCCCAAAAAAAAAACAGTAATCAAATTTTAGTAGGGTAAACATTTTCCGGAAAATTACACTGGGAATTTAAAAAAAACTGTTGACGCGTGAAAAATAAAATTTTTTAGTCGAAATTGAAAATTGGAAATTTGGACGCGGGTTGTAAGAGAAAAATTAAAATTTTGATAAAATTTATTGAGCGAATGAGTGTTTTGTGTGATAAGTACCCTAATTTGCGGCTGGAGGAATTTCAAAGCTTATAATGAAAATCTATTAATGGAATCTAATGACACCCTTAGGTAAAGAAATCGATTCTTATAAATTTATATTAATATTATTAGTTAACACTTTGGTTACTTTGTTTTCTATTGAAACAATCGATTTAAACGGCTCTCCGCAGTGGAAATTGACCTAATTTACCAAAACCCCAAAATCCGAATTCGTGATTTTGAATAAAAACGTCAACTTTCATAGATTTTATATTCAAAACTATTCAATTGTTCTTTGAATCTCGATTTTACAATGAAAACTAATAATCACATGGCATTTTCACGATGAAAACCGAAATTTTAACTCAAAACAACTAAAATTTTAAAGGAACCCTTCTGTCAGAAAAACTCAAAATCGCAGGATTTGGTCAAAAACCGACGAATTGGCATTTTTCCCACAGAGTCTACTGCACCGAACATCAATCCAACCGAATTTTAATGAAACCCTTTCGAACATCGACCCTTTCACCCAATGAAACCTCGAAATTCAAAGGAACCCTTCTTCCAGAAAAACGAA
Source organism: Microplitis mediator (assembly GCF_029852145.1). Lineage (NCBI taxonomy): Eukaryota > Metazoa > Arthropoda > Insecta > Hymenoptera > Braconidae > Microplitis > Microplitis mediator. The sequence goes on along the minus strand of NC_079969.1, from coordinate 1,682,782 downwards.
AATCCGAAGCATTTGGCCGAAAACCATCGAATCAAAATTTTTTCAACAGAGTCCACTACTCCGAACATCAATCCCCCAGAATTAAAAAAAAACTCACTCATAAACCAACCCCTAGACCGCAAAAACGCGAAATCCGAATGCACCCACCGGGAACAATATCACAAATTTCGTCTCTAGGCACAAGAACCGGCTGTAAATTTCTTCTCCAGCTCACATCCCACCGAAATAATCAATCCCAAGTACCCCGGGCTAAAAACCACCCCCACAATTACTATTTCCCTAAACCACCCCCGAAATTTTATCTTAATAAAAGTATTATTTTTATTTCTTCGTCTCAATCTTATCTCTGCCTGCCAATCCCCGAGTTTAAAATCTCCCAAAACCACCCCCACCCCCCAAAAAAATAACCGAAAAAACAAAATCTATTTTTAAAAATTACCTTCGACATTTCCCTCCCAGTAAATAAAACTCAAAATAACTGATTTTTTATCATCATTCACTTTCACTCCCAAGTCACCGATGCGTTAAATCACAAAATAGTTTTTTTTTAAGTTATCTGGCTTACATTCATTTATCATCTGATATTTTCTCAGTGAAATATCGAAATAAAAATTACTAATTATTATTATTATTATTAGTGTCAATAATAATGAACAAAAAATACTCGACTATGAATTAAAATCACGATATTTAGAGCAAGTTGATGAAAATAGTGACACACTAACAGACTGTAATATAGACATACTGAGATACTGAGACTCAGTAGAGAGTGAGTTTTGTGTTGAGGGTTTAAATCCATTGAGATCGATATTACTGCTCCTGCGAGCTGCGTCCTACCCTAAACCTTGCACTCTCAACCTCCTCATTTTACCCTACTCTACGTCTATTCATCTTCTCTTTTAACATATACATATATATATATATATATATATTTATACATAGATATACATGCAAACCCATTCCTCCTCATTGCCCTTGCACTCAAAGTGGATACTGACGTCGACAAGTTAAAATGTATATATATGGATGTATATATTCATTAATCAAAGTAATTATTACTTTAATTTTTGAAGTTTTGATGATTAATAGCTAATATTTCAAAGAATACTGAAGATAAATTGATTGTCAATATGGTCAATGGAAAGGGAATTTTATGATCTACAAATTTTGTATCTTAGAAAAATTTTGAAAAATTGATAGTTTTTTAGATAATGCTGTTTTTAGTAGAGATCAAAATTTTGAAGGAAATTTGGATATATTTTGATTAATTGGGAATATTGTAAAGAGTAATTAAAGTAATTGGGGTTTGTTGGTGCTCGTTAGAAAGGAAATTTTGTGACCTACAAATTTTGTATCTTAGAAAAATTTTGAAAAATTGATAGTTTTTGAGATAATGGTATTTTTAGTAGATAAAAATTTTGAAGGAAATTTGGATCTATTTTAATTAATTGGGAATATTGTGAAGAATATTTGAAGTAATTGGGATTCGTTGGTTCTCGTTGGAAAGGAAATTTTGTGACCTACAAATTTTGTATCTTAGAAAAATTTCGAAAAATTGATAGTTTTTGAGATATTGCTCTTTTTAGTAGAGATAAAAATTTTGAAGGAAATTGGGATATATTTTGATTAATTGGGAATATTGTAAAGAGTAATTGAAGTAATTGGGGTTTGTTGGTGCTCGTTGGAAAGGAAAATTTGTGACCTACAAATTTTGTATCTTAGAAAAATTTCGAAAAATTGATAGTTTTTGAGATATTGCTCTTTTTAGTAGAGATCAAAATTTTTAAGGAAATTTGTATATATTTTGATTAATTGGGAATATTGTAAAGAGTATTTGAAGTAATTGGGGTTTGTTGGTGCTCATTGGAAAGGAAATTTTGTGACCTACAAATTTTGTATCTTAGAAAAATTTCGAAAAATTGATAGTTCTCGATATCGTTACTTTAAGTGGATGCAAAAATCCTGAATAAAAAAAACTACAAATTTTTGATTAATTGAAGGATTTGTGAGTAGTAATTACAGTAATTGGGTGTTGTTAGTACTCTTAAAAAAGGAAATTTAATGCTCTACAAATTAACTCTCTAGAACAAATGTCAAAAAATCCATAGTTTTCGAGATATTGCTATTTTTATCAAACCTCAAAATAAATTTCCGTGGGGAAAAAAATAGATAATTGTTTATGGGAGTGTAACTTTTTAATGAGCAGCCCCATCACTTTTTTTGTTGAAATAAAAATTGTAGGGGATTAAATTTGCTACAAAAAAAGGTCAATTGGTTTATTATGTAGATTTGATAGTTTACGAGTAATTTTAATTTAAAGTTTAAATTGAATTTATATATTTTTTTTTTTTTATGTTTATAAAATCTTTTGAAGTTTAACAGTTTTTTAAGCGTCTGAGAGTGGGAGGTAATTGATGTTTGAAGGTAATTTTTATCTCAAGGTCGCCGGAGGTGTCAAGGTTTCATTGAGTTTATTGTGTGTTGTGTTTCTGTTGAATTAAATAATCAAGTACATTTAATTAGTTAATTATATTGTTAACTCAAATGTATTTTCAGTGTCTCTCATTAGAATAATTAACTACTAATTGAAAAAAAAAAAAAAAACTGGCGAATTTTCAAAATTCATTAACTTCAAAAGTTACGAGATAAAAAAATCTACTACGCCATTGAAAATTTCGGACTTTTGTCTGAAGTATTTATTTGTAAAACTTGAAAAACGCGAGGGTCAAAATGGATTTTTTAAATTTTATTATCATGAATAAATTTGTTTTGCAAAATGGAGAAAGAAAAATTTATTTATAGATTATTTCATTCATGAACTCGGTAGTAATTAAAGTGATAGACTGTTTGCGTGGGTAGTGAGTCAATATATTGTCTTTAATGTCTTCCTCTAAATCTTGCAGTTTTTTCATTTACTTTTTTTGTTACTACTAGTGACATCTTTAGTGACGCCATTGTAATAAAAATGACGTTAATGAATTTTTTATTACTTTTTTATATATATTTATATATTTATGTGAGTAAAAAAGTAGAGAATTTAATGCCCTTTCAAATGAGTACCCACATACTGGATTTATTTTTTGGAATTTTCAAAATTTGTATATATTTGAATAAATATATAAATATATGAAGGAGAGAATTATTGAAAAATATATTTTTAGGTACACAGAAAAGTAGAGAATTTAAAGACCTCTCAAACGAGTACCCACAAGCTCTACTTATTTTTTAAATTTTAGAAATTTATATATATTTAAAATATATATATAAATATATTACAAAAAATATATATTAAAGTATATAAATAAATAGAGAATTCTGCGCTCTTTAAAATGAGTACCCACATGCCATATATATTCTAGTCTCATCAAAAGATTTATATATGTATATCTATATATAAATAAATATATAAATATACATATAGTAAATTATTAAAAATAAATATGGGTTGTGGGTACTCATTTTACAGGGCTTCAAATTCTCTATCCAAATTCACACACAAATTTTTCAAATTCAAATTTTTTTTCTGTACCATACAACTTAAATGGCGCGAAATTTAAATTCGCAAAATTTCCATACATAAAAATTTCGGATTCCATTCTCAAGACTCTTTTAATTTCCCAAAAAAAATTGACCTTCCTCACGCGCGACGGCGTGAATAATTTTCAAATTTTTAAATTTCAAATTTTCCCGCCAATTTTTAAAATCTATCTGACGGCGGCAGCAGCTACTGATCCCCGAGTATATCTAAAATAAACAGCTGTTCCCATCAACATATAACCATTTGTGTACATTTGTGACAATAGATCGAAACATGACTCCGTTTATTATTAAATTGTCTAGTATTTTTTATTTTATTTAATAATCATTTTATTTTTTTTACTAAAAATTTTTTTTGACATTTTTTTAAATTTTATTGTTAATAAAATTCGAATTTCCATTAATCAAGTTTTCGAATTTCTAAAAAAATATATACACATATATACATATACTTATATATTTATTGTTAAAAAATATATTCAAATTTATCAATTAAAAATAAATAAATTGGTGGTAAGTTTGAAAATTTAAAAAAATGAATTTTCAATTTTTTTTTTTTAAATCCGGAAGCTTAAAGAGACAAAGAAAATTTTAAATAATGATGATAATAATGGGAATATCCTTGATTGTTTATAAAAGGACATAACAAGGATTTTATTTTACAAAATAAAGTTAAAGGTCACGTTGTCTTTTAAATGAGTCATCTTTTAAAAAGATTAAATAGAGACAATAAATTTGCGACTTATCATTTCGTTGAACTACGTCGTACATGAAACGTCTTGACTAATAAATTTTATTATTTTATATTTTTTACAGTGAGTTAAAGATAAAATTTTTTGTTATTTAATTATTTAAAAATGGAGGATAAAAATAGTGACCCAAGTCCATCATCATCGTCAGGGATCAATAAATCTAGTGATGATAACAAGGACAGGTAATTAATTGATAATGAAAATATGAATATTTTTTTATTAAAGGGACGTTCGATTTAAATTGTAGTGAATTTGAATCGTATATCGAACGTACGGAACGAAAAAAATTTTTCCGGAAGCGGAAATTTTATATTAGATGACATATATACATATATATTACAAATATATTGTGTATATGAGTCTATATCGTGATAGAAAATTAAAAGCCCTTTAAAATGAGTACCCACAAGCGATACTTATTTTCAAATTTTTTTTCAACATATATATATATTTATAAATATATGATTTAATTTATTCGAAATATATATAGCATGTGGGTACTCATTTCAAAGCATATCAAATTCTCTACTATAATATGTATATAAAAATGTGGATAGATATATATGATATATATAAATATATATATCAATATGTATATATATGTATACATATATTCATGTACATAAATTATAGTAGAGAATTTGATATGCTTTAAAATGAGTACCCACATGTCATATTTATTTCCAATAATTTACAACATATATACATATATAAATAAATATATATGTATATATTGAAAATAAAAATTGAAAATAAGTATAGCTTGTGGGTACTCATTTCAAAGCATATCAAATTCTCTACTATAATATGTATATAAAAATGTGGATAGATATATATGATATATATAAATATATATATATCAATATATATATGTATACATATCTTCGTGTACATTAATTATGGTAGAGAATTCGATATGTTTTAAAATGAGTACCCACATGTCATATTTATTTCCAATAATTTACATCATATATACATATATAAATAAATATATATGTATATATCGACAATAAAAATTGAAAATAAGTATAGCTTGTGGGTATTCATTTTAAAGGGCTTTCAATTTTCTATCATTATATAGATTTACGCATGATGTATATATACATATATTGTATATATATTATAATAAAAAATATTAAAAATAAATATGGCATGTGGGTACTCGTTTTAAAGGGCATCAAATTCTCTACCATAATATATACTTATATATATTTATATCTATGATTTATTACAATTAGGCAGTGGTCAGCAAATTTTCTAACAGGAGCATCTCCGCCAAAATTTGTATCACTCGACGAAATAATAAACGCAGCAAATGGAATGACAAATATGGCGCTGGCACACGAGATAGCTGTTGATAAAAATTTCAAATTAGACCCTGCGTTATTTAGCAATGACATAAATGGCTACGGAAATGATGACGATGAGGGTCAAGATGATGACGGTACCAAGACCAAGAAATTGCAAAAAAAAGTGAAGGAGATAATGCACAATGCGTTTTGGAATTTACTAAAGCAGCAGTTGAATGATGACCCTCCGGATTACACTCAAGCGTTGGTGCTATTGCGCGAAATACGCGAGGTAATTAAATGTTTTAAAAAATTTCAAAATTCTTAATAATTTTTTTTGTATTTTCAGACTCTAGAGGATTTAGTTTTACCTCATCATAAAAAAATTCGTGAAAATTTACGCGAAATATTAGACATTGATCTGATAAAACAACAAGCGGAAAAAGGGGTTTTGAATTTTACTCACTACTCTCATTATGTTTTAAATTTAATGAGCAAAATATGCGCGCCGGTGCGCGATGATAAAATTCGGGAGTTATTAGAATGTACTGACATCGTAGACACGTTCAAGGGAATCATGGAGACTCTGCAGCTGATGAAATTAGACCTCGCTAATTTTACAATCACGATGATGCGGCCGAATATCGTCGCCTCGAGTATCGAGTATGAGAAAAAAAAATTCGCCCAATTTTTAGAAATTCAGGCTGATGGTTTGCAAAACACTAGGAGATGGCTACTCAAGCATTTAGATGATAAAAAAATAGAAGGTGCTAATGATGTCAATGGACTTAAGCAAGTTACGCATTATTTACTAGCGGAAGCGTATTTGGATCTGCTTAACTGGGACTCTTGTCCAGAAGCTGAGGTATTTTGGAAATTTTTATTAGTACTAATGTATTCGTGATGTAATTTCCTGTAGTTTGAGTACCCACATCACTATGTTTGGATTTGAAAAATTTTAACTCAAAAATTATGATTTTTATTTTTGAAAAAAAGTTTTTTTTAATTTTTGACTTCAGCATTTAATTTGTGACCGGATTTCCTCTTGTTTGAGTACCCACATCACTATGTTTAAAAAAGAAAATTTTAAAATGTCATTTCGCGGTTTAATTAATTGATAAATTAATGAAATCAATTTTTGATTTAAATATAGTGTTGTGGGTACTCATTCTACGCGGAATCGTGTAAACTATAGGAATATGAAAGTCATTTGTTGTTAAAAAAATTTTAGCGAGTTATATTTTGAATAATTATAGTTTTTGTTTTAGACGCTGATGCTAGATCAGGGACGATTGTTAGAATTAAGAGATAAAATAAATAGATTGACTATTATTGGATCGATACTGTTGATCTGCGGCAGTACAGTCGGTGGATTAATGCAAGATGTTGATAAATTTAAGAAAAATGTTAAGCAACATTTGGATATTATCTTGGATACAGTTCATTCTAATAAGTATGATCGATTTTTTGTATTTTTTCTCACTAGAATTTGTATGAAAAATTAAATGGTATGATTGTGAATTTTTTTCAGAGAATTAGAAAAAATTATGCCCAATGTAGTGATTCAAATAAAAGAAGATATAAATGTTATTTTGAAAGAAGTTCATAATAAAGAATTAGATAAAGAAACAGAATCGATTTTAGAACGACAAATCATGGAATTAACAAATGAAGACCATAAAATTCGATCACTCGTTAGTGAGTATAAATTTCCAGTTGAAAAATTCATTTCGATATATCGATTTATATGATATCGATATATCTAATCTCGAATTTCGATTAATCGATTTTTAAATTAAATTTGTCAATAACTCGATCTCGAAGTTACAATCGATACCTTGAGATTACAATCGATTACTCGAATTTCGATGTATCGATCTATATGATATCGATATCTCGAATCTCAAACTTCGATTAGTTGATTTTTCACTTAAATTTGTCAATAACTTGTACTCCAAGTTGAAATCGATACCTCGAGAGTACAATCGACTAATCGAATTTCAATGTATCGATTTATATAATATCGATATCTCGAATCTCGAACTTCGATTAATCGATTTTTCATTTAATTTTGTCAATAACTCGAACCCAAAGTTACAATCGATACCTCGAGATTACAATCGATTCATTGAATTTCAATGTATCGATCCTGTAATCATTATAAAAATTCATCATTTGATAGTCAATGACTTGATTTATTTAATTATGACGATTAATCGATCTGAAGTACAAATTCGATATCTCGAAATTCAAAAATCGATATATCGATAGATCGATATATCGATTTTGAGAATACTTTAGATTTATCGAATTTTCAAAAATCAATTATCGAAAAAATTTTTGTTCAGAAAACTTCATATATCGATTTACAATAAATCGATTTCAAAATTTATCGATATCTCGAAATTCGATTATCGATAGAAAAAATTAAAACAAAAAATTTTTTTTTAGATCTGAGAATCCGGCAATTCCTCGAAAAAATAATTTTATCCCAAAACGCAGTGCCAACTCAAGTACCCCCAGGTCTTTCTTCCCTCCAAGAAGAGCTCGCCTCCATAGCCGCTCGATTCTTCATAATAGTCGCCCACAATCGCAGCGTCTTCGGGGACTATTACCAAGAAATCGTCGCCACCGAGATCTCAAAGCGAAAATCTACTCTCGGCTCCATGAATCATGACAACGCAATAATGGACGCCTAAAGATTTATTCATAAATAATCACGTATTTCCTTTATTAATACTATAAACATATATTTTATAAACAATTAAAAATATTTATCACAACAACTTAAAACGCTTGCAGTAATTATCAAACTCCTCAATATGCTGTTTTTTCAAAAAAGTCTTGAACCCCACAAACAAGTCTTTCATTTCCTTTCCACTTTCCAAAAATAATTTTTCCAATGTCTTACACAACTCACTAAAATTACCCTGAGCGCGATAACTCTCAATAATTTTAGCAAAAATTTGAAAATTTTCTTTCGTCAACGATTTTTTTACACTTTTCAAATATTTCTGTCCAATTGATTTCTTATCATCATTTTTTTCCACTTTTCCATTTGAATTTCCCGCTCTATTTACCGAATTTTCTTCCTTACCGGCACTTCCTGTCTCCATCGTCCTTCCAGACCCCCCACCTTTACTCTTACCCCCACTCCCAGCCTTCAAATCCCCTCTCCCAACATTAAAATCTGTTTTACCGACCGTCGATTCCATTTTACCGACTGAGTTATCGGCCTCTAAATAATTAACCTCGAACTTCTGTATCTTAAGTTTCCTTTTCTTAGCAACAGAGTCGCCCTCTTCTTTCGTAGCCTCCCAACTCCTCCCACTCCAGTTGCCCTTAACTTTGCTGGTGACAAAATTAATCGTACCCTTATCACTTTTATCCTGACCCTCACTTTTGTAAGCTCCCAGATCGACATTTTCCTCCCTGACTTCACCCCCACTCCTGCCAGCCCTCACTGCACTACCGGCCTCTGTACTACCGACCGCCGGTAGCCTACCGACCGTCGGCAACCTATCGACTGTCGATACCTCGCGCTCATTTCGAACACAGACCCCAACATTTTTAAAGAAATCCCTCAGCTCTCTCGTCACCATCCCAAAATTACTGTAATTTTTGACGTAGGGCTTCAACCACTTGGACAAATGTTCCTTGAACTGGGCGCCATTGAACCTGCAGTCGCACAAAATAATGGCGCCAAAATCACCAATATGTCGAATTATTCTCCCCACTGCCTGATTAACCGCCCGGGAGGCCTCTAATTGGTACCACTGGGCGCCAGTTAGACCTCCCTTGTTTTTGACCCTGACCTCGTCTAAATATTTCTGCTTGAGCAGGACCCTGGGGTCCATCATCGGCGGATAAGGCAGACCGGTTACCAACACAGCGCGGCCGTAATTGTCAGAAAAATCAAGACCTTCACTGACTTTTCCTCTGCAGACCGCGAGAAAAATGGCGCCCCTGGCTGCTGGGTCTCTAATCTTAGCATAGTAATCATTGATAATGGCATTGAATGTGTCCTTACCCTGAGGCTCGACGAAGACGGGCTTCTTAGCGCAGATGGTACTCCAGATGCCGGTTTGCTGCCAGTCGTCGCAGCACTTCTTCATTATCGGGTACGAGGGGAAGAAGACCAGGAGTCCATGAGGAATGAGGCAGCTGAAGTTGAAGATCGTCCTCCCGAGGCTGGAGATGTACTTGGGGTCGTTCCTGGTGTTGAAGGAAGAGTTCAGAGGATGGCCGTCGGGACCCTGACCCAGGACCCCGATGCTGATTTGCTTGGTCGCGACGATGTGGGGGTTTTCCAGTTGGACGTCGATGGGGATTCCCAGTTCGGAGATGAACGGCTTCAAGGGCGAAAGGGTTCCGCTGGTCAGGATGATCGAGTGGACACCGAGCTCTAGGAGTTGCCGCATCCCGAACCCGGGACTGAAGCACCAGTAGCTGATCAACTTGGCTGATTGGTTGACGGGTTTCGTCGCGTTCCAGCCGTCTTTCTTGGACTTGGTGGGCTCGGGGGTGATGAAGATCTTGTAGCAGTCGCGGATTCGCTCACGGTGACGGGACATTGAGGACGCGGAGCTGGTGAAGACTGTGCGGATAAAGTCAGAGAACTTCTGGAGCGCGCGACCTGCTCGGGCGAAGGGCGACGTCGAGGTCGTGGAGAGCCAGAGGACGATCTTGTCCAGTTTGTCCGCGACCTGGAGTTCCTTGGAGGTGAGTTCCGCGGACTCGAGGAGTTCGAAGATGAATGACCCGGGATAGGTGTCACCCTTGGGTTCTTTGATGACCAGGGCGTCGATGGCTGACTCTAGGGCCAGGAAGATGCTCTTCAGGAGGCAGAGGTCGTCGGCGGTGAAATCTTTCTGCGCTTCCTTGTCGTCGAACCCGATGTCGGGAGATTCTTCTTCCTCGAGCAGGCGCTTCATTACTGAGGAGATCTCGTCGATGCAGAGAGCGATGTCCGTGCTGGAGATCTGGAGGGACGCTGACTCCTCGCAGGTTTTTTCGACATTGTGCGCTTCGTCGAGGAGGATTATGTGGTTCTGCAGGTCGATGGCCTGGGAGCGACGGGTTTTGGCGTCCAGGAGGTAGTTGTATGGCATGAATGTTATGTCTGCAGACTGTTTCAGCTCCTTGGCCATGAAATAAGGGCAGCATTTGAATTTTGTTCCCGCTTTCACTAGGTCTTCGATGTCGCAAATTGTGTCTTTGAAAATCGCTTCTTCTTTTCTGGAAAATTTGTAAGTTGGTATTTTAATGGATAATCCAAATATATTGATGTGGGTACTCAAACTTCATGAAATTACCCCCTGAATCTCAGGGTACACACAAAAATTGAAAAAAATAATAAATGATGATTTTCAAAAATTAATAAGGACTCAAAATTTGACTTTACCAAAACCTAGTGATGTGGGTACTCAAACTTCGTGAAATTACCTCCTGAATCTCAGAGTACCCACCAAAATTCAAAAAAATTATAGACAATCATTTTCAAAAATTAATAATGACTCAAATTTCGACTTTCTCAAAACCTAGTGATGTGGGTACTCAAACTTCTTGAAATTACCTCCTGAATCTCAGAGCACTCACCAAAATTCAAAAAAATTATAGACAGTCATTTTCAAAAATCAATAAGGACTCAAAATTTGACTTTACCAAAACCTAGTGATGTGGGTACTCAAACTTCGTGAAATTACCTCCTGAATCTCAGAGTACCCACCAAAATTCAAAAAAATTATAGACAATCATTTTCAAAAATTAATAATGACTCAAATTTCGACTTTCTCAAAACCTAGTGATGTGGGTACTCAAACTTCGTGAAATTACCTCCTGAATCTCAGAGTACCCACCAAAATTCAAAAAAATTATAGACAATCATTTTCAAAAATTAATAATGACTCAAATTTCGACTTTCTCAAAACCTAGTGATGTGGGTACTCAAACTTCATGAAATTACCTCCTGAATCCCAGAGTACTCACCAAAATGCAAAAAAATAATAGAAAATCATTTTCAAAAATTAATAAAGACTCAAAATTTGACTTTACCAAAACCTAGTGATGTGGGTACTCAAACTTCTTGAAATTACCTCCTGAATCTCAGAGTATTGACCAATATATGAAAAATTAGTGCATGATAATTTTCAAAAATTAATAATGACTCGAAATTCGACTTTACCAAAAGCTAATGGTGTGGGTACTCAAACTTCATGAAATCACTTCCCGATTCTAACTAAACTAAAAAAAATACATAAAAACTTACCTGTTTTCCACATTATTGTAATACATGCACGAGCGCGTCCTAACTTTGGCCTGACACAGATGAATTTTATCAGCCGAGTTGCTCTCTTTAGAAATCTCCGGATGAATACACAACTGGTCCCTCGATCCGATAACTGCGACCTTCAGATGCTTGAAGCTCGTCCTCTTTAACTCGCCCATCACCTGAGTCAGCTGCGAGTGAGTTCGCGAGGCGTAAATGATCTTCGGCTGCGACCACCCGAACCCTTGGCTTTTTCCCACCCCTCCACCTCCTCCACCTTCACTCCCATCTCCATCAGCACTTCCACCTCCACTTGCCATCTCCAAGTCTTTTTTTAATTTTTCAAAAAATTTACCGCCAAACTCCGGATTGTCCACAGCCCCGACGAGCATCTGCGCCTGCAGATGCGCTTTCTTTGTCATCAACCAACTCAATGATGAACATAAAAGACACAAAGTTTTACCAGTTCCTAAAAAATAAATTTATTAATTAAAAATTTACTTAATTAATTAATTAATTAATTAATTAAAATTACCTGTAGGTGATTCGAGTACTCCATGTTTTTTATTTTGTAAACATTCGATAACTTTTGACATATAAGTTTTTTGTACATCGTAAGGTTCAAATGGAAAATTAACAATTATATTATTTATTTTTATTTCCGGCATTTTAATTATTTAATTATTTAATTAACACACTAATTAAAATTCGTATTACTTTTTAAATTAATTAAATTATTTATTTCATACGATTTTAAAATAACCTCAAACTTAAAAACACTTTTATTATTTTTGAATTCAAATATTTTCAATTAATTTTTTAAAAATTATTATCATTATTTTAAATTTAATTTTATTATTATTATTAATTAATCAGTTAATTAATTACTGTTAATAGTTAATTAAAGAACACATGAGAAAAGTTTGACGTACAGGGTACAGCTGATCACTTTAGGATGTCAGAATTGGCGGGAATTTAAATTTTGCGGGCGCAGGCGCGGAAGTTCAAAATGGCGGGAAATTTTGAATTTTGAAAAAGTTTAAAAATAACTAGAGATATTTGGGGCTTTGACATAAAAACTGTCACAACAACAACGACAACAACTCAAACTAATTTTACAAAAAAAAAAAAAATTACAACAACAACAAAATTCACATTAAAAACAAAAACCAACACAATATTTATAAAAAAAAAATAAATGAATTGAGAAATAATAAGAACTAGAGCTAGATCATTTCCGGATACACCCTAATTAATATAATTATTGACACAAATAAATTTTTAAATAATTATAGAATTTAAATTTTCAAATTTCGCGCCAAGTTGGCGCCACTACGCGTCGCTGTATTCGACGTTAAAATTTTTGCTGAGTGGGGGCGGGCGATGAATCGCAAAATCGATTCCTTTCTTTCAACTGACGGTTCGATAGCGGCAGTCAGTATCATCGACGCCAGTAGTAGTCCAGATTCTTCTTTACGTTTGAATTGAAACAGTATCGCAGTTAATTCGTGTAAAAGTGTGCAGTGATTGTAAATTTTATCTTTTATTAATTTAAATTGTGCAAAATATCTGTGGTGTCGTGAAGTGTTAAGTGTTCAGTGGAAGTGTAAAGTGTTGCTGATGCTGATGCTGACAACTTCCTCGTTCCTGAGCAAAATCATCTGGCATCGTCTGGTGGGAAAATAGCAGTTAAGTGACGTTTTTTAGCTGCAATACACTTGGAGCAATTTAAATTAAATCTCCAAATGTATTAGGACACCCTTCTGCATATTATTTCCCCGCCAAGGTTTGTTCAAACACTCAAGTGTTTTTTTTTTCAATATTTTAAATATTTTTCTATCATATTCTGCCGCCATTTAATTTTGACTTACGATTTTTAATTTTTCCCCAATTTAAAATAATTTATTTTTCAAAAATTTAAATTTACCGCGCAAACATTAAAAATAATTAACAAATTATTGATGAAAATAAAAAAATTCGAGTATATTTTTTATTCAAATTAATATAATTATTGACAAATAAATTTCAATAAAATTATTAAATTTCAATTTTTAAATTTCGCGCCAAGTTGGCGCCACTACGCGTCGCTGTATTCGACGTTAAAATTTTTGCTGAGTGGGGGCGGGCGATGAATCGCAAATTCGATTCCTTTGTTTCAACTGACGGTTCGATAGCGGCAGTCAGTATCATCGACGCCAGTAGTAGTCCAGATCCTTCTTTACGTTTGAATTTAAACAATACTGCAGTTAATTCGCGGAATCATCCATTAAATTTATTGCTCATAGTTATCGTTTAATTAAATTGTCGAGTGTCTGTAAAATTTAAATTGTGCAAAGTGTCTCTAGTGCAGTTAAGTGTTAAGAGTTCAGTGCTAGTGTAAAGTGTTAAGTGTTCAGTGGTAGTGTAAGTGTTGCTGATGCTGATGCTGACAACTTCCTCGTTCCTGAGCAAAATCATCTGGCATCGTCTGGTGGGAAAATAGCAGTTAAGTGACGTTTTTTAGCTGCAATACACTTGGAGCAATTTAATTTAAATCTCCAAGTGTATTAGGACACCCTTCTGCATATTATTTCCCCGCCAAGGTTTGTTCAAACACTCAAGTGTTTTTTTTTTTAATTTTAAATATTTTTCTATCATATTCTGCCATGATACTGAAGTTAGCAAACGTCAAATAATTTTTGGAATTTAAAAATAATGATAAATTATAAAAAAAAAAATATTTTGAAAAATTGCACTTGCAGATTTTTCTATTTTCTACACGTGCATTTTTTTTGTTTTTTTTTTTTTTTGCAATTGATTTGGTGAGAAAAAAATCCAAAAATTGATGATTGTCTGCTAACTGCTGGATCATTATTCCGCCGCCATTTTATTTTGACTCTCGATTTTTAATTTTTCTCGTTTCTAAATAATAATTTATTTTTCAAATATTTAAATTTCCCGCGCAAATATTAAGAAGAATTAAATAATAAAAATATAAAATTTCTAGTATAATTTTTTAGTCTAGGTGCATTCGGAAATGCTCTAGCTCTAGCTCTAGCCAAGCGTTCATTTAAAAAATTATTCTGGCGCGAAAATTCAAATTTTTTATTAAAATTTTTATCGAGCGCTGCTGTCTTATTACACCGTCACCGTTATCATTATTGTTATTATTATTATTATTATTATCATAAGTTGACATTAAAACATAACCTGAGAATAACAAAAATATAAATAAATAAGAAAAAAATCCAAGAAAATAAAAAACAAAATTGCAGGTAAGAATTAAGAAGCAAATTTTTTTTTCGAATTTTAATTTTTCAAACTCAATTATATGTTAAGATTCTAAATAAAAAAAAAATATGTTTGATAAAAAAATTATTATTTTATTATAAAAATTCAGAAATGTCACTGACAGTCCAGCAAATAATTTGTGACGCTAAAAAATTAGTCGGCCGTATTTCGGACCACGAAAACACTGCAGACAATTTGATAACCGAGATCCAGTCGGTCTGCAACCAGATCGACAATATGAAACAGTATCAAGAAGAGATCGAGGTGCTGAACAATGAGGCGAAACAGCAGCCAAGGGACGCCCTGATCGCGGGAATACAGCAGGAGACTAAACACTTGCGCGAGCTACAGGCCGAGAACCGCGAGCTCCGCAATGCACTAGAGGAACATCAGAATACTATCGAGCTTATCATGTCTAAATATCGTCAGCACACTGCCTCCTTGATTAAATCTAACAAAATAAACTTGTCCTCTATTTATAACGCGCGCTATGCTAATGTGAGTATTAAACGTCAGGTAAATTTTAGTTGTCGAGTTCTGTAGGTAACTTTGACGCCACAACTGATTGGTTCTTTGAATTTGTGAGGTGATTTCCGTTTGTTTGAGTACCCACATCAATATATTTAGATGACATGAAAAATTGACCCAAAAAAATCGACGCACGTAATTTATTTTTTTGAAATTTAATTTTTTGGGTAAATGAATCTTGGGATAAGAGAGAGGAAGTCGAGGCGAGTAGTTTGAGTACCCACATGATGGGGTTTAAACCGGAAGTTAATTATCATATTAATATATACCATATATCTATGAAATAGGCGTGTTATCGAAACATAGGCTTGTGGGTACTCATTTTACAGGAAATTTTATCGGCTTTAAGAATCTGGCACTTATTTATTTTTAAAAAAATATCTGATTGAGTAAAATGAAAAATAAGTACTTTTTTTTGTAGATTATTACCAACCAAGCTGAGAAAATAAATGAAATGGCTGCAGTTATGAGAGTTGCTGCGTCACTAGACGAAGAAAGTGAGTTAAAGTACAAAGAAAATTTATCGAAATTGAAAGAAGAAAATAATGTACTGAGAGAGCTGGTTAATATTGCCAATCATTATGGGTCTGTAAATAGCAGCAATAGCATCAGCATGACAACTACCGGTACTACAGTCAGTGTCTTGCAGGATAACAAAACTTCACAGACTGATAGTAACGATAACGAGGAATTATAATTTATATTTTTTTTTGGGTTCTAAGTAAAAATTTTATTTATTTATTTTATATTCTAAGATATCTTTTAAAATATATCAGATATACGTTATATATGTTCGTTGGAAAGGAAATTTAACAAGCTACAATTTTTGTCTCTATAAATATTTTTAAAGTCATTCGTTTCAAAGTTACCGCCATTTAAATGATCAATTATTATTTTTTTATAAAATTTCAATAGCTCTATTATAATGCCCCCTTTAATAAGCGATATCTCCTAAAGTATTGACCCTACGAGATTTTTCAAAGAATCAAAAATTATTCAAAATTAAATTTCCTACAATTTTTGTCTCTTTAAAAAATTCCCTAAAATCGTTTTTTAAAAAGTTACGGCTTCTCAAAATATAAATATCATATTTTTTCCAATTACTCCCTTTTATTTCTTTCAGGGCCTCATATTTCGATAAATATCAGTCTTATGAAAAAATTCAATCAATAAAAAATTATAGATAATTAAATTTCCTTTCCAATGACCCCCCATAACATTCAATTATCTTCAATACTCACTGAAATATAGCTTATAAAAATAGCGACTTCGAATCACTGAAAAAAAAAAAAAACCGCGAATTAATTCGCGGTTTAAAAAAAAAATTAATTTTTAATATTAATATTAATTAATAAGACAAATTGTACTGTAGTATGAAAAATATATTTGTTATACCGTTACAATTAATAAAATAAAAAATTTTTTAAATCAAAAAATTTTTCATTGGCATAAAAAAAAATTTTCAAAGGTAAAGAAAAAATAAAAATTCTTAGTCTTCAATTAATTTTCTGTGGACGTCACTCAGTGCCTGAAAAATATAAAATTTTAATTAGTTGGTTGATTAATTAATTAATTAATTAATTAATTAATTAATTAATTAATTAAATAGAAAAAAAAATTACTTTAAAATATTTGACAGTTTTAACCCTGAGTTCAAGGGTCGCGTCCTCGTCGCAGATAAAAAGAGCGTGAGGATGTTGCTGGAAGGCTGAGACAGTCCACATATGATTGATACCTTCTTCAATGGCTTTGTAGAGCGCAAATGCTTTGTGAGAGCCGGTGATAAGAATCATTACTTCCTTAGCGTCCATTACAGTCCCGACACCTACAGTCAGTGCCTGCTTGGGAACCTTCTCGATGTCGTTGTCAAAGAAACGTTTGTTTGCCTCCAGAGTGTCTTGGGCGAGAGATTTCACCCGCGTGCGAGAGGCCAAAGACGATCCTGGCTCATTGAAGGCGATGTGACCATCCGGTCCGATACCTGGTTCATTTAATAGTTCAATGAGTAGTTATCCTAAATTCAGGAGGTGATTTCATGAAGTTTGAGTACCCACATCATAGGGTTCAGAAAAAAAAAATTTTTGAGTTTTGGAAATTTTGAGAAATTCAAAAAAATTTTTTTGACACTCGTGAGACATAGAATGAGGTACAGGACGTCGAGACAAGAAGTTTGAGTACCCACATCGATATATTACGAGCACTTTTTTTTTAACCGGAATTCAAAAACAAAATGGCGGCCGAAAAATTGCCTGTGACAACTTTTTCAGAACCTAGTCATGTGGGTACTCATTCAACGCGTCTCGGCGCGTACTTTGAAAAAATATTGGTCCGGTAGCTCTAAAAAATTTCTGGTAAACTTTACCTCCAATAAAAAGGTCAACACCACCAGCTTCAGTTATTTTACGCTCGAATTCCTGACACTCGTACTCTAGATCCTCGGCATTTCCGTCTAATATATGGACATTCGTCGGCTCGATGTCAATATGTTTAAAAAAATTGTGGTACATATAATAATGATATGACTCCGAATGATTGCTCGGCAGATTGACATATTCGTCCATATTAAAAGTCTTGACATATTTAAATGACAATTTTCCTTGCATATAATATTCTATTAATTTTTTATACATTCCCAATGGCGTTCCTCCTTTATAAGAATTTTTAAAATAATTATTAGTTTTCATTTAAAAAAAAAAAAAAAAAAATTACCTGTAGGCAGACCCAAGACAAAATATTTATTTTCATTGGGCTCAAAATCGTGGATCCTCTTCATCACATATTTTGCTGACCATTCAGAAACATTATCAACAGTATCACAAATTACTAGTCTCATTTTTTTTTTCTGGAAAAATAAAAAAAAATTTATTTGAATTTTTGTACCACAAAATTTTGGGATTTTTTTAAAAAAGTTTATTACTGAGCTTAAGTGTAACAACTTCTGTTCACTGACCTCAATAAATATATGAGCGAATTTTTATTTGAAATTTATTTAAAAAAAAAAAAAATTTTAATTATCTTTTATATTCAATAGAGCTATTGTTCTTAGAAATTGTTATTATTTTTTTGCAATGAGGGCACTGATAAAGTCGATAACTCGAAAAAAAAAAACGCCTTCTTTAAAATAAAAAGAAAATGTCGGAATTATTTTAAAAAAAAAGTTTTTTTATATTTAATTATTATTATTATTAAGGTATTGTTTATGTAAGGAGTGTCGAAATTACTGTGCCAGTATCTTTTTTTACCGCAAACTGCAAGCAAAAGAAATAAAAAGGAGAGGGGGCAGACATTTTTATTTTTCAAATTTCGTGAATAAGAAACTTTTGAAAATTTCAAATCCTCTGATCATTAGAATAAATTATTGTTTATATTTGTAATAATAAAAATGTTTATTTGTCAGTAAATGCTATCGGTATGTTATCACAAAATGGCGGGGGAATTGGCAACGCGCGAAATGGCGGAGGCGGGAAAATACTTAAATTTGAATTCAAATTTAAAAATGAAAATGCGGTTTTTAGGTTTTTTGAAGTTTTGAGAGGGAAGGAGTAGAGATAGAAAAAAATTGATAAGGAATGATTTTGTAGGAAATTTAATTGGCTACAAAAAAGGTCTCTTTCAAAATTTACGTAAAGTTAATATTTTTGATAGGAAATAATTTTTTTTAATTTATTTGTTAAATTACTTTTAAAATAATTTCTCAAATTTTTTAAAAATTCGATTTCTGTCTAAAATATCGAGTTTTGGGCAAAAGTCATTTCTTTCTTTTTTGTAGGAAATTCAATTCTCTACAAAAATGGTCCTTATCACTTTTGATATACCTCTGTAAGTTCAGCCAGAATTTGAATTTAAAAGTTAAGTAAAAAGAACAAAAATATCAAGTGTTTAAAAAATAGAAAAAAATTTGGTTTTTCAAGCTTTAAAAATTCCTACTGCCCAAACTATCAATTTTTCAGGTATGATTATAAGGAACTTTATTATAGAGGAGTAAATTTCCTACAAAAATGGTCTCATTAATTTTCTTTCTATCTCCAGTTACTTGGCCGCAAATTACTTTCTTTAAAAAAAATTATGTAATCTTGAGAAATTTTTTTATTCATTTCGAAAAAAATAAAAAAAATAGATAAAAAAAATACTAGAGGTCGTAATTAATAGACATTTCATGAGTGCTGAGTAATCTACGCTAGGCGTTAATGACATTTTTATAGATAAAATTTGATAATAATAATAATGATGGGAAACATTTTTAACTCGAGTGAAGTCAGTCGTTAACTTTTTTTTACTCTGCATTTTTTTATCAATTATTATTGTAAATATTAAAGATTGAAGTAAAATTTATGAGTTTAAAATGAACGAAAGAAAAAAATATATAATTTTTCTGATTACGTGTTTGATTTTTTTAATTGCGATTGCGTCAGTTACTTATATATTATTAAACTATACATCGACAGTTGATAGATTGTTAGAAAATATTGAGCTGTCTAATAAACAACTTAAAGGTACAGGAATTTTTTTTTGTTTATTTTTTTTTAAATTATAATTATATATTTTTTTTAGTTACTTATGATGAACGACGAAGAAAATGGGACGACGCAAGTCACATAAATTTTTACAATAAATAAAAACATGTATTTGTTATCAATTATAAAAGTTGAATAAATAATTTTTTTCTAAATGATTTAATGACGTGGGATTTTTTTTTCTAAACATGGGTGGTGGGAGTGAAAAGGTGATAAAATTACCCGTAAAATGAGTGGTCACAAGGCTATGTTACGATTGAAGGTTAATAAATTTTGTATTTGTCACTTATAGGGGCAAAATGATCTATTTTTGATTTTGAGAGAAGAGAAAATTTTTGGGACATTAAAGAGTAGGATTTTTGAAAAGCGAGGAAAATTTCACTGAGAATGAGTACCCACATCGCTATAGTTGGGTGAGATGGTCATTAATTAATTTTTTGATTAATTATTAACGGCCAATTTGAAGTTTATAAAATTTATTGATGTGGGTACTCAAAGTTCATGAAATTTAGTCTAGTACAAGACTGTAAGGTTAAAATTTCCAAAAAAAATTTTTGAGCCTAATAAAAATAACTTTGGATTCTTTTTAGAAAAAAAAAATTAATAAATAAAATTTTTGAGTAGCCGATGAAATTCTGCGTTGAAAGAGTAGTCGCATCGATATAATTAGAACGAGTGATTAGTTTGTTTTTCGTTAATCGATTAAGCCGCCATTTTGTAATCATGTGACAGTGTTCTAAATATATTGATGTGGGTACTCATTTTACTCGTAATTACCTCCGGTTTTAGGTGATGACAAATAATAATAATAATTGTGTTCGGTACTAATTATCTAATCATTAGTTACAATTAATTTTTTTTCATTTTAAAATTATATATCAGACACTGCAAGGCGTTAGTTCTTGAGTCCGTGAAAGTCGTTATAATTTATTTAAAATGATTTATTTAATTATTTTTAAATTAATCATATTATTTTTCATTGATCATACCACTTGTTTTTTATTTCATGATACTAAAAATATCAAAACAGAATGTACTGATGAGAACTACAAAAAATTTGGGCTAGATCCTAAAGAAGGTAAGTAATTAAAATTTTTTTTCTTAATTAATGACTGATATCTAAGTGAGTAATTAACTTAATTAGAAGTTTAAGGTCACTATTAGAAAGGAAATTTAGTTCTCTACAATTTTCATGTCTTTGAAAAATCTCATTAAGTCAATGGTTTAGAAGATACGGACGATTAATCGAGAACAGTAAGAAATCTTCGTAATATCGACTAGCAAGTGATTAATCGGCTGTAACTTTTGAACAATTGGTCGTACGGTAATTAATCACTGGACCAAAATTGTAGAGAATTGAATTTCCTGTCCAGTATGTACTTTTGCGATTTCCTTTTTTTTTTCATTGAATGAGATATCACTAATTAAACTTTGAAAATTTCGGATTCTCTTCTGAAATATTGTTAAAATATGGTTAACGTGAAAAATTAATACAACTCGTTAAATATTGAGTTTGCAGAAAATTTTGTCATGACCTTTTCTGTAGAGAATTAAATTTCCTACAAATTTTGTTTGAATGTTTTTTTCGTATCTTTGATAGTTCAGCCATTATTCCTATCAAAAGTATGATGAAAGATTTTAGAGAATTTTCTTGTTCTTTTAGTGATTAACTGTCAAGATGTAAAAGTTAAATTACAAGAATTAGAAAATAACAAATTCTGGTTAATAATTGACCAGTTTTATAATGTCCATTACTACGACATAGAATTTCATGACAATTCATCAGTAGATTCTATTTTAAGTCCTGAATTTCAAATTAATCAATTATTCAAAAGAAGCAAAAGAAGGTTTTACATTTATACAGATTATGAGGTAATTAACATCATTACCTTTATATATTATTAATCATAATGGATATTGATAGATGATAAAAAATGATTCTTTTGTTCTTTAGATTCATGATATTTTAGATAATCTGCACTCATTACGAGACTTTGATACAAAAACATCATTATTATTATCGAAAAAAAATTTATCCGTCGTAAGTATTTTCAAAAAAAATTTTGGAATTTTTTTATTTGAAAAATTAATAAATAAATTTTTAGAACGGTATACTTTTCAATAAATATCATATAAGAACAGTAAATAATCATAACAATCAAGTAAAAAATAAACATATTGTTATTGAATTGAAAGATGCAACGGATATATATGAAGGTGATAAAATCAATGACATATATTTAGATGTATACAAATGAAAAACAATAATAATATATTTTCTTTCTTAGACTTTTATTATGACAATTTTCCGAGGCAGGCTATTATTAACAGTAATAAAAATGAAATAGATGTAAATCTTAATATAAATGTCGGTTACTCAAAAGAGCAGTAGGTTGAAAAAAAAAACGCTTAGACTATGGTCTGTAGTAATTTTAATTTATAATTTTTTTAGTGAAGACATTGATACGGAAATGTTGACGATGAATATTATGATGTATTGGAACGCAGTTTCGATGTTATTTTCTGGTATTAATAAAACATTAGTACATTTACCAAATATTAATATTAAAATAAAAAGTATTAATGTTGCGAAGGTAAAAAAAAATTTTTTCAATTACTTAAGTCACGGTATTCTTCTTATATTTATAAATATACTAACGCTTTTCTCGATTGATTCTATCTTACGGAAATTCCCCCCTCCCCCTATCTCACAGAAACGACTCCCTTTCGATCACACATCCATTCTACGGCAACCTTTCCCCCTTATTCCCCCCGTCTGACAACATTTCTACTTATGCTTCCATCTTACAGCAACGCGTGTCACACATTCGCATTCAACGATACCGCGTCACCCTAAGATTCCATCTTACGGCAACACACCCGACTGTAGTTCTATCATGCGATCCCTAAACTTATACTTCCATCTTACGGCAATACCACCCGCCCTCGCTTCCATCATACGGCAACTCTGCTCGTATTCCATCAGAAATTTGTTACAGTGAATTCTCAACTCATTCTTCCATCTTACGGCAATACCACTGGCCCTCACTTCCATCATACGGCAAAAACTCTGCTCGTATTCCATCAGAAATTTTTTACAGTAAATTCTCAACTCATTCTTCCATCTTACGGCAATACCACCGGCCCTCACTTCCATCATACCGCAAAAACTCTGCTCGTATTCCATCAGAAATTTTTTACAGTAAATTCTCAACTCATTCTTCCATCTTACGGCAATACCAGCGGCCCTCACTTTCATCGTACGGCAAAAACTCTGCTCGTATTCCATAAGAAATTTTTTACAGTAAATTCTCAACTCATTCTTCCATCTTACGGCAATTAACATGTCTGTAATTCCACCTTAAGACACCTGTCAACTCATACTTCCATCTTACGGCCATGTAACCCACTCTTGCTTCCATCATACGGCAACAACTCAACTCATATTCCTCCAGAAATTTGTTACAGTGAATTCTCAACTCATTCTTCCATCTTACGGCAACAAACATGTCCGTAATTCTACTTTAAGACACCTGTCAACTCATGCTTCCATCTTACGGCATATTCCCTTCCCCTGGTTAAAAATACTTATTGAAAAGAATTAAAAATGATGAAATTCGAATTCTTTTCAATAATTTCAATTGATTTCAATTTTTTTGTTTGTATATATAGATATACAGTTTGCATGGAGTGGCCGCTTCTCAATTCTTTTCAATCAGTATTTTTAACCAGGGTCTACTTCTACAACAGCTCTGATAAATCTCAACTAAATTAAAAAAACTTTTTTTTTTATAGGCATCTGGTATTATATTTCCTAATGATTTGAATACTTTATTTAGTATATATAGATCATTAAAACACTATTTTGTTGATAATAGTATGTCAATTCGTTCTAACGTCGATGTCGAAATAGCGATGACAGCGTAAATTTTTTTAGCTAACCATAATTATATTCATACCAAATATTTAATGCCCTTTCAAATGAGTACCCACACTTCATACTTATTTTTCCAAATTTTTTATATATATTCTAGTATATATATGTGAATCGTGGATAATATCAAAAATAAATATGGCTTGTTGGTACTCGTTTTAAAGGGCATTGAATTTCCTATTCAAATATATATATATATATATATATATATTGTTTTTTTTTGTAGGTCAAAAATATGTTTACGGGGCGTAGATAATAATTGCGATTTACAAGGTACTAAAAAAAACATAAAAAAAAATTTAATCTAATTGTTAATTATTTTGTAGGATATACATTATTATTAACTGATGATAATCGTAATCGTAAATATAATATTGCAATAATGAATTATAATATGCCATTACTGGATTATGCTATCGGTGCACGTGAATTAGCACATTCGTAAGTTCATTTGCAAATTTTTATATTAATTCTCATTAATTACATAATAAAAAATCAAACTCGATTTAGACTGGGGGTTAAATACATTGAAGCTGATAAAGAATGCAGTGGAATAATGTCTAGACGGTATAGATTTAGCGATGAGCAATTAAAATGGTGTAATGACAGTTTAAATGATTTTGCGAGTACGAAAAAATTCGTTAGTAGTATAAGGTAATTTTATATATATATAAATATGTATAAATGATCGAATGGAAATTTTTTAAAATCTATTATTTTTCAGAGGAAATAATGTAAGCAATAAAAATTCACGCAATCCGCTAATTGCCTCAGATGATGAAGGAGAAGAATTAGTCGTTCCATTAGATTTGTCGCATAAATTTTGATATATTTGACATATTTTTAAGAAGTTAAAATTCAAACTTGTTTTACTTACAGACAACAAAAATAAATAAAATCAATTTAATCAAATAATTGGTTTTTTTTTTTAATAAATATATAAATATATGAGCTGAATAAGGAGAAAATTTGATTCTCTTTAAAATGAGTACCAACAACCGATACTTATCTCGAATATTTTCATATTTATACATATATATATATATATACGAATATATTTATATATTTGTAGGTATATAGATTGATAGGAAATTTAATTTCCTTTAAAATGAATACCCACAAGCTATACTTACTTTTGATATTTATTTGAAATATTTATATATATATATTTATTAACATATATAACTTTTCTAAATAGTTATGAATAAATATGGCATGTGGGTATTCATTTTAAAGGGCATTCGTTTCTCTTTCCATATATATATATATATATATATATATTTTTTTTTTTTTTTCCTTTTAATTAGCCATTTTTAATAATAATAAATTTTTTATCATATATTAATTAATAATTAAATATATTATAAGGTCATAGACTGATAGTAATGATAATTATTACTATCAATAATAAGAAAACTAAATCAATAATCATGACACACTTACTAATTGACTTTAGGTAATTAAAAATAATTTAATATGATGATCTTCAGTCTGAGCGCTGGTTGCATCGACAAATTTTTTTTTAAATTACAAGTGAAAAAAAATTAATATTTTAAATATGATTACAACAAATTTAATATTTTTATTGATTAACTTATTTATTACATCAGCTTACGGGCTTTTCGATCATAATTTTGAAAAAATTTATGATTGCAAAGAATACGTTTTTTCAAAATATGGAATTAATAAAAACGAAGGTAAGTCAATTTTTTTTTATCTTCTAAATTTTGTTCCTCGAATTTTTTAAAATTTTCGATTTTTTCCAGTTGCAAGTTGTAGATTAGTAAAAGTCATTCTATCAAAAAATAATAATAACTATGATATAATTATTAAAAATAGACTATTGCTCTATAATCTCTATACATTTAATTCGATCATAAATAATGATAATAATTCTCTGGATATGCCATCAATTATTGGTCAAAATTTTAAAATTCAAAATTCAATTTACCATTTTTTTGATGACATGCAACGTATAGAAGATATTAATGTAAGTGAATATTTAAATTTTCAATAAATTATCTACTAAGTGCTTAAATAAATTCATGGGTCTTTATATTTTTTTTAACAGACAAAAAAGAAATTAAATGAATTAAAGTCATACTATAATTTCGATACCCATACATCGTTATTAATTCATTTCAGTCCTGAATTTTCTATTGTAAGTACAAAAAAAAAATATATATTTTTGTATAAATAAGTTTATTATTTACGTCAATGAATTAATATACTAAATAATAATAAATTACATTTATTAGAATGGTATTATTGATAATAAATATATGATACGTCACATGGAAGATGGTAAAGAAAATGATTGTTTCTTATTAAATTTTTTTTCCAAGAAAACTTGTCGAAATCATTTATTAATTGAATTTAAAGATTCATTTGAATTTTTAAATAGTAAGTAATTATTAGTAATATTTTTTTTTTTTTTAATTAAAAATGTTGGTAGCATTAGCCTTTGGCTCATGATGCCAATAGTCATATTAGCTTTTGTCTCATGATACTTAGAGGTAGTATTAGCCTTCGTATTATGATGACATTGGTAGCATTAGCCTTTGGCTTATGGTGCCAATAATAGCATTATCCTTTGGCTCATGATGCCAATAGTCATATTAGCTTTTGTCTCATGATACTTAGAGGTAGTATTAGCCTTCGTATTATGATGACATTGGTAGCATTAGCCTTTGGCTTATGGTGCCAATAGTAGCATTAGCCTTTGGCTTATGGTGCCAGTAGTAGCATTAGCCTTTGGTTTACGATGTCAAAAGTGGCATTAGCCTGTGGCTTATGATTCCAATGGTAGCATTAGCCTTTGGCTTATGGTGCCAATAGTAGCATTAGCCTTTGGCTTATGGTGCCAGTAGTAGCATTAGCCTTTGGTTTACGATGTCAAAAGTGACATTAGCCTGTGGCTTATGGTACCAATGGTAGCGTTAGCCTTTGGCTTACGATGCCAATAATAGCATTACCTTTGGGTGTATGATGCCAATAGTGGCAATAGCCTGTGGCTTACGATTCCAATAGTAGCATTAGCCTTTGGCTTATGATGCCAATGGTAGCATTTGCCTTCGGATTATGTAATTAACAGAGACAATAGTCTTAAGATTGTACATTCACAATGGTAGCACTAGCCTTAGGCTCTTGCAATTAATTTTGGCAGCATTAGCCTTCGGCTTTTGGAGCCAATTTATATACGATTTACAATAAATTTGTTTTTTATTTAATAGGTCATTTAAATCCACTTAAATTTGCAATTAAAAACTATATTTATAATTTCTATAATCACAATTATAAAAAAAATATTGAACTTGATATATTAACTGACAATGAACAATCTCTGTAAGTTTTTATTAATAACTAATTATTTAAACTATAAAATATCGAATTTAACTCATGGAAAAAATTTTTTTCAGATCCAATGAAATCATTACAATAAATATGTTAATTTATTGGAATGCTGTATCAATGATATTTTTAAATCCGGATTATTGTAAATTTTTAAATATACCACGAAAATATATAAAAATAAATAACGTCGACATTCCGCAAGTATGTTAATTGTTTTTTGTTGTTTCTGGAGATCAAAAAAAAATTTTTTTTTTCCTAGGATAAACAATTCGGTCTACCAGTTAAAAAAAAAGAAATGGAATATATTTTAAAAAAGATGTCGACAGTTCTCTGAAAAAATATTTCGACAATAAAATTACTTTTTCATCTGATTATCAAGTTGCAATGACGAGGTGAATAATTACAGTAATTTTTAGTAATGGTAGACAAACTAGTCAGATAAAAAAAAAATTTACCTCATACTTTTTTTATACAAAATTAAATTTCCTAATAATTTAAAATTAATTAGTGTCAAAATTGATGGGAAGTCGAAAAAATTAATTTTATTTTATAAATTTTTTTACAGTTCACCGATTTGTAGTTACGAAGAATCTAAATCGGAAAGAAAATTATATTTCATTTGTGATATAACACGTAAATCTATAAATATTAATTAATAAAACTAAGAATAATATCAACAGTAAAAATAGAAATTAATTTGAAAACTTTTTTTTTAGCATATTATTTGAAAACATTTAATAATAAAGATGATAACGATAATCCCAATGCAATGATTCTAAAATATAACCCAACATTATTAAATTATTTTGATGGCGTTAATGGTTTATTGCACATGTAAGTATGAATCAATAAATTTTTTTACACCTCACTCGTAAAAAAAAAAAAATTACACACTTCAATCGCGAAGCATCAATTACATACTTTTTGCGAAGCGTCAATTATTTCACACTAGATATTCACGAATCGTCAAATTTTACTACTCTTGTCACGAAGCATTTAGTATGTACACATTTCAATCGCGGAGCGCCAATTATGACACACATAATCCACGGAGCGTCCGTTTTTGCTCACTCCGATCGCGAAGCGTCAAAAAAAAAGTTTTTGTTTTTATACCGAAATTTTTTGTTATTCAAAGATGATAATTTTTTTTAATGAATGAAATTTACAGGATTGATAGATCAAATGATATCACACCTCGCGTTATTGGAGGACGTATAATTTATAATAATAATGATGGTAATGATAACAATAATGATGATCATGAACGTTTTGTCGAACTATGGGGTAAACTTTTCAAAAACTCTTTAATTATCAAGTCCCACGTCCACTCACTTGCGGAAAAATATGGAACCGCTGACAAGGACTCTGAAGAATTCCGGGTCTGGAATGAAATCATGAAGGAAATTGAAGAGTTTCAAAAGTTACTTAGAGACGTAGATTTAGATGACATCAATAATAATAATGATGACATGAACGAAAGAGAGTGGGAGGAATTTATAAACAGTATCGACGGCTTTTTAGTTAATTTGAACAAAATGGTGGCTGTCGCTTACGAAATGACGGCTTGAATTATCGTGAAACTTTCAAATTTTCACCCGCGCCCTGCGTCATCTGTTAACCCGACTCTCTACTTTTCCGCTACTTTCCGTCGGTAAGACGCTTGTGCCTCCGTCGCTCAGAAAACTTGTTCGACTAGTGCTGCCACCACTTTTCAAGTCTCCACTCCCTTTCCTTACGTTTTTTCACTCTAGCGTTCAAACTACTCCACCTACGCAATTTTTACCTCAGACACTTTTCTTAGGAAATTAAATTTCCTATAAAATTTTCCTTGACAATTTTTCTCTATCTCTCATATTTTAGCCACAATACAAATTCCAAAATATATTAAACTTTCGCGGTCTATTTAAACTCCAATTAAAACGCTAGTGCGTAAAATTAAAATTCCAATGAAAGTATTGGACTTATGGAAATTTTTATAGAATTCTTTTTTATAGAAAATAAAATTTCCTACAATTTTTATTCTACACATTTTCCTCTAAATTCAACCCTTCACCTAATCATAGCTGTCTATAGCTCTGAGTACTTTTTTTTAAAAATTTCTTCGGTAGTCGCAAGTTCTTTTATTTAATTTATATAAATTTAACCCTGCGGATTTCCTCAGCCATATATGTATCATATATATGTATATAATATATACTGTGTGCCCAAGTTTATGACAGAGATCTGATGTTAGACATGAGAAGCATAAAAATTTATTTCTCTCAATACCTTGATACGTGTTTCGGGTAATAAATCACTTCCTCCCTCTTTCTCTCACTTCCTCTCCCTTTTACTCACCCTATTGGCCTTTAGAAGTATATAAAAAATTCTATCAATGCTTTGATTTAAATAATAAATTTTTATTTTTATTCAAAAATTTTTTTTGCATAAAAATTTCATACATTTGTCTACTGGCCACTAAAACTCATTATTACGGCCGATCTATCAAAGTTAGAGTAAAATTTTGTTAGACCAAAGTTGTAGGAAATTTAATTTCCTACAAAAATGTATTGATACATTTTTTCCATATCTCTCATAGTTTCATCAGAATTTTAATTTTAAAATTCAAAAATTCTTATCAGAATTTTTTTCTCACTTTTTATAATTTTTGATACTTTAAATTTATATTACGGCTAAAATATCAGAGATTCGGTAAAAATATATCAGACATAAATTGTAGGAAATTAAATTTCCTATAAAAAAGTACTGATTATATTTTATCATAAACTTGATAGTTTAAGAGTTATATATACATTTAAGAATTATATCTTAATTAATCGATTATATCTTCATAAAAAAAAATAATGATAATAATTTTATATATGTTGAGAATGAATAATTCAATAATAATTATATAGAAACATGTTATTGAATATACAGGAGTAGGTATTACAATCTAAATGATAATGATAATGATAATTTATAGATGTCACGCGATCTCTTTACGAGATAGTTACCTACGACATTACACACGATATGTCATATTTATTTATTTTATTATATATTATTATTTTCACTTATGAGTATTATAGACATATATATTATAGACATACATATATATTAAAAACTAATTTATTTCAATATATTGGGTCGAATTATATAAAAAAAGTACACGAGAAAAAGAACTGATATTTTTAAATTTTCCGCGGATGGAAGTTTGAAGGCCTGTAGTTGATAAACTATCAAAGATATCAATTCGCGGATGAGGACCTTTTTTGTAGAGCATTCAATTTCCGATGAAAATATATAATAAGCGATTTTTTAAAAAATTTATTTGAGGAATAATTTAAGGAAAAATATTATAAAAATTTTATTTTGACATATTATGAGCTAATATATATATCTATATATATGTAAATATATGTTTATGTATTTTAATTTGATAGAAAATTACACGCCCTTTAAAATGAGTACCAACATGCCATAGTTATTTTTTATATTTTTCAAAATTTATATCAGAGTATATTTAGGAAAATATACATATGACAATATATATATTTACATATGATTGTCGATTAGGAAATTGAATTCTCTTTCGATAGAGTACCAACAAGCCATATTTATTTTTCATATATTGTAAGATATATATAAATATTTATATATATATAAAATTTATCAAATATATATATGTCATGTGGGTACTCTATCAATAGCGCATTCAATTCTCTATCTTATGACGCACCAATAAATGTATAAGGTCTAAAAAAAAAAAGATTATAAAAATAGTTGATTATAAATGAAAGGAATATTGTGGTCTTTAATGAAAATATAAATTCTATGAACACAAATATCACTATCGTATATCACGACCATATATATATAAATGTGTGGATATGTATATGGGTATGAAGTTTATCTGTACACAAAATAACTATTGCAATGACAATATTATGTAAATCTAGGCAGTATGAAACATTAAACATCGGTATCGTAAGCCACAATATTAACCTGTTCTCTATTCGATTGGATTAAATTCTGATAGCGTTATTTATTTTTAGTTTTAACTTTTTAGTCACCTCGACGACTCTATGAAAGGCGAGTAGATAATTCTTGATTAAATATTTATATAAAAATTCTATAAAAGCATTTAATTATTTCAATTTTTTATCTCATGGCCATACCATATATGTATTAAAACTTTGAATGCTATTAATTACTAAACTATCAAAGATATGAGAAAATTTACAGAGAGCAATTTTGTAGGAAATTTTATGATGTACAAAAAAGGTCTCTGTAAATTTTTCTGTAAATTCAATAGTTTAATAGATATTTTAATTTTAATCTGTACATAATTAATTTTTACTACGCAGTGACAATTTTTTTTACTTTTCAAACTTTGAATTTTGATACTGACCAAAATATCAAAGATATGAAAAAATTTTAAGAGACCAATTTTGTTAAAAATTTTGTCATCTACAAAAAAGGTCTCCATAAATTTTTCTGTAAAGTAAATAGTTTTATAGATATTTAAATTTTAATCTGTACATAATTAATTTTTACTACGCAGTGACAATTTTTTTTACTTTTCAATCTTTGAATTTTGATATTGACCAAAATATCAAAGATATGAAAAAATTTTAAGAGACTAATTTTGTAGGAAATTTTATAATCTACAAAAAAGGTTTCTATAAATTTTTCTGTAAAGTCAATAGTTTAGTAGATATTTTAATTTTAATCACATAATAATTTTTTACAGTGAAAATTTTGGATTACAAAAAAATTTATAATAAAAAATTTTCCAGGGAATTTTATTTCAACAAAAATCTGGTTAATTTTCGTGGCTTCGTTAATTTTTTTTTTTTTTTTTTTTTAACAAAAATCAACCGGGATTCGAACCCAAGACTTCTGAGTCGCGTAAGAAATTTTCGAGAGAAAATTTTTTTTGATTTTTTTTATTATTTCTCATTATTTCTAAAATAGAATTAATAAATTTGATCAAACAAATAAATGTATGACGTAGGAAAAGTATATGAGAAAAAATAAGTTAATTGTTAATAAATTTGTAATTGAATTTTATTAACACAAGTAGGGTGATTATTATTATATAGGGCAAAAATAAATATATATTGTGACCATATATATGTATATATATAAAGCGATATATATTAGAGCGTAAACATTGATTGGCTATAGTAAAATTAATTAATTTACTTGAGTGTGTAATTGTATCAGCAAGTTCGTTGTATACTCAATCAATAAAAGCCACCCTAGTATCCTTGGAATTAAATTATATTTCTACTAATCAATATTTATAATAATAATAACAACGTCAATTAACAAAAATAGCATCTTATAAATTAATAAATAATTATTTTTTTATTGCTTCTTTTATTACTTGTCAAGACTAGAGGAAATTTACACAGAGTTTCAGATTAAAGTTTAGATTGCGGGCTATCTATTGAGTTTAGACAAAAATTTACAGAAACCTTTTTTGTAGAAAATTTAATTTCCTACAAATTTTGTCTCTTATATTTTTCTCATATTTTTGATAGTTAAGTCGGAATATCGATTTTAAGTCTTGCAGGTCGGAAATTTTAAGTGCGTGGTAAAAATTTGAGATGTACCACTTGAAATTGCAGTAGCGAGTAAACTAGTGGAGTTACATGAAAATTTATAAGGACCTTTTTTGTAGAGAATTTGATTTCCTACAAATTTTGTCTCTTATATTTTTCTCATATTTTTGATACTTGAGTCGGAATATCGATTTTAAGTCTTGCAGGTCGGAAATTTCAAATGCGTGGTAAAAATTTCAGGTGTACCACTTAAAATTGCAGTAGCGAGTAAACTAGTGGAGTTACACGAAAATTCATAAGGACCTTTTTTGTAGGGCATGAAATTTCCTATCGAATTCTCAGAAATGATTTTTTTGTATTGTCGTTTGTTTACTTGGAATTTCGGTATAAAGATTTTTTGAAATTTTAATTTTTACTATGCAGTAAAAATTGGTCTTCATATTTAAATTTTCGGAATTCCCAGCATGGAAAAATTGGAAAAAATTCCGAAGCGTAAACTGGAAGTACAGGGTTCGATTCCCGTCCACGGTATTTTTTTTTATTGTGAAAAATATAAAAAAAAAAAAAATTTTTGAATTTAATAGAATTGGAAGATTTTCTAAACAATTAAAGATATGAAGTGAACAGTAAAATATAATCACTTGTTATTTACAAAGTGCAGTACACGAAATTAAGGAAACTTAGTTAGTATATACGAGATACTAGAATAAACCAACAGCCGATTGTGTGTATAGAGATGCAGGAAATGGCTAAACTCCGTACTAACAACAAACCTATTCCATTATAACCTATATCTGGGAAATTCGATTATCATTGATCTGGTTCGAGTCCCAGCCCCCCAACGCTAACCTAATTTTCAAAATATTGTAACATTTCAACAAATGAAATATATATTGAAGCGTCTGGAAAAATTCACCTGTCCAGATACACCCTAAAAAATTTATTTTTCGAGTAAGAACACGTCGGACATTTTTTTTTTTTGCATAAAAAATGAAAATAAAAAAAAACCGCAAGACGTCAAATGAATTTTTTTACGAATCCGCAGTTTTTTTGAAATATCTTTAGAAATACACATTTTTTTCGAAAAATTGACAGAACATTTTTTGTAGAGAATTTAATTTCCTATAAAATTGTTCCTGTGAAGTTTTTGTCAAATCCGCATATTTCGTGAGATATTTGTGGATTTATAAAAAAATTACCTCGGACGTCTTGCGGCATTTTTTATTTTTACTTTTTCTTAAAAAAAAATGTATATTTATAAATATATTTTACATTCTTACGTTAAGTAAAGCTTAACTTCGATCCCTATATATTTAAAAATAAATTCAAATCGATATTAAACGAATGCTAAATGAAAAGGTTTGAATATGACTTAAAATAAACTGAATCGACGTCTGTGGGTTTTAAAATTATTTCCAGCTCTTATAATAAATATTAAATGTAACCAAGTGATTTAAATACTCGGTAAGAGTCTGCTGTGTCCTAAAAAAATTTTAAGTCATATTTATTTTTATCAGAACCGACGGTGAGGCAAAAAAAGTAACTGTTACATTTATGTCACTCTGAGTGAATATGACGATATTTTTTAGACCCACGGCCTTTGTGCTCGGTAATTTTGCTTGGGATTTTTTTTACTTGGTTATTTAAGGTCTCAGGGTGTATGTAAAAAGGGGGGGGGGGTGAAACGCAGCAAGCTTTTGATGACGGGAAAATTTAACATCAATGCTGCTTTGATTACTGGCCGGATGCGATATTAGAAATGCCGCAGGGTCAAGAGACGGTGAATTACTTACCTTTCAAAAGATATTTAGTTTTTTTTCTTAAATTGATTCAGTTTAATGGAAATTTTTTTTTAAATTAAAAAAAAAAGTTATTGAGGGAATTTTTTATTCGCTGGGTATTGAACGTGAATCTTTAGTGTCTTTAATTTCCCTGAGGTAGTTAATAATTTATAATTTCGCAGGGGAGTTTAAATTTTTAGTGATTTTTTTTTAGGTAAAAGTTATTTTTTGTTAAAGTCTAAAGAAACTAGGGAATAAGGACATATTTTTTTTTTAAGTATAAAATTGATTTTGTTTGAGTTCTCGACCTTGGGGGGAGTCGTAAGAACATGTTTTTAGAAAATTTGATACTGAAGTGATTTTTGTACCAAGCGAAACTGGCATTTTGCTGATTTTTTCACAAAAATTCAAAAACGGACGGCGATAACTTTTTTTTAAATTGAGTTCCGTATTTTTTTGGCACTGGGAGCAGCTTCTGGGACCCTAAAGCCTATTTTCTATACAAAACATTCTGTGGAAAAAATTATAGCAGTGAGTTATCACTGAAAATATTCAAATTTTTAGTCAAATTTTCAAACTAAACAAAGAAAACTTTTTTTGTAATTAATTTTTTTTAATTATTCCAACGGGGTGACATTTCTAGAGCCTTCTTACAACTTTTTATGACAAAATCCTTCATAAAAAAAATTACGTTGTCTAAATAAAATCGTAAATTTTTGAAATTTCACTTAAAATTTCAAATCAAACAAAGAAAACTTTTTCCTAAATTAATTTTTCGAAATAATTCTTACTAGGCTCCACCCCTAGAAGCATTAGACGTTTTTTAAACAAAAATTACCATTGAAAAAAAAAATTACTCGGCCAATTTTTCAATGAAAACGTTTTCAGAAAATAA
Organism: Microplitis mediator; assembly: GCF_029852145.1. NCBI lineage: Eukaryota > Metazoa > Arthropoda > Insecta > Hymenoptera > Braconidae > Microplitis > Microplitis mediator. Next base: position 1,647,108 of record NC_079969.1, on the reverse strand, counting down.
AAGCTGTATAAAAGCTGGGCGTGAAATTAATTACCTCGACAATTCGTCAGTTTTAAATCTCAATCGCAATCTAAACAAAACAATAAAAATGTATAATAATTTTTCCGCAACAGCGTAACGAATTATATTAGCCTATTGTTATTTTCCGTCACGTTATCACTCTTATCAACAATTGGTATCGCCAGTATCAACATCAAGCTCTTCTCAAGCACGATGGCCTTCAGGATAGGGCTCGCGAGGCTGTCGAGTATAACTGACAACCAGCCTGTTGCGTGACCCAACCGATCAATATCTCTGCCGGGAGCACAATTTCTCTCCCTTCTCCTCCCATCTCACTTTTCCTACCCTTTCTCTCGTTCTCCTGTTCGCTCTCTATGACTCCCGTCATATCTCGCTCGCACTCAAATTCCCACCCTTTACTCACACCCTCTTGTCTTGGAAACTTTTTATTTTCCATCCGTATCTCGCACAAGTTTGGCCAGGTTGAGCAGCTTCCAAGAATCTTGAATTTTTTTTTTCCCTCTAGCTCCGTCTTCAGATTACCTTCTAGGTCAAGTGATGCGTCTTCAACTCTTTCTTTCTTCTTTTCTCTATTTCTCTTATTTTTTTTTTATTAATCTACTATTTTTTTTTTCTTTACTTTGACGGTTGTAACTTTTTTCAGCGAAATTGTCTCAGTGGATTAAACTATATTGAGTTTAACATCAAAAGTAACTATTTAACAGTCGTGATTTCTACTCGCGATTTTTATTTCTAAAATAATATTTTATTTAACTTTTATTGAGTTATTATAAACTTTTATGGTTCATTTGCGTAAAGGAACTTTAAGTAAAATAAAAAATTATATTGCAACGTTTACTTTATTTTTTTTTCATGAATTAAAAAAAAATTTACATAAATGTAACAGTTTCATTTTTTCATTTTGTCGGCTAAGTTCAAATAATTTTCAGTGGAAATTAGACATAAATATTCGGGAAGTATTAAGGATGTATAAAAATATATAGAATGGTATATTTGTATGAAATTACACATACGACAGTTATTTTAAAAAATTCATAAGTCGGGTTGTAAATTTTTCGAGCGAATTCTATGGGCGGCATATGTGTGATATTAAAACAAATTTTTTTTTTAATTTTTAGAAAAATTTCTTACATCAAAAATTTATATAAATATAACAATGACATATATGTCAATATATATTATATGTATATGTATATATTTACATATATATGGATAGAGAATCGAACGCCCTGTAAAATGAATACCCACATGCCATATTTATTCATAAAAATTTAAAAGAGTTATATATATATTAATAAATATATATATATGAGTATTTACAAAAAATGTTAAAAGTATAGCTTGTGGGTATTCATTTTAAAGCGCATTCAATTCTCTATCAATACGTCCACTTACATAAATATATATTTGTATATATATTGAAAAAATATGACTTGTTAACTGTTATACATAAAAAGCTTTAATATTAATATTCAAATATCGCTCAGAAACGTCTAAAAGTCCGTATTCGTAATCTTTAAAAATTTTCAAGCGAGGTTTGAAATTATCAGAGCTTTTGCCTGGAATTCCAAGGAACAAAAACCCAAATTTCGATCATTTTCAAAATTTTTGTCCTTAAAATTTTTATTAAGCTGATTTTTGGAGAGGGTTCTTACAACATCTTAAACCAACAAATTTCCATACGAGACTGGAAAAAAATAGTGGGTATTTTGGGCCACTCTAATATATACCCGATATATTAAATCCAACTTGCAAGACGATATTTCAAACTATAAAGTCCATTAAAATACAATGATCCATGATTTCAAAGCAGTTAAACTCACTCTCGACACCTAAATCCTCTAGCAAGACTATATTTCCTATATTTGCTCTGCAACATTGATGTTGACAGCTCGATCATAACTTACCCGAACTTGAATCGAAATGTCAGTTGCCATAATACAGCTTTCGAATATTTATTTTCGTTCGAATTTATCTGAAAATTCGTTATTCAAAAATTTTTCCCCCTCCCCTCACCCCTACTACGACAAAAAAAATAATTATTATTATTTTTACGATAAATAAATTAGTATACAAAATAAAAAAATGACCTGCAGGATTGGATGCTGCCAGCAGGTGGCAGGTTGCGTCGTTCTATCGATTTCTTACGAATCCAGGCTTTATACTCTTGGCCTTACTGAAATATCTCGCGACTCAATAATTAATATTAAAAGTATTTATGACTTATAATTGGACGTAGAATCGGTTGAAAAAAAATTTTTTCAAATTTGAATAATTTTTGGGCACGAAACGGCCAAAAAGTGACTGTTATATTTATGTAAGTTTTTGAAAACGCCCGAGATAGCGAAGGAAAGCACCCGGGGAATGTAAATAAAGGGGTGGGGGGTAATGAAGATGTAAATAATTGTCCGAAAAAAGGTTTGCAATGTCGAATGACGTAAACAATGACCTGGTTGGTGACCTAGGTTATTTTGAGTTAGCCCCGTTTGCAATTACCGGGTCAGAGGAGTCTCGAGTTTGCTGGTTCTGGAGAAGCCACCAGGCTTTTCGCGGCTTTTTTTTACGTTTTTCTTTCTACCTTTGTATCATTTTGATGTTTGTGTAAGAGCTTTAATTTAAAAACATTGAGAGTTAACTCTCGGACGATAAGAGTATTGCAATGTTGAGCTCAGCGTAATAAGCTATCGCGATGTGGATGAGTGACTATAATTACGCTGGATAGTTAAGGATTATTATTTTTTCTAAGAAGATTAATTATTGTGAGAGCTCATTGATCTTGGATTTAGTAATCAGCTTTAATGGATATTTCTAATTACATTTTTTTTTGCTCAGCAATTCTGATCTGAGAATTGATTTTTTTTTTTGAGCATCATTTCAATAAATCTTCAAACCAAAATTTCTTCATCAGTCTTAAAATCAAAATAACTCATAAACTTTTGAATTTACATAAAAAATCAAAGAGACCTTTTTTGTAGGAAATTAAATTCCCTACAAAAAAGGTCTTTACAAATTTCTTCCTAAATCCCATAGTTTTCGAATAAAACCAAAATTAAATCATTTACAAAATTTTTATCCTTCATATCAAAATTTGAAGGTTCGGATAAAACATATATATATATATGTATATGAAAATATATATGTGTGTGTATAAAATTTAAAGCCCTTTCATATGAATACCAACATGCCATACTTTGAATATTTTTCAAATATACATATATATATATATATTGATATATATATTTTGAATATTTGTATTTAAATATATCATGTGGGTACTCATATGAAAGGGCATCGACTACTGTATCTATTACACGAAAAATTTTCCCTCATATATATACATATATTTATATATATGACATAAATGTACCAGTCGAATTTAAAAAGTTGCAAGTAAATGAGAAAAAAGAGGATAATTATTCAACCATCTTGTCAATATTTAAAACTCAATTTAAATAGTAAATTCACGAAATCCAAGCTTGAAATGCACCGTAACATTTCAATATATACCGCGTAGTTCCACCGATAGTTGCAGTAATGGTTGAGTTGTGCAGCTGGATTTGAATACCACTTGGATTTGAATTGATACGATTCCAGATGGTTGCTCGCGGTCTTGGTGGGGGGTGAGTACGATCGGCATTTCCGATAAATTAATTTTGTTTTTTCTTAAAGAAATATTTCCTCTAGTTTTTTTTTTTTAATTATAAACTACTTTAGATATTAGTCTGACATAAATGTCACTGACACGTTTCGCGTAAAAAATGAGCAAAGAGAACTACGACAATTTAAAATTCTTTATAGATTTTTATGAAACTCAAAGTTAGTTTTTTTATATTTTAAATAAAATAGTTTTTAAAGTTCTTATAAAAAGTGTACAATCTTGTGATTTATGACTTGCACTCATCGATTTATTTTTTATTCTTTTTAGTTTTTTTCGGGCTTATTTTTACTGACGGAGATGACTGAAAACTTTTTGATGATTAGTGGCCGTCGATAGAGACCGGGTTTAAGTTAATGTATGGGTAGTTAAGTATTACGATCTACATATTCAAACTAAAGCAAACTAATAATTTAAAATCACCGAGACGTTCAATGGAAAATTGTCATTGTGGGAAATTATTTAAGAGCTTGAAATCCAAAGAGAGTTGACGCTCGCAAGATAATTTATTGGTAGATAAAAAAGGGGTGGTGGGGTTGAAATAAGAAGTTTATTAATGAAGGTGGGGTAAGATAGACATATTCTTATTTTTTATCATGGGAAAATGGAAAAGTTGGTGCAGCTATAAGGAAATTTAAGGAAAATATGTTCATTGGAGGTTTTCTTAGAGGAAATTTTATGGGGAACAAAAAAGGTCATGAGTGTTTTTGTTGTATCTACAATTGTTTAGCTGGAGTTTTACGTTTTAGTGTGAAAGGTCCGTAAGGAAAGGGATTTTTTGGTAAAATCATAATTATGGGGTAAACTACCGATGTTACGTAAAAATCACTCATGACCTTTTTTGTGCCTCGCAAAATTTCCTACAAAATCATCTCAGTACTTTTTTTCTCTATCTCTTCTCCTTTCTTCAAAAATTCCCTTCTAAACCTCAAAGCGATTCCTATTCCCCCTAGTCCTTTCTCCTTTACCCTTCTATCCTCTCATTCTTCTTCCCTATCACACCTACCTCAAAAACTCACATAATCTTTTTTGTTCCTCACAAAATTTCCTACAAAATCATTTCAGTACTTTTTTTCTCTATCTCTTCTCCTTTCCTCAAAAATTTCCTTCTAAACCTCAAAGCGATTCCTGTTCCCCCTAGTCCTTTCTCCTTTACCCTTCTATCCTCTCTATCTTCTTCCCTATCACACCTACCTCAAAAACTCACATGACCTTTTTTGTTCCTCATAAAATTCCCCACAAAAATGCTTCAGTCAACTTTTCTCCCAAACCATCCCTTTACAAGTTATTCCCTCTCAAACCACTTCCTATCCCTTGCTGCGGTTTTTTCGAAAGAGAATTGATAAAAAAATTTTAATGATTAATTTTATAAATTCTCTATCGATTTTAATTATTAATTGGAGTACTACAGAAGTTGTAGTATTAAATAGACTCTCATTAAAGTAAATTAATTAAATTCCAATGTCACATTATCGAGATTGTTCAAGTACCGAATTAACATGAGACTTGATCATATATCCACACATATATACATATATATCTATAGATATATTACATATAGAGGTTCATTATAGGTAATAGTGTAGTGTGAGTCATGCATAATATTATTTTGAGCAAGATAACGATTTTCTCGCTCTCATGAAAATAATAAATGTGTGTACGAATATCTCGACAATGATCGTGGACCAACAGGCTAACGATTGGTCGGGTAGCTTGAGGGCATAACGAGTCTCTTCCGCTGACAATTTAAATCGTTCATACTCGATTTGTATCATTATTATATTGAAGAGTGTCAGTGATAACTTAAAGTGAGAGAAAGAGAGAGAGAGAGAAAGGGAAGAAGAGGGCGAGTGAGTTGAGGGAATGGAATAAAAATAAGTTGACATAGTAGATAGACAAATAAAGCAATAAAACATATAAAGACATCGTGGGAGATGCGCTGGAGGTCATCGATTTAATTCTATTAGTGACCTTTAACTTGGCCTGAAATATTATTTTTTGTTACTTTATTTTTTTTTACTATCCAGTGGCCGTGTAGTCTAGTAGCGTGCAAGCTTTGTCGGCGATGGAATTATATAATGCAATATTGGTTTACAGTACGGATTGTGTCAAATTGAATGGAAACATGCTGCATTCAGGGCAGATTGTTTGTTTTATTTCCTGGGGCTAGTTTTTTTTCGAGATAATAGGGAAATAATTTTTTTTCAATTGGGGCGGAAGTTTTACTGATGTTTCATGTAACATTTTTTGTGAGATATTTTTTATTTTCTTGTAAAATGTGTTGGCAGATATGGAGATTTCAAATTTTTTGGGATTTGAAGGTTATATATGTGGAATTATTTTAGTGTTACATATATGTAACATTTATGTTTGATATTATTCTCTAGAAACATTTAGACAAAGCTTTAAAAATTTTTGATTTTTAAGGGTAATTTTTGTTAGATTTCACATGTAACATATAGTATGTGACACAAATTATTACACATGTGTCGCACAAAAAATGCTACATGTATGTAACGAAAAATTATAAGCATATATGATACAAAAAGGTTACATGTATGTAACGCAAATAATGAGACGTGTATGTAACACAAAAAATAAGACGTGCATGTAACAAAAAGGTTACATGTATGTAACAAAAAGGTTACATGTATGTAACAAAAAGGTTACATGTATGTAACAAAAAGGTCACATGTATGTAACAAAAAGGTCACATGTATGTAACACAAAAAATGAGACGTGCATGTAACAAAAAGGTTACATGTATGTAACACAAAAATTAGATGTGCATGTAACAAAAAATGGGACGTGTATGTAACACAAAAAATGAGCCGCGTATGTAACAAAAATGTGACATGTATGTAACAAAAAATGAGACGTGCATGTAACAAAAAGGTTACATGTGAGTAACACAAAAAATGAAACGTGTATGTAACAAAAAGGTTACCAGTATGTTACACAAAGCGTCACATGTATGTAACAGTTTCTAATGTTACATGTATGTAACCGTTTTTAGTATTACATGTATGTAACAGTTGTTAGGGTTACGAGCATGCATAATTTTAGCGTTACATGTACGTCAGATTTTTAGTGTTACATGTATATAGCTATTTTAGTGTCACGTGTATGTAGCATTTATAGCGTTACGTATGCGTGTCATTCCTAATGGTACATGTATGTAACAGTTTTTAGTGTTACGTATATGTAAAAGTTTTTAGTGTTACGTATATGTAAAAGTTTTTAGTGTTACATGTATGCATGATTTTAGCGTTACATGTATGTCGCATTTTTAGTGTTACATGTATGTAGCTACTTTAGTGTCACGTGTATGTAGCATTTATAGCGTTACGTATGCGTGTCATTCTTAATGTTACATATGTGTAACATTTTTTCTGAGATGTTTCGTATTTTTTTGAAAAAAGTAATTTTATAATTTCGAGTTTCCAAATTTTTGAAGGTAATTTTTCAGGGGTGGAACCTGAAAGTTACATATATGGAGCATTTATGTGAGATATTTTTCTAAGAAAAAAATATCAAAATAACTAAGTCTTTGCTTATAACAAAATAACGCAATTTATGTAACACTTACATCATCTAAATAAAGTTACAAACCATAATTTTATTTAAATTAATACACTCACCGGAATTCCGTCTCATATCAGTTTCAAAGAACTGAAATATTATAATTCCCAAAATTACAATACTTAATTAATGTCATTTAAATTCCATCCATATACACAATTAATGCCATAATTAGCCTTAACTCAAAGCATAATTATTCTAAATTACTTTACTCATTACCGTGCATTTAATTTTAATTTTTCGGAAAAAAAAATTTTTCTAGCCCGGAAAAAAATGTTCCTCTAAATTTTGTGGCTATTATTAGTAACTTTCTTCTCTCTTAGGCCTCCCGCCTAAAATTTAAACCTGGAATTTTTAAAATCTGACCCTTGGAACCCCGAAAATTCATCAAAACGCATCTGTTACATTTATGTCAAAAAAAAGAAATTATCAGTTGAGATAAAAAATAAAGGGGAAGGTAATTAAAGTAAATAATAATAATAAAGAAACGCGTTAGTAGTCTTGAATTGTGTAAGAGTAACCCAGTGGCAGTTCTACTTCACATTGAAGGTAAAAGACGTTAACGTGCGCCGACGCTTCTTCCCTACCCTTAACAATTCACCGTCAAATCCAACCAACACTCGGTGACTCGCTCACTCACTCACTCACTTAGTCACTATCTCGTTCTCTCGGTTAGTTTGTACCCCCACAGGCACATAAAAGAACGTACTAACGTACACCCACTCATGTACACAAACCAATCCACCTTGTAGCCTAGCTCTTGGTTCAGTTGACCCCGTGCATCGCGGCATGTCGGTCGTAGTATCAGTATCGCGTGTTCGCGATAAACAGCTCAAGTCTAACGATACATATTGTAATTATTTATAAGATACTAATCCGAATTTTATTTTTTATTTTATTTTCAAACTGACATATTGTCGCAACTCGAAAAAATTTTAATTGTCACTAAAAAATTTTTTTCTAGTGCCCGGCGTTCGAAAACAATCATTTTTAGTGACAGTATCACTACTATAGTAAAAAAAATATTTTTAAACTGACATAGTGTTGATACTTAAAAAAAAAAAAAAAATTTTAGTGACTACTACTATTATAAATAATTTTTTTACAGCTTCACTATTTGAAAATATTTTTAAATTCACATAGTTCTGTCACTTTCAAAAATTTTTTTAGTGTCCCTAGTGATAATAATAATTTTTAAGTGACATAGTCTTGTAACTTGAAAAATAAAATATTTTTAAATTGACATAGTAGTGCAACTTTTGTTAAAAATCACTTTTGAATTGACATAGTAGTGTCACTTACCAAAAATTACTTTTAAATTGCCATAGTGTTGAAATTTAAAAATTACAATATTTTTAAATTGACATAGTAGTGTAACTTTGAAAAAAAAATAATTGCAAATTAACATAGTAGTGTTATTACCAAAAAAAATATTTTTAAATTGACATAGTAGTGTAACTTTGAAAAAAAAATAATTGCAAATTAACATAGTAGTGTTATTACGAAAAAAAAATATTTTTAAATTGACATAGTAGTGTAACTTTGAAAAAAAAATAATTGCAAATTAACATAGTAGTGTTATTACGAAAAAAAAATATTTTTAAATCGACATAGTAGTGTAACAAAAAAAAAAAAATTGGTAAATAAACATAGTGTTGAATGAAAAAAAAGTGCAATGACTAGAAACTGACGTTGAAAATAAAAAAAGGTCTTAATCAACAAGCCGGTCCAGCAAACTTGTTGATCGTAATAAATATTTTCATCGTACTCGAATCATGACTACCACAAAGCCGTCAATACTACTGCTACTACAACTACTACTAGGACTAATAGCCAACTGTTGTGCCCGCGACTCACGTACAGACCCGATGGTGGTTGAAACAACCAGCGGGCTGATACGTGGCACGTCAAAGACAGTTCTGGACCATGAAGTCCACGTCTTTCTGGGCGTGCCCTTTGCCAAGCCACCGATCGGACCACTTCGATTCCGGAAGCCTCTGCCAATGGAGCCTTGGCACGGAGTTTTGAACACCACTACGTTGAGTAACAGTTGCTTTCAAGAACGCTACGAGTATTTCCCGGGATTTGAAGGCGAGGAAATGTGGAATCCCAACACCAATGTCTCTGAGGACTGTCTGTATTTGAATATTTGGGTGCCACAGAAATACAGACTTCGTCATAAAGAGACCCCGGGTGATGACAAACGAGGAATGCCGATGCTAGTTTGGATTTATGGGGGCGGATATATGACCGGAACCGCGACCTTGGATGTTTATGACGCGGATTTGATGGCAGTTACCAGCAACGCGATTATTGCGTCGATCCAGTACCGGGTTGGGGCATTTGGGTTCTTGTATTTGAACAAGTACTTTGGTCAGAATGAGGAAGCTCCCGGGAATATGGGTCTCTGGGACCAGGCATTGGCTCTAAAGTGGCTAAAATCCAACGCTGCTGTATTCGGTGGAGATCCCGAGGCGATAACAATTTTCGGTGAAAGCGCGGGAGGCGGTTCCGTGTCGTTGCATCTTATTTCCCCGGTAACTAGAGGACTCGTGAGACGCGGAGTGCTTCAGAGCGGGACCTTAAATGCGCCTTGGAGTTTCATGACCGCTGAGAAGGCGACGGATGTGGCCAGAGTACTGGTCGATGACTGCGGCTGCAACTCGACCATGCTTATGGACAATCCGGCCAGAGTTATGGCCTGTTTGAGGTCCGTCGATGCTAAGACTATCAGTGTCCAACAGTGGAATAGTTACTGGGGTATTTTAGGATTTCCATCAGCGCCTACTATTGATGGTGTTTTTTTGCCAAAACATCCTCTCGAATTGCTCAAAGAGGCTGATTTCGCGGAAACTGAAATTCTTATTGGAAATAATCAGAACGAAGGTAAATTTTTTATTTAATTCTGCATAATTATTCAGGAATTATTAAAACGGAAATATGAAATTTTTATTTTAAATCAGAATATTTTCGAGCAATTTTAATTAAAAATTAAAAGAAAATGATTTCGGGAACTCTGTCACATTAATATTAATTTTGGAATTTTTTATGTCAGGCATTATTTCATTCATTATTCAAGAAAATTAAAAAAAATTAAAAATAAGTATTACATATATGTTACATAAATTACATTAATGTAACATTTTATAAAAAATATTACATGTCAATATTTGCAAGCCCAGCAAAAATTGGCTGAAAAAGTCTCAAAATGCCACTAAAGTGTTACATATACGTAAATTTTTATTACGTATGTGTGACAGTATGTTAAACAAATGTAACATATTTTAAAACATATTAGGCGCCCTTATTTGCAGGCTTAGCTAGAATTAGCTGAAAAAAGTCTTGAAATGCCACACAAAGTGTTACATATACGTAAAATTCGGTTGCACGTATGTAACAGAAATGTAACATATTTTTTTTAAATGTCACCCGTCCATATTTTCGGGAACAATTATTTTTTTAAAAGTTAGTGTCTATACACAGTGATAAATGTTACATATATGTTACGTTCTGTTACAAAAATGTTACATGTATGTTACAGCTTGCCACATAAGGTTACATGTATGTTACACTCAGTTACATAAACACTACACTATGTTACATTCTGTTACGTTTTGTTTCATGTATGTTGCGTTTTGTTTCATATATGTTACGTTCTGTTACATATGTTACATTCTGTTACATATGTTACGTTCTGTTACATATGTGTTACGTTCTGTTACATATGTGTTACGTTCTGTTACATATGTGTTACGTTCTGTTACATATGTGTTACGTTCTGTTACATATATGTCACACATGTGATACGTTCTGTTACATATGTGTTACGTTCTGTTACATATGTGTTACGTTCTGCTACGTATGTGTTACGTTCTGTTACATATATGTTACATGTGTGATACGTTCTGTTACATATATGCTACATATACGTTACATATGTGTTACATATGTGTTACGTTCAGTTACATATATGTTACATATGTGATACGTTCTGTTACACATATGTTACATATGCGTTACGTTCTGCTACGTATGTGTTACGTTCTGTTACATATATGTTACATATGTGTAACATTTTATAAAAAAATATTTCACGTTCATATTTCCAGGTCCGCTAAATTTTTCTTTGGGAAAATTTGCCGAACCTCTACAATAAATATGAGACATGTAACATTATGCTACATATATGTAACGTAATGTTACATATATGTAACATTGACGTAAAATTCCAAAAAAAAATATTTTTCCGTTCAATAAACTTATTTACTATACAAAAAATTATCATAATAAAAAAATATGATTAATGTGACATAAACGTAGCACTCAATATATCACTGTCCGCAGGTTACAACATAATAAAGCCATTAAAATTATCCAGCGAAGTTAATTAATAAGCTAGATACTAGATCCATGACTAGGATAAATACAAATCGAAAAGCTATAGGTCACTTGTGTCCGAGTCCGTTTACTCATATACAACAGTGACACGGCTTAAATCCAGCTTAACCCCGTAATCCAATAACTAAGAAAAGCTTATTGTATAATATATATACATCATATTGTGACTTCGTTTATTTCGATTACGGGTTTATCTTTTCCCATTAATATGTTAGCTAAAAAAAAAAATTCAACCAAATTCAAGGTCACGATTATAACCTGGTTAAATGATCGAGGTTGAGTTTACTTGTTGATGAAATTCGATAACGAGGACGATATAACATTATAAGCGACATGAGATTGTAAGGGAGTGGCTTAGTTTTTTTTTTATCTTTCATAAAAAGCTATCTACGTATTTTTTTTGTAAAGGCTCTTTTAATATATTTTCATATATATGTATAACTTGAGCATTGAGCTATCTTGACTTTTCATCGTCGTCAATGTAGAACAGCCAGATAACCCAATCTCATTTTCAATCCCTTGACGATCATAAGCACAACTTTTTTTACTCATCGATCAATACAACCTATTTATGTATATTTATGTATATATATATTTTTTGTGGGCATTATATAACGTTAATCGATGCTTCAAGCACAGATTAATGGTAATTTTTGGACGGAATATTTTTAAAATGTCATTGTGGGCTGTAATCGATATGCAATATCTTACGAGTGACATAGTGGCTTAATAATTGAAAGACAATATTTATAAAATGACATAGTGACCCAATTGTAATTGGTTTATAAATAGATTTTGTTAATTACTGGTAATAATTAATTTTTTTTATTGAATAGACGGTAGAAATGTTATAAATTTAATTGGAGTAATTATTTATAGAAGAGGTTGAATATTTTTCAAAAGCGCACAGATATTAATGAAGGATAGATTTTAAATGTCATAGAGTTGAAACTCTTGAAAAAAATATTTTTTGATTGACATAGTTGTGAAACTGTTGAAAATAATATTTTTTGATTGACATAGTGGTGAAACTGTTGAAAAAATTATTTTTTGATTGACATAGTGATGAAACTGTTGAAAGAAATATTTTAAAAATGACATAGTGTTGCAATTAACAAAAAAAAAAGATATTTTTGAAATGACATAGTGCTACGACTATAAAAAAAATCACAATTACATCTTTGCTATGAGCAACACTACCGACGACACAGCCCTACACACGTCAAACTTCAATCATAAGTGTCTTATTATAGTCATCTTGTATTATTGTAGTGTGGCTACTGATAGAATTGAGTGAAAACTATCAAAACATATAATTTTATGATAATGATGCAACGTCAGAGTTGACTTACGCAGCATTGTACTTTAATAGTCTTGTTGATAGCAGAGATGAAAACATTAAAAAAAATAAGTTTAAATTGGCATAGTGTTACAACTATAAAAAAAACAATCGGCAGTCACTATTATTAAAAAAATATTTTTTGAATCACATAGTGATAATGTTTTGAAAATTTTTTCTTTAAAATTACAGTATAATACTTATTTTAATAATATAATTTTTTAATTGACATAATGCTGTTGCTAAAAAAAAAATATTTTTTAATTGACATAATGCTGTTATTAAAAAAAAAGAAATATTTTTAAATTGACATAGTGTTACAACTATGAAAAAAAATATTGCAATTAGCATAAAGTTGCTGTTATTCAAAAATATTTTTCGAATGACATAGTGTTACTACTTCGAAAAAAATAGTTTTTTGAAGACATAGTGTAATAATTATTTAATAAGACACTTTTTAAATGACATAGTATTGCTATTATAAAAAAAAAATATTTATAAATTGACGTAACGCTGTTATTAAAAAAAAGAAATATTTTTAAATTGACATAGTGATATAACTATGAAAAAAAATATTTTTAATTAGCATAAAGTTGCTGCTATTAAAAAAATATTTTTCGAATGATATAGTGTTACTACTTCGAAAAAAATAGTTTTTTGAAGACATATTGCAATAATTATCTTAACAAGACACTTTTTAAATGACATAGTATTGCTACGATAAAAAGAAAGAAAAGTTTTTAAATTGACATAGTGTTACATCTCTGAAAAAAAATTTGCAATTAGCATAAAATTGCTGCTATTAAAAAATATTTTTCGAATAACATAGTGTTACTACTTTGAAAAAAACATTCTTTAAATGACAGAGTAAAAATTATTTTAATAAGATACTTTTTAAATGACATAGTATTGCTATTATAAAAAAAAAATATTTTTAAATTGACATAATGCTGTTATTAAAAAAAAAGAAATATTTTTAAATTGACATAGTGCCCTTGCGACCTTCAACCCACTCTGGAAACACTCTGGAATCATAGTCAGAATGTAAACATTCTAAGTCCAGTATGTTCCCAGAGTGGTTTTGTGCCCGTTTTCCAGAGTGAAACCAAAGTGGTTTCAGAATTGATCCAGAGTAGATCAAAGTGTTTTCAGAATGGACTCAAAGTGAATCCAGAGTAGATCAAAGTGTTTTCAGAATGGACTCAAAGTGAATCCAGAATGAAATCAAAGTGTTTTCAGAATGGGCCCACAGTGAGTCCAGAATGGAATCAAAGTGTTTTCAAAATGGGCTCAGAGTCGATAAAATTTAAATACTAAGGACTAAAGAAAAATTAGGTACTTTCTAAACTCATAAATCAATAATAATCCACAGAAAAACAATCTTAACCCAAATTTTTTAATTAACTATGCTTTTGTTAATTAGTTAATTTTTACTTGTTGAAAGTTTACATAAAAACCCTGATTATTTCCAAACTAAAAACCCCGAATTTTTTTTACTTCTTAAAGCTATTCTTGAAAGGGTTTAGAAAAGATAGCTGGTGAAAAAATAAAAAAATTTCGATTTTATTAACAATCTAAGCCATTGAAAAATAAAAAACGTAAATAAAGCAATCAAGAAAATTTACTTTTTTGATTATTTTGTTTTTTTATTGCTGAAAGCTACATAACAATAATTTGAAAAAAATTTTTACTTGCATTGTTTAAATAATTGTCATAAACAAATACATGGCTAATTAGATTTAATAAGATTTTTTTTGGGAAAAAAACGCTTAATAAAAATAAGGAATTTTAAGAAAAAAATCGTTTCTTAAAAAAATTTTCTTTTGCTAAACAGCGCCTTAGCTAATTAACAATTTTTTTTTTTACTCAATATTAATATTAAAGAACCATTATTTTTTTTAAATAATCATTAATCATGTTCTGTTACATTAGAAAAAAAATTTTTTTCATTCATTTATTATTTGTTTATTAAACAAACAATTTGTTGTAAACAAATAAATTTTCACGCAATATTTTTTTCAAATACTAAAAATAACCATGCGTTTTATTTTGTAGAAAAAATTTTTTTTTAATCTTTTATATAATTTTTTAAATTATTGTACACTTGGACTTGTCGCTACCTTTCTGTTCTTCTCTATTGTTATTAAAATAACTTATTGAAGACACAACTACAACACTTCAAGTCTTTTTCATTATCCATTAATCATTAAACAAATCGAGCTTGTAACCGAAGCTCTAACTCAATTGCTTAAGGAATTATGAATAACAGTAATTTTTATGAATACTTTTTAATAAATACAAAAAAATTAATAATTAGCAAATTCGCTTTTTAGCAATAAAAAACATTTTTTAAGAAACAATTGTTTTTTTAAAAATTGTTATTTTCATTAAGTATTTTTATCCCAAAAAAAAATTTTTGCTTTGACCCGGGTTTTAATGTGAAAGACTTGAGAGAAAAATTTGCTGGGAGAAGATATATGTTAAGGAGGAGAAAGTCACTGGTGCTAAGCAGCAGTGGAAGTAGTTCAGTGTTCGCCGCTAGATCGCGCCCAACTTATGATTGTCCTGTTCCTGGTTAGATAGGTGTTTCAGAGTTTTTATATTCTATATTTAAAAATAATTCTGTCACGGGTATTTCTCTGTTATTTGACAGAGTGACAAGTGCCTGTTTGGACGGTCATATAGTAGATGCTATATTACATTGTGACAATAATGTCAAATATTTTTGTTTTCTTGAAAAATTGTTTTTACAATCCAGAAACATAATTGTATTCAATAAATGCTCTTGAATATTCTTAAAATAATATATTTCGGTAAATTTTTTTTTTCTTTCAGTATTCATTTACTCTGAATACCCTCTGGTTTGAGTATGTATTCACTCTGATCCCACTCTGGAAACATTCTGGAAACACTTTGGTATCAGTTTGTGTTCAATGTGGATGCATAACGGTGTCAGTATGTATCCACTCTGGATACTTTCTGGAAACACTTTGGATTTACTCCGTATCCGCTCTGGAAATACTCTGGGTTCACTCTCAGAAAAGGGCACAAAACCATTCTGGAAATACTCTGGAGTCCGTATGGTTGCATCGTGTTACCAGAATATTTCCAGAGTGTATCCAGAATGTTTTTAATGTCGCAAGGGGTTGCTGCTATTGAAAATAGAAATATTATTTAACTGACGTATTGTCACAATTATAGATAAAAATAGTAATCGTAATCCAAGTGACCTATATTTTATTAAAAAAAATAAAAAAAAAAATTACGAGTTGCATAAAATTTATACAAGCTTCTTGATATTATATCACTGAAGATATCCTTGAGTTCTATCAAGCGTAAAAAAAAATTTACAAAGACGAATTCATCTGAAAACAGATAAAAGGATGAAAAAAAAAAGGAAAAAGCGAATCAAGAAACTTATTTTACTTATTCTTGTTTTATGACGAGGAAAGAGTCTTTTGATAGTTTCTGTAACAATTTTCTAGTACAATGCATTGTACACACGAGCATACACAGTATGCTCGTGTGTAACCTGTTTTACTAGCAGCCTTTATTTAAGCCTCGGAGCTTCCACAGTGACATTTACAGATGATTTAATGCAAGATTCAATTTCCGAGGCAAAAAGCAATTAGTATAGGTTTTTGTTTCACTCAACGCTGATGATGCTGAGCTTTCATTAATTTATATTTTACTTTTCTTTCATTTTTTAGTTTTGTTTCCTTAATTACATTTCTTTTTAATTAACCATGTTTACAAAAAATTATGGACAAATTAAAAGCTCTGCAAGCTCATTAAGAGCTCAAATTGCTCATCAAGCTTTCCAAGGAAGCTCTCAATGAAATTTCATCGAAATTTATTTTTCAAAATACTCAAAAGTGCCCGATTGGCTTAAATCGCATTAGTTACATTTACGTCACTTTTGAACTTTCCGGCGAATTTCGAAAATCAAATTAACTTTACTATCATTCAAAACTTTCCAAATCAAAGTCGATTAATTTCTCTCCCCTATTTTTTAAACCTTAAAATTTTTCAAATTTTGATTATGACCAAAAGCTCGCCATGAGCTCGCTCGAGCTCACTAATAGCTCAAATTGCCTACAAAGCTTCTAAGAACTGCCCTCAGTGAAATTTCATCCAAAATTATGTTTTTAAATGACCGGAAGTGCCCGAACACCTCAAACAGAATTAGTTACATTTATGTCACTTTTAAATTTTCCCGCGAATTTCGAAAATCAAATTAACTTTACTATCATTCAAAACTCTCCAAATCAAAGTCGATTAATTTCCCTACCCTATTTATGAAGCCCTAAAATTTTTCAAATTTTGATTTTAACCAAAAGCTCTCCATGAGCTCGCTCGAGCTCACTAATAGCTCAAATTGCCTACAAAGCTTCTAAGAACTGCTCTCAGTGAAATTTCACCCAAAATAGTGTTTTTGAATGACCGGAAGTGCCCGAATACCTCAAACAGAATTAGTTACATTTATGTCACTTTTGAATTTTCCCGCTTATTTTTAAATAATGAATAAGCTTATCAACAAGTATAAGTGTTAGGAATAAAAAAACGAAATATTCTGCAGTTTAAGCGAAGAATAGAAAGCACGTAAGACGTAAAATAAATTTATCGACCGCACCTCGTTTAACTGAGGTTGAATCGTAATCCGGCAATTTAACCAATAGCGTACTACTCTATTTCATCATTTATATATATATATATATATATTCTTAAGATTAATGTGTCTGGATCGATAAAAGCAAAAGCAATCAAATTAACTTTATTATTATTATTATCAGCATAACGTTTTTTTGGTCGTAGGCCAGAGCCAACGTGATTTAGTAATTTATATATTTAGTGGCCAGAGGTCAAGACACCTGTAACATTAATACAATTGAGTATTGAACTCCGTATAGACAGGGTGTACTGTCCAATGTGTCCCTGGATAGTGTCGGGTAAAGCTGATTGTTCCCATCTGTTGAATCTGGACGCAAGCCAACACACTATACTTTAATTTAGGCATTACTTTAACCGATACTTTAAATTTATACTATTGTTTATTTCAATTCTGTGGCTGAGGGTTTCATGGTTTCGTTGATATTTTAGTCTAGTGACCTTCTTTGGTCAACATATTCAGTTTTTTGCTGAAATGACCACAGGAAGTGGAGAAAAAGGCTAAAATATGACTGTTACATTTATGTAGCCCAGCAGATGGTTGTTCATTTTTTATACGAGAACTTTCGTTGGATTTCGGTGTCTTACTGAAAAAATTTCTGTATTTCACTAGATCTTTAAGCTGTAAATAAATATTATATTTTTCTTCCCCGTACATAAATGTAACAGTAGCATTTTTGCAATTACCGTCAACTTTACCCCATTTTGGAAATTTAAACCACCGAATCACGTTCTGTGGCCTCTTTACCCCTTATCCCAATCAGGTTAAATTAAAAATAAAATAAACTACCCTTTATAATTGCATTCCCACCCCCGAAATCACAATCTACCCAAACAATGTCCATTAGCGTGCACGTAAAATAGACAAATATTTACAGATAAAATCCATCACTGATTTTTACATATATATAATACAATACTATTATTTATGTACCCAATACCCCGTGGGAGCAAAAAAAAAAAAAAAGAAACGTATTCTGTCACATCTGTCATAACCAACGAATATAAAATGGCTTGTCGATATCACTTGAAATCCAATATATCGTTTTTTTTATTTTAATATTTAATCTATTCCAATATTATATACATATATATATCAAAATATATACATGTATATTTACGTAGAAATGCAGAAAATTGAATGCTCTTTCAAATGAGTACCAACAAGCTATATTTTTTATATTTTCCAAAATTTATATATATTGAAATATATATACGGACATATAAATTTTTTGAATTGTGAAAAATAAATATAGCATGTGGGTATTCATTTGAAAGGGCGTAAAATTTCCTATCACTTAATATATATATATATATATATATATATATATATATATATATATATATATATATATATATATATATATTAGAGTGTCTCAAAAAATCGACTTTTTTTTTTTTTCTTGAAGAACATTGAAAAATCGACAGAGTATCTCTAGACAAAGACCCTGTTAAAATATGAGACCTTAATATTAATATTTGAAGGTGGCGATTCACGATTTTCTATTTTCCATTTAAATAACAAGGGAAAAAAAAAAATTTTAATTTTGGAATTTTATACCTCGGTGATGTCTTATTGAACAGATAAGTTCAGGATATATTTTTGTAGGGAATTGAACGCTCTACAAAAAAAGTCTCTTATCATTTTTTGATAAATCCATCTGTTCAAAAGTTATTGGAGCTCGAAGTCAAGTTAGAGTAAATTTCGAGATCTTTTTACTTTTCCGGCGAAACTATCGGACTTATCATAAAATGTCATGAGATCTTTTTTGTAGACAATTTTATTTACTACAAAGTATCATTGATAAATTTTTTTCAAATTCTGCATTGTTTTCTAGTTGTTTCCATTTTAATGCCAAGCTCTTAAAATCGATCAGAACACTACTTTTTTAGGAGCTTGGCATTAAAATGGAAATAACTAGAAAAAAATGCAGAATTTGAAAAAAATTTATCAATGATAATTTGTAGAAAATAAAATTGTCTACAAAAAAGATCTCACGACATTTTATGATAAGTCCAATATATATATGTATATATATATATATAGAGAGAGAGAGAGAAATTAATCTCAGTCATAGTTACGATATGCGAAAATAATTTAAAAATGATTGAGTTCAATGATTTGCTAAAATAAATGAGGCGAGTAGTAAAAAAAAAACTAAAAATAAATGATTTTAAGTCACGATTTATATATAAAGCTATAAAGTTAATTTTTTTTTGATAAAAATAATAGCGGGGTGCGGTTGAGTAATGAGGGGTAAAAGGTGCGCTGGGAGTAAGAGTAAGTTAGAGCGAGGAGAGAAGTAGTATGTGTAGGGCAGGGGGCAGGTACGAATTATAAGGGAAGAGGGAAGAGAGAAGAGCGAAGTAATCAAGAGGTTAGAAAACGCGGTAGACCGTTAAAATTATTTCCAGTGAGAGTATGTGCATTTACGGATCATTTGATTCATCTAAGGCTTATTTCACGTTTGAATTTCTTTAGCTTTTATTGTGAAGACTTTTAACGCGGCGCAACCTGTTGCCGAGTCTAAGATTCTATTGATTTGGGATGCTGAGATTTTTTCTTTGATCTTTTTTATTTTTTTTCGGTATGAGGTTTAGGAAGTAGCTCAGATAGGATTCGGAAGAAAAATATTTTTTTTCTAAGCATGGAAACTGAGAGAAGTAAACTGTTATATTTATTTAAAATTTTTTCTAGCAGGAAATTTAACTGAATTATTTAAATTTTTTGATGCCCCATTTTACCCCATCGATAATTTTTTTTCCAGTGGTCCATTTTACCCCAATACGAAATTTTTACGTGGCCAAATTCAGCCTTAACCTCAAATTTTTTTACTGTCCCCTTTACCTCAGCATTAAAATTTCTATCAATGGCCCATTTTACCCCACCATTAAAATTTATATAGCCGGTCCATTTACCCCCCCCCCTCTCCCCCCAAAAAATTTCCAACTGATTTTACTCCATAATAAAAAATATTTTTCAAACAAGCCGATTTTACCCCTTGTCAACAAGTGACTAAACGGCCATTTTGTGTAAATAAAAAAAAAGTTGAAGCATTTTTCCAAGACTGTCAAGCGTCAACTATATAAGTCGTAACATAAATGCAATCCCCAATTTAGCTCGTGAATAATTCAAACATCTCAATCAGTGGATCCCCCAAAATATTCAGCTGCTAGTAATGTAACCAGCTACCAGGCCATGATTCTACGGCAATACCTTACCGCCGTACATAAAGATGATGTAGGTCGAGTATATTTCACTGGCTTATATATACGTATGTATATATGTATATATATGTTACTTTGCATTAAGAACGAGCCAAACTTACATTACCGATGTAATTTTATTTCGCAACTTAACTGAACATCTAGACTCCATTTTCATGAATTTTATATTTTTTAAAACAAATATATACCACATATATATGAAATATGAATACCTGATATTTTTAAGTCAACTAAAAGCTGCAGTTAAAACTCCCGCTTCAGCTCCAAGCGTCAGAATTCAAATCTAATTATTCAAACTCGAGATATTTTAATAAATATAACTGTTACATTTATGTAGTTCTAGAAATATATGACTTTCTGTGGTGAAAAATTTTTTTTTTGAGGCTCTATTAGTCGGGGTATCTAGTGCACAATAGATCTGGAGGATAAGAAATTCAAAATATTTTTTTTTTACCGACAATAGGCAAAAAATGCGGTGTTACATAAATGTCAGCTCGGAATAATCAGTCAGTTTTGAGAGGCGGGGCCAGTAGGAAATTTTTTCATGGGAAAAAAGCTGCAAGTGGAAAATTTTTGGAAAGTGGAGAGGAAAATGGAAAAAAATTTGTTTTAAAAAATTCTTATGTGACATAAATGTAACTTGTGACGTAATTGGGATTTTTGAGATTTTTATTGGACAAGTGGGAGAGGGAAAGTTAGTTGAGGAAAATGCAGTGAAATTTAGTGGAAATGAAAATTTTTGAGAGGAAAATTGAGGAAAGTCAAATGTTACAGATATGTAGACTGTGACAGATTTTTTGAGATTTTAGCCTGGAAAATTTGGAGGGAGGGTTAGTGAAATATGGTGGAAAAGCTGTCGGGAAAATTTTTTGAAAATCGAGAGGAAAATGGAAATTTTTTTTTAAGAAAATTCTTATGTGACATAAATGTAACTTGTGATGTAATTAGGATATTTGAATTTTTTTTTTGGAAAAGTGGGAGAGGGGAACTCAGTTGAGGAAAATGCAGTGGAATTTAGTGGAAATGAAAATTTTTGAGAAGAAAATTGAGGAAAATCAAATGTTACAGATATGTAGACTGACAGATTTTTTGAGATTTTAGGCAGGGAAATTGGGGGGCGGGGGATTTAAGTGAAGTATTTGGAAGTATGAGCAATTAGTGGCATTAACTGACCGGGGTAAAATGGGCCATTGGTAATTTTTTATCACAAGGAAACTTAATGGGGGAGTAAAATTTTAATAGTGGGGAAAATGGGCACTCATATAATTTTGATCACCGGGAAAGATAGACCATAAATAAAATTTGAATTTTGGGGCTAAAATGGTCGACTTTTAAATTATAAACTCTGGGGTAAAATGGGCCGTATAAAATATTAGATAAATTTGGGGGCGGGTATAATGAACCAATTATCCAATTTTTCTCTAGTGGGTAAAATGAGACTTATGCATTTTTATATCTGGGGTAAAATGGACCATAAAAAAATTTCTCGTGGATTTTATAAAGCATTGATATTTTTTATTCAGAGACGGATCAAATGGGCCATCATTTTTTTTTTAAATTCAAATACAACCCTTTACTTTTTTTATTTAAAAAGAAAAATACATTAAAAGAAAAAAGTAAATATTTAATCATCATGACATTTAACCTTTTTCTTTTCTCTCTGAGAACTTACAACTAAATAGTTAAAAAGAAAAACACTTCCGGTATATAAAATTGCATGTCTATACAAGTTATCTATCTCTCTACATACTTGAAAATATATATACGACCTAGTTATATATATATGAAAAAAATTGTTAGCAAAACATAGTGTAGTTACAGTACTTGCTCATACTTTCGTTAGTACAGCGAGCTTACCTTACACTACTACTTAGACGTGTCATAGTAGGCGAGCCGTGTTCTCTAGAGGGGATAGATGGGGGAGTAAAGTGTAGGTGGTTGTGACTTTTCACTCCGTAACCCCGTGGCCTTTCAATCACTTACTAAATCGATTTATTTTAACCAAAGGTAAATGTCCAGAAAATTTATTTATTTGTCAATGCACTTATGTAAATTTTATTATTTTTTTTTTTTACATTTTATTATTTGAATAATTGAATTTTTACTACTGCTACTGGATGAACTGGGGCTCGTTAATTGACGAGTCAAAATTGATTGGGATAATTGCTTTTTTTCTGCGGCTGTAATTAATTTTTTTTCTGGGATATTGTTTCGTTTATTTTTTTTTTATCAAATAGGATTCCAGGATTGAAAAATAATTGGATTTTTATTTCCGCTACAATTTTGAGGTTGAATTTTTTTTTGGAAAATTTTTTTTCGAAATTTTTTTTTACTTAAGGTTAAAAAATAATATATCAATTAATCCTGTCAGACAATAACTGATCACGAACGCTTCTTAAAATAAACCTCTCGACTAGATAGTAGAAGAAAAAAAAAAATAAATGAAGTGAAATGTTACATGCATTTATGACAGATTAAGAGTATGACGAAAATGAACTTTAACATTTAGCATTTTGACCGTGTAGTTTATTTTCAACACCTGCATCATCTACATTTTCATGTTCATCCCACTTGTCTACGTCTGACACAATGATAATAATAATCACATATATATATATATAATATATATAAATGTATATG
Source organism: Microplitis mediator (assembly GCF_029852145.1). Taxonomy (NCBI): domain Eukaryota; kingdom Metazoa; phylum Arthropoda; class Insecta; order Hymenoptera; family Braconidae; genus Microplitis; species Microplitis mediator. The sequence goes on along the minus strand of NC_079969.1, from coordinate 1,623,577 downwards.
CTCGACTACGTCATGAAATAGGAAATTTCCTCCCCTTTAAAATGAGTACCTACATGCCGCATTTATCTATGATAATTCTAAAAATATATGTGAGCATATATATTTAAAAAAATATATGAAAAATGTATATCTTGATGGTACTCATTTGAAAGAGAATTCGATACCTTTTGAAATGATTACTCACAAGCTATATTTATTCTTAATAATTAAAAAAATATATATATATATATTTTTGATATACAAATATATATTTTAGATGATAGAAGTAAGTATGGCTTGTTGGGACTCATTTGAAAGAGAATTCAATGACCTTTGAAATGATTACTCACAAGCTATATTTATTTTTAATAATTCAAAAAAATATATATATATATTTTTGATATACAAATATATATTTTAGATGTTAGAAGTAAGTATGGCTTGTTGGGACTCATTTGAAAGAGAATTCAATGACCTTTGAAATGATTACTCACAAGCTATATTTATTCTTAATAATTAAAAAAATATATATATATATATTTTTGATATACAAATATATATTTTAGATGATAGAAGTAAGTATGGCTTGTTGGGACTCATTTGAAAGAGAATTCAATGACCTTTGAAATGATTACTCACAAGCTATATTTACTTTTAATAATTCAAAAAAATATATATATATATTTTTGATATACAAATATATATTTTAGATGTTAGAAGTAAGTATGGCTTGTTGGGACTCATTTGAAAGAGAATTCAATGACCTTTGAAATGATTACTCACAAGCTATATTTATTTTTAATAATTCAAAAAAATATATATATATATTTTTGATATACAAATATATATTTTAGATGTTAGAAGTAAGTATGGCTTGTTGGGACTCATTTGAAAGAGAATTCAATGACCTTTGAAATGATTACTCACAAGCTATATTTATTTTTAATAATTCAAAAAAATATATATATATATTTTTGATATACAAATATATGTTTTAGATGTTAGAAGTAAGTATGGCTTGTTGGTACTCATATGAAAGAGAATTCGATACCCTTTGAAATGATTACTCACAAGCTATATTTATTTTTAATAATTCAAAAAAATATATATATATATTTTTGATATACAAATATATGTTTTAGATGTCAGAAGTACGTATGGCTTGTTGGTACTCATATGAAAGAGAATTCGATGCCCTTTGAAATGATTACTCACAAGCTATATTTATTTTTAATAATTCAAAAAAATATATATATATATTTTTGATATACAAATATATGTTTTAGATGTCAGAAGTACGTATGGCTTGTTGGTACTCATATGAAAGAGAATTCGATGCCCTTTGAAATGATTACTCACAAGCTATATTTATTTTTAATAATTCAAAAAAAAATATATATATATTTTTGATATACAAATATATATTTTAGATGTTAGAAGTAAGTATGGCTTGTTGGTACTCATTTGAAAGAGAATTAAATTTTGTATTTATATATAAAGTCATATGTATATATATCAATATATATAGATATATATATATATATTATAAAATACCAAAAAATAAAAATTTCTGTGGTTTTTATATATATTTTAAATATAAATATATTGTGGGCAGACGTAACCAAGTTGAGTAATAAAAATTCCGATAAAATATGAACGCTAGAATGTTAAAAATTTTTATTATTAATTTTTTTTTTATTAATAAAAAAATCCAAAGTATTCGAGTAATTATTGTGAGCCTGGAGAACGCTACTAAAAATGACGGATGAAAAATTGGAAATCGAAAAAAAAAGTAATAGAAAATTTAGCTCGAAGGTATATGAGTGAATTTAATAAAAATAGACACTGGATGTCCTTTCGTCCTTGGTTTTTAGTTGATAATGCATTAGTGGTTTATATTGATTTTCTCTTTACATCTGCGTCTCGTTCGCGATATTGCTGCCGGGTTGTTCTTGTTCTGGTTGTTTTATTAGTTATTTTTAGGCTCCATTATTAACTAAATTATTTAATAGAGATAAATAGACGGTTATTTCAGAGAAATCGATTATTAATTACACATCATTATTTTCGTTTTCTCTTTAAATATACACGGTAAATATATGTTGTTGATACTTTTTGGAAAGGAAATTTACCAAGCTACAATTTTTGTCTCTTTACACTTTTCTCTAAAACCAACGGTTTAAGAGTTACAGTCGATTAATCACCAGTTAATAATTTTTTCATAATTTCCGATTAATGCCTTCAATTAGCGATTTCAGACAAAATATATAAGACAAATATATGTTGTTTACGGTCATTGGATAGGAAATTTAATAAGCTACAATTTTCTATTCATTAAAAATTTTCTTAAAACCAACCGTTTAAAAGTTACAGTCGATTAATCATCAGTTAATAATGTTTTGATAATTTCTGATTAATGCCTTCAATTAGCGATTTCAGAAAAGATATAAGATAAATATATGTTGTTTATGGTCATTGGATAGGAAATTAAATAAGCTACAATTTTCTATTCATTAAAAATTTTCTTAAAACCAACCGTTTAAAAGTTACAGTCGATTAATCATCAGTTAATAATTTTTTCATAATTTCCGATTAATGCCTTCAATTAGCGATTTCAGGAAATGTATATAAGATAAATATATATTGTTTATGGTCATTGGATAGGAAATTGAATGAGCTACAATTTTCTATTCTTTGAAAATTTTTGTAAAACCAACCGTTCAAAAGTTACAGTCCATTAATCACCAGTTAATAATTTTTTCATAATTTCCGATTAATGCCTTCAATTAGCGATTTCAGGAAAAGTAAATAAGATAAATATATGTTGTTTATGGTCATTGGATAGGAAATTTAATAAGCCACAACTTTTGTATCTTCATAATTTTTTCTAAAACCAACCGTTTGGGAGTTAAAGCCTCTAAAGTAAAAATTTAACAAATAAATTTTAAAATCTCGTTTATATTTTTTCTATAAAATAAAATGAAATAAAATTATGTATTTCGTCATATCAACGAACTATACACGTGACACCTATTATTAATGGCTAAAAAATGTAAATTTATCAATTTCATTCCCTAGAAAATTTCATAAGTACATAAAAGTTTTCATCCCTTGAATCTTTTATGTAAAAAATTCTAAATAAATAAAACCATTGTTGCTCTCAACTGAAAGAGTCTCGGAAATACTTGTTAGTTAAAATATATATGTATATATTCATATATAATAAATAAACCAGAGCAGATAAAAGACACCGAGGACTTGAGTCTGGTAGTATGCCACCGGAAATTGCACTCTATTGTTACCCCAACAATTTACTTACTATTCAGCTTCTCAACCCCTTGAGCCTAAACTATCATCCCTTTCTCTCTCACCCTCTTTCTTCTTGCTATTAATTTCCCTCGCGTTAACTCCAAACCTCATCCTCGTCGTCCCTATCTTAACCCTTCAGCTCGTATCCCTGTTCCACTTGCCGAGACTCTTTGACATACTTTTAATCACAAAATGTCTTAAACTAAGTTCACTATACAGCAGAGCTGCTGTGTTTCCACAGAAGCTTCGGATAGAGATGGAGATGGAGCTGATTTTCTTATCGAAGGATTTAATTTATGGGCGAGTCTAAAGCAGATGTTACGACTAATGAGATTTTTAATTCGAAAATTTGAATTAAATAAATAAATAAAGTATAATAAGAAAAGTTCTGGACTGATTTGAGGTCTGAGACTAGATTTAAATTAAATTTTTTTCTTTAATATTCGATTTATTTTTTTTAAGAGGAATTTTGGAAAAATTATTTTTAGAATTATTTTTTGAATATTTGATAGAGTATTTAACGCTCTTTAATATGAATACCCACATGATATATTTATTTATTAATATTCAAAATATGTACATACATATATGAATGTATATATACATATATACATATTTTTATATACATATATAAGCAGAAAATTTGATTTCTTTTAAAATGAGTACCAACAAGCTATACTTATTTTTAAAATTTATATATATACATATACGTAAATATATATATATGTATGAAAAATGTTCAGAGTAAGTATAGCTTGTTGGTATTCGTTTGAAAGGGCATGAAATATTCTATACACACACACACACATATATATATATATATATATATATATATATATATATATATATATATATATATGGTTTTGATCACGTGATTTTATTACGAGTAAAGCACACATGAGTTGTTAAATACCCGGAATCGAGATTAAATTTAATTTAAAAATCCGTTGATTCATTTCAAACATCAATGAGCTCATACATTTTATAAAAATATATATACAAACGTCAATTTGCATGACGTCCTTTTAAAAATCAAAAAGCCAACAAAAATCAAATGGATTCAAAATTATAGACTGTTATTTAAATAATTTAATCACATCATAATAAATTCACTTTGAATGTTAAATATATAACGGAATTTAAATTTCATATCAACAAACCGGGATATTCATATATATATTTATATATATATTTTTTTTATTGTTGATTTTTATTAAAAATTTTATTCCTCGGAAATTTTTCGTTGTTTTAAAAAAATAATTGAAAAAACACATCCATATAAATATATAAATATATATACTTATATATATATATATATAAAACTATTACTATCAATTATTATAAATAACTTGCCAACAAATTTAACCGAGAAAACTTCTAAACTTTCCCCAACCGCAGCGCCACCAGTTCCGCCAACTTCTACCTCTAGCCTCAGTCCAAATTACCCGCCAATTAAACTCATCTTTGACCTTCTGCCCACACGTTGCTCTCAACAACATCTACCACAAACCCTCTCACCCTCTTTTTCTAAATTAACAACAATAAAAACCCCCGAAAATTTCAACTACAAAATTTCAAAGTTGGCTCGCCTGCAAATAATTCAAAAATGGCGGGAATTAGCGCGGGAAATTCAAATTCATTTTATTTTTTTTTTTCAAATATTTCTGAACGTTAATGAGGTTTGAAGAATTAGGTAATAAAGTAATTAGTTAATTGGAGAGATTAAATAGAATGTAAAAAAAATTTTCAAGTTTAAAAAAAAAATTGGCGGGAAAGTTTAAAAAAGAAGAGAGTGAAGTTTATGAAGATGAGCCACTTGTAATTTAATGAATAATTAAATAAAGCGATGTATATGTAGATGTATATGTTTAACAAGATGAAAACGGTAGTTGAGTGGGTATCGAGTGGTTGTGAGGTAGGGGTGGGAGGGGGGATAGAGGGATGAGGGAAATTCATCAAAGTTGTTTACGGAGCTGAAGTAGTTTAAAGTTACTTTTTAGATGAATAGCTTCTGTAATTAGATCATAAGTTTATTGCTAATGTTTGTTGTTATTAATATCATTGTCTATATACATTCATATATACATATATGTACATATATACGCATATATGCGTAGGCAGGTGTTCAGTAAGTTCGTAAGTACTAAGTTATAATTAAAATTACATTGAAACTACTGGAGATTAAAAAAAATTTTTGGGATAAAATTTGTAGGAAATTTAATTTTATATAAAATTGTGTTCAGGCATTTTTGAGGTATCTTTGATAGTTTACTGGTAATTCAAATTTTAGGGATTTGAAATAAAAAAATTAATTTTTAGTGATTTTTTTATATTGATGGCTTTGATTTTAAATTACGAGTTAACTGTCAAAGATATCGAAAAAATGTATTCTTATGAATTTATAGAGGATCAAATTTTCTAAAATAAAGTATCCTTTGTATTTTATTGTAAAATTGACTATTAAAGAGTTATATCCAAATAGATATTTAAATTTATGGCCGCTTTTTAAAATAAAAAAATAGTAACGATAAAAATGATTATAATGATGATGATCATGATAATCATCATTATTATGGTCAGGACAATTATAATTATCATTAAGATCATCATTATCATAATAATCATGATGATCATCATTACCATGATCAGGAGGATGATCATCATTATCATAATTAGGGCCATGATGAGCATCATCAAGATCATCATTATCATGATCAGGGGCATGATCATCATTATCATGATCAGGAGTATGATTATTATTATTATGATGAAGAGCATGATCATCATTATCATCATTATTATGATCAGGAAAATTATAATTATCATTAAGATCATCATTATCATAATAATCATGATGATCATCATTACCATGATCAGGAGGATGAACATCATTATCATAATTAGGGCCATGATGAGCATCATCAAGATCATCATTATCATGATCAGGGGCATGATCATCATTATCATGATCAGGGGCATGATCATTATTATTATGATGAGGGGCATGATCATCATTATCATCATTATTATGATCAGAAAAATTAAATTGTCATTAAAATCATAATTATCATGATAATCATGATGATCATCATTATCATGATCAGGGGGATGATCATCGTTATCATTATTAGCGCTATGATCATCATTTTCTTCATTATTATGTTCAGGAAAATTATAATCATCATCGAGATCATCATCATCATAATCATTATGATGATCATCATTATCATGATCAGAAGTATGATCATCATTATTATGATAAGGGGCATGATCATAATTATCATGATCAGGAGTATGATTATTATTATTATGATGAAGAGCATGATCATCATTATCATCATTATTATGATCAGGAAAATTATAATTAACATTAAGATCATCATTATCATAATTAGGGCCATGATGAGCATCATCAAGATCATCATTATCATGATCAGGGGCATGATCATCATTATCATGATCAGGGGCATGATCATTATTATTATGATGAGGCGCATGATCATCATTATCATCATTATTATGATCAGAAAAATTAAATTGTCATTAAAATCATAATTATCATGATAATCATGATGATTATCATTATCATGATCAGGGGGATGATCATCGTTATCATGATTAGCGCTATGATCATCATTTTCTTCGTTATTATGTTCAGGAAAATTATAATCATCATCGAGATCATCATCATCATAATCATTATGATGATCATCATTATCATGATCAGAAGTATGATCATCATTATTATGATAAGGGGCATTATCATCATTATTATGATCAGGAAAATTAAATTATCATTAAGATCATGATTATCATGATAATCATGATGATCATCATTATCATGATCAGAGGGATGATCATCGTTATCATGATTAGGGCCATGATCATCATTGTCTTCATTATTATGGTCAGGAAAATCATAATCATCATCAAGATTATCATCATCGTTATCATTATCATGATCAAGGGTATGATCATCATTATTATGATGAGAGACATGATCATCATTATCATCATTATTATGATCAGGAAAATTATAATCATAATCATCATTATGATGAATATCAAGACAATTATGATGACCATTTTCATCATCATCATGATTTTTTTGGTCATCGTCATCATGATTTTTATGGTCATCGTCATGATGATTATCACGATCATTAGCATCATCACGATGATCATCTTCATGATGATTACGGTGCTAATGATAATGATGATTCCAAAAAAAAAATCTAATAATAATTTACATAAAATAAATTATACAATTAATTGCATACACACGACTAAGTAGTCATACACTTAGTACATAAAATTACATCATACAATTTAAATTACAAGTTGAAAATTAAATTGTACAGGAGATTGCAATATAGTTTAGTCTCTACTTCTCTTCTCTGCACTAGTCTGATAAACTACAGTATATCAGTTAGTACACAGGAAATAGAATAGTTCATTTGTCATGGAAATTGCCTTCAATTAGATAATCAATAATTATACCACCTAATTTGTTGTCATCATATTTTTAAAAAAATAGAAAAAAAAATTTGCCTCAGATAAAAAAAGTGAATTGAACGTTCCGAAGACACAACACAACAATTTATGACTAAAAATAAGGAAGTTGACGCATGAGGAGGTGGGAAGAGGCTCAAGTGAATGAGAAAATGCTTTGCGAGAGTGAGTTGCGGCGCCGGAAATGACGATGATAGCTTGTGATCCCACTGATACGATTAGACTATACTCTTTATAACCCTCGATTTAACTTTCAACACCCTCATTATGATAATTCATACTTTATACACTTAGTTCTGTATATTAATGTCATTATACTATCAACATTTTGTTATTTACTTTATTATTTTATCAAGTTACCAAAGGGCTGAGGGCTTCCATTCACGTCAACTTTACTTCAATAAATATATCATTATTTATTTTATTAATCCGCTAGATTCAATTTTCTACATACAAATTTCATGTCCCCATAGTTAGAATAATTTTTTCAATCCCATTTTACTCAATTTAAAAAAAAATATGTGTGACCCATTTTACCCCCAAAAATTCTGGTTTTGCCTCTACTGGAAAGGAAATTTAATTGGCTACAATTTTTGTGTCTTTATAAATTTTCGTAAACCCAACCGTTTAAAAGTTACAGTCAATTAATCAGCAGTTAATAATTTTTTCAGAATATTTGGTTAATATCGTTAATTAACGATTATAGAAAATGTATATGAGATAAATATATGTTGTCTATGGTCATTGGAAAGGAAATTTAATAAGCTACAATTTTTGTCTCTTTGTGAATTCTTCTAAACCCAACCGTTCAAAAGTTACAGTCAATTAATCAGCAGTTAATAATTTTTTGGGCATTTTTGGTTAATGCTGTTAATTAACGATTTCATAAAATGTATATGAAAGAAATGTATGTTGTTTATGGTCTTTGGGAAGGAAATTTAATAAGCTACAATTTTTGTCTCTTTACAAATTTTTCTAAAACTAATCGTTTAAAAGTTACAGTCAATTAATCAGCAGTTAATAATTTTTTCAGAATATTTGGTTAATATCGTTAATTAACGATTTTAGAAAATGTATATGAGATAAATATATGTTGTCTATGGTCATTGGAAAGGAAATTTAATAAGCTACAATTTTTGTCTCTTTATAAATTCTTCTAAAACCAACCGTTCAAAAGTTACAGTTAATTAATCAGCAGTTAATAATTTTTTTGGCATTTTTGGTTAATGCCGTTAATTAAAGATTTCAGAAAATGTATATGGGATAAATATATATTGTCTATGGTCATTGGAAAGGAAATTTGATAAGCTACAATTTTTGTCTCATTAAAAATTTTTCTACAACCGACCGTTCAAAAGTTACAGTCAATTAATCAGCAGTTAATAATTTTAGGCATTTTTGGTTAATGCCCTCAATTAACGATTTCGTAAAATTGATAACAGATAAATATATGTTGTTTGTACTCGTAGGAAAGGAAATTTAATAACTCACAACTTACATCTATATTTACCACGAAACATGAAAAAAAATTCGGTAAATTTTTGTCTGCTCAAAAAAACTGAAAGTTGCCGAAAAAAATATAAATTAATTAAAAAGTAAAGTAAGACATCGGAATGCAATAATGTAACGAGCGAGCGCACAATATAGCAGGTGTAATATTGAACCGATGAATAATTCATCGAGCAATTCCGGATGCCAGTGCAACCGGAAATGTCTCTCGACTCTCTTCCCTTTACTTCCCACTATCCACTTCCACTCGTCTTATATCTTCGCTCAACTTTTTCTTCTCCATTATTAAAATCAACTTGAACTCGGGCGACTTCCCCGTCAATCTGTAGTAGGTATTAGAAAAAAAAAATATGTGAATAAGAATTAAAAATTTTCCATCAAAGGATAAAAATATGTTTTTAACAAAGAAACCAAACAAAATGTATGACGCTTTGATACGAGTGACTGGAGCACTAAATGACCTGGGGGAATGATAAAAGCTCTTTTGTACCAGGACATACCACGGACATGTTGGAAAATGCCTCGAGCCCTTTTAAAACTCATTACATATCAGGTGGTTTTGTGTAACTATCAAAATTACTCGTGTGTATACGTACATATATAATATATATAATAATAATGAGTGCTCGCTTCTTCGGCTTCTCAATACGCGAAACGCGTGATTATATTTATTTAATAATCTTTATTACGCAGAATATTTAATTAAATATTCGCCTCAAAAATTTTTTTTCCTTTAGTCGCAAAAAAATTTTTATCATAAAAAATTTTTGTACAAAATTTTGAAAATTGACGGCTAATTTTTTTTTTGGAATCGGATGTAATAAAAAATTTCTAATAATTTGAGGTAAAATGGGCCGTAAAAAATTCTTAATTTTTATTTTTTTTCAAAATTACATAAAATAATTTTTTGTAAAATGAGCCATCAAAAATTTCTAAAAGAAAAAAATTTTTTTTTTTTTAGAATTTTCCAGCTCGAAAACCAATCAACGGATTTTAATGCACAACAAATGATTTTGTAGGAAATTGAACGTTCTACAAAAAAAGTCTCTTATCATTTTTTGATAAATCCCACTGTTCAAAAGTTATTCAAGTTTCAAGTCAAATTTATAGTAAATTTTGAGATCTTTTCACTTTTCCGGCGAAACTATCAGTCTTATTACAAAATGTCATAGAAACTTTTTTGTAGGTAATTTTATTCCTTACAAATTATTACGAATAAAATTTTTCGAAATTCCGCATTGTTTTCAATTTATTTTCATTTCAATGTCAAGCTCTTAAAATTAATCAGAAATCTATTTTTTTAAGAGCTTGACATTGAAATGGAAATAACTTGAAAACAACGCAGAATTTCGAAAAACTTTATTCGTAATAATTTGTAAGGAATAAAATCATCTACAAAAAAGTTCCTATGGAATTTTTTGATAAGACTGATAGTTTCGCTGGAAAAGTAAAAAAATCTCAAAATTTACTATAAATTTGACTTGAAGCTTAAGTAACTTTTGAACAGTAGGATTTATCAAAAAATGATAAGAGACTTTTTTTGTAGAGCGTTCAATTTCCTACAAAAACATTTGTTGTGCATTAAAATCCATTGATTGGTTTCCAAGCTGGAAAATTCTAAAAAAAAAAAATTTTTTTTTCCCGTGTTATTTAAATGGAAAATAGAAAAATAGATTGAGGCAAACCTTAATATCATTATTAAGAGCTCGGAATAGTACCAAAATTTTTATTCTTAGTTATACTTTCAATTTTTAGATACCATAAAAAAAAACAATTGCACGCCTCGGAAGCGAAGCGGAGAGGTTGTGCTTTATAACCGACCTGTCAAGGTCACACGATTTCCACTCATTAAAGTGCATATATTTTTTTTCTATTACTCTTACACATTATGAGAAGCACATCAATATAAAGCTGAACCACTAATAAATAATCCTGATACTTTTTTTAATTTGTCTAATATGTATTAATATAAAAAAAAGTTCATTAAAAAAAATTTATCGTGGACGTCCATTAGTCTGTGATTCAAAAAAACGGCGTGGTACGGATATATCGAGAACGACTTGACGAAACTACTTAATTTTTTTTTCAAAATTTTCAGAAATAAGCAAAGAAGGTTCCTTTCGAAAATCACTACTGTAGGTCTTCTCGTTTTTTTAAAAATAAATCATTACGGTTAAAACCGGCAATCTTACATGTAAACAAACACACACTGCCGCCATTTTTCATTAGGAATGTTCTCCTTATTATTTTTTTTTTTTACTTTTATTACCGTATATTTACCATGGAAATTTCTATGGGAAAAGAGCGGAATATTCAATTTTATTCGAAATTTAACTTTTAACAAAAAACATAACATGGCGTGCACTTTTGGATTTTCCAAATTTTTTTTTTATTTTTGAAACACCCTAATATTTATATATAAATATATATATGTCTAGTCAAAAGATTAAAAATAAAGACCGATAGTAAAAAAAAAGTACAAGAGTTCGTTTTTGTCGAGTAGATGTTCATCAGTCTTTATTCTACTAATATATATATGTATGTATACCTCATATATATATATATATATTTAAAAGAATGACAATTGGGTACTTGAAATAGCATTGAAATGTCTGAGTTCTAGTGCGGTTTGCAGTTTTTAAGAGAACACTTGACCACTGGATTTTTTTTTCAGAAGGAATTTATAAGGGTTATATATATGTATATATATAAATAAAAATAATCATAAACTTTTGCCGAAATAATAAAAATAATAAAATCCATTTAAACGCCGGCGTGTTAACAGTTTGTAACATTAACATAAAAAAATTATTAACCTCCTTTTACCCCTTCCCCCTTTACACTAAATGTCTGCTCATTTAAATAATATCAAACCCCCGCGGTCTTTGTTCGGTTCACAGAATCTCTAATTACTTGACATTTATATATGAATTTAAATTTAAATTTATATTTAAATTCAAATTAATATTAAATTCCATATTTAGATCAAGGTCGTGAAAATAAACCGTCTGATAATAATCAGTGTAATATCTTTATAATAAAACTCTATTATGATAAAATAATTTATGCATTTAAATTTTTCATTTATCAATCTGACGTCAAATTTTTTTTTTCGTAATGAATGCAATTGATTTTTTTTTTAATTAAAATTTTAATTTTGTTGATTTTTTTTTTTATCAAAATAGAAATAACAGAATTGACAGATTATAAATACGGGATAAACTATAAGCTAGTGAGTAGTGAGTAGTGAATGGTAGGTGGATATATAGTAGAGTAGAATTGAAGCTGTCGAAAGAATCCAGGTCACAAAAATTCGATTATCGCATTGAAACGAGTGAAAATTCACCCGAGAGGAACCAGGGAAGGGGGAGAGAAATCGAACTCAAATAAAAGAAACTAAACAAAATTGGAAAAAAAATATATTTAAGTCCCTGGGGGTCGATGGCAGTATAAATCGAAATTTTTTATTGGTATTTTAATTAAATCGATTTATTGCTACTAATAATAATTAGTATGGTAATTAATAATGGGAGTAATGGAGATGAAAAAATTTACATACATTATATTGATAAATCATTGGAAATATATGAGGTAAATATATTTTGTGCATGGTCTTTGAAAAGGAAATTTAATAGGCTACAATTTTTGTTTCTTTATAATTTTTTCTAAAACCAACCGTTTAAGAGTTATAGTCAATTAATCATCAGTTAATCATTTTTTGAGAATTTTTGATTAATGCCTTCAATTAGCGATTTCATAAAAAATTTATAGAAAAAATATATGTTGTTTGTGGTCATTGGAAAGGAAATTTAATAGGCTACAATTTTCGTCTCTTTATAAATTTTCGCAACCCCAACTGTTTAAAAGTTACAGTCAATTAATCATCAGTTAATCATTTTTTGAGAATTTTAGATTAATGCCTTCAATTAGCGATTTCATAAAAAATTTATAGAAAAAATATATGTTGTTTGTGGTCATTGGAAGGGAAATTTGATAGGCTACAATTTTTGTCTCTTCATAAATTTTCGTAACCCCAACCGTTTAAAAGTTACAGTTAATTAATCATCACTTAATAATTTTTTGAGAATTTTTGGTAAATGCCGTTAATTAACGATTTCAGAAAATTTATATGAAATAAATATATGTTGTTTATGGTCATTGGAAAGGAAATTTAACAAGCTACAGTTTTTGTCTCTTTATAAATTTTCCTAAACCCAACCGTTTAAAAGTTACAGCTAATTAATCAGCAGTTAATCATTTTTTGAGAATTTTTGATTAATGCCTTTAATAAGCGATTTCATAAAAGATTTCTGGAAAAAATATATGTTGTTTATGGTCATTGGATCGGAAATTTAACAAGCTACAATTTTTGTCTCTTTATAATTTTTTCTAAAACCAACTGTTCAGAAATTACAGTCGTTTAATCATCAGTTAATAATTTATTGGTCATTTTCGGTTAATCCCGTCGATTCACACTCTTGTGAAACTGATAATAGATAAATATATGTTGTTTGTACTCGTTGGAAAGGAAATTTAAAAGTGTACAACTTAAGTACATATTTAATTTTTTCCACGTCCGCACTCAGTCATAACAAGTACCATAATTGTCCTGTAAACTAATTTTACATAAAATTAAATTTCCTACAATTTCATTCTCATAAATTTCAGTTTATCTCTCAGATTCACTATTCAATTAATTTCCTTTTATTTTTATTGAAAAAAAAAAAATACAAATGGAATAAAATAAATGAATAATAATAACAATAATTATTATTATTTAAAATATAATATAATGCAGGTATAGGTATATGTATAGCTCGGATCGATGATACGCTTCCAACTGCTGTAAATAATGTGAAATAAAAAAATGTTGTCGTTGGGAATTACTCAGACAAGTTGAATGCGATCATTTGTTAAAAAAAAAAAAAACTTTAGTTACTACAGTCTTTCAACACATGTGTATTCATATATCAAAAGACATTTTTTATTGCATTTGTGGAACTGAATCGAGTAAACAAAAAAAATTTATTTTTTCCCATCCGTGGGTCGCGAGTCCGTGTAAACTTTTTTATTGTTTCAAAATATGTTTAAAGCTCCATTTTTATCCATTGTCTGTTTTGTTTACATTTAAATATGTTTTTATGCGGCTGTTATTTACTGAAGTAATTAAAAAAAAAATTTTTTATGTGAAAATAAAATTATTTATGACAGTCGAATAAAACAATCCCGGATTGTTTCAATATAATTTTTTCATTAATATGAGGAAGGTAAATAAATATGTTTGAGGGAGTATTTAAAAAAGTTTACGTAAATGTGATTAAAATTTTTTGTGTAGAATCAGGGGAAATTATTATTTTTTTTCTTAGTATGGTAGGAATATTGTTTTTAAGAGAGCCACAGATCGATATTTCGACTTTTTTGTGTAAAAATTTCGATAAAAAAAATTTATGACATAAATGTAACAGATGGAATTTTCATAAAAGTCATGAAAAAAAAATGTTTTTCGTTACTGCAATGACATTTATGGTTTAACCAACGGTTTACTATCTATTTACACCCCGCAATGCAGTAAAATAAAAATAAATATTTTTATGACGTAAATGTAACAAAATTAAAATTATGTTGAAAGTGGCATTAAACCAACAACTAAAGCGAAATTGGTGAAAATTAAATAAAAATAAGTGAATTTATAAACTACCGGTAAATTTCCGTTCTAAAAATAAAAAAACTTGCGAAAACAAAAATGTTTTCTTTGTTAGAAAAAAAACCGCCGTATATTTAAAAATCACTTAGAGTCGTAAAATATAAAAATTGTTACACGGGTAACAAAAACACGGAGATAAAATATAATTAATAGCTAGAAATAAAAAAGTGAATGTTAAAAAAAAAATTACGTTATATATAATTTCGGGATGGAGAGAAAGTCCAGCGAACACAACGGAAGTGTTAGAGGTAGCCAACAAGTTGCTGGTGTCGAATCGATAGAGGCTGGGTGAGCCTGGGGGTAGGTTGTAGGCAGGTGAGAAGGTCGTACCTCCCGGTTTTACCCTCACTATCACGCCAGCATGACCATCATACCCGATGCCCGTATATACACAACGATTCACTAGAAATTCACTGTAGACCACTACCAACCTACTTCCCACTGAATACACTAAACTTTTAACTATAAGTACGTACTACATTTACCTTTTGTTTAAAAACAAACCGCAACTCAACGTTTAAATTCGGGACAAATAATCACTTTAAATCTCAAAAGCTCAAAATTTTAAAAGCTTTGGTCTAAACTCTGCAACATAAATCTACAAACGAAATTATAAACGAGCTTGCAAGCACGCAGAGATGCTTTCGATCCTGAAAGCTCAATATGGAATCGCAGTAGGAGAGGCCGGAGACTCAGAAAAGCTGAGAGCTTGCGAGAAAAAATTAGAACGAGGCCGAAAGCTTGCAGCAAAATTAAAAGTATCAGTTGAATTTGACTAATAATATAAAATTGGAAAATAACTCTGAGCTTGCAAGCTCAGCGTAATAATCATAGTGATCCCAAAAGCTCGGTGGTAAATCGTAGGGTGGGTCACCAGAGAGTCCGAAAATTAAAGAGCTTGCGAGAAAACATGAAGGAGAGCCTTGAAGCTTGCATCAAGTTTGAAAGCTACGATTAGGTTTTGCTCAAAATGTAAAACAGAAAAATTTAAAAATAAAAAATTTAAGTTTGCAAGCTCGACGTTAAGAAGCTTGCGGTAGTAAAATCTTGGCTTGGAAGCACGAGTGCAGATGGTGGAGAGTCGAAAAAGTTAAGATCCTTCGAAAAAACGATAAGAAGATCGAAAGCTTGCAATAAGTTTTGTAAAATAAAGTTGATAGAAAATAAGGAAATAAAAATTTGAAATTTACTAATATTTAAGCTTACCAAGGAGCTTTTAGTCAGGAAAGCTTGACATGAAATCGTAAGTACGGTACAAGAGTTCAAATACCTAGAAGCATCTGAGATAAAACATCAAATAGCCTAAAAGCTTGAGCTACAGAAAAAGCAGTTTCTCTATTTTTTTATTATTACTCAGGTAGAACCGCACCAATTTACCTGACCCTCCTGAGTATTCCGAGCTTTCTCAGTTGGGTATTTTTTTACCGTTGGTTCTTTACATCCTTAGACATATTCTGAGCACGTATAGAGCTTTCATAATTAAGTTTCTTCAAAAGCTTTCGCTGTAAGTGCGAACAATTAATTGTGTCAATTAAAATTCGAAAACTTTTTTTGAAATGCCTTCAATGAGGAGAGCTTAGCTTGAAAGCTCCTGGCTGATCTTATAGTTCGGAGACAGTAGAATCCGAATATCTGAGAGCTTTTAAATAATTGAGTGCATCGAGTGAGAGCTTGCGGGAAATTTGTTTTTAAATTACCGCAATAAAAATTTCCGAGCATCGATTTCTTATGCTTTAAAACTTGAACTAAGTTCAGAGCTTACTAGTTCGGAAAATGCTATGGAGTTGTAAGCTCGGAGCTTATATTGTAGTTCTGGTCACGTAGATACAGAATATCTAAGAGCTTTTGACGTTTTTCTTAAACTGAGTGAAAGCTTGCGGATCAAAAAAATTTTTGTGAAAAATAAACTTTCAACCAATTTTAGTGGCAGTCAAATCCATCATTTAAAATAACAGCAGTCGAGACTCACAAGCTCAGGCGGAGGCTCGAAAGCTTGAAAGCTCAGTACTTATTCTGTACTTCGATGCCTGTATATTTAAAAAATGCGCGAGCTTTCGAGAAAAATAGTAAATTGATTAGAAGCTTGCGAGGAAAAAATTATTGAGAAAAAAATTACTAACTATTTTTTTACGTTGAAAGTTTTGTGCTTTAGCTCGACAGTAGTTGAAATTGCATCAGCTTCGAGTTGTTTGAGTAGAGTAGGTTTGCTACAAACTCAAGTATTTACTGTAAAGAAGAAAAGACATTGAAGATGGTAGAAAATAGTCCGAACTTACAACATACACACAACTACATAATCAACCTCAACCCTCAGATAAGAGGATTGAGATAAATAGAAAGTTGAGGAAACAATTTTCGTCGTCACAGTAATTTCTATTTTTTTCAATTATTTTTTTTTTAAATTAAATGATTTTTGTAACTTCGCATTACAGACATCAAATATAAATCCTCAAGGACTTTGAAAATTTTCTATACTTTATATTTTAATTTACTTTTCACAAATAATATTTAATCTAAGCTGCAGATATTTTTAGTTTAAGTTTTTTGTGGACTTTTTTTTAAGTCAATTAAAGATTTTCTTGTAGCGAATGTATTTTATTCTTATGTCAGTGAAGCTGTAGGTGTAATTGGATTGGTTGAAGCTTAATTGGGACGTGGTATCATACATCTATATATGAATATATACACACATATATGTGTATGTATACATATATATTTGATTAGAAAATTGAATGCCCTTTCAAATGAGTACCCACATGCCGCTTTTATTTTCAATATTTCATCAAAAATATATATACTAATATATATATGTATATATGTATATATGACAAATATGGCCAGTGGGTACTCATTTTAAACGGCAATTCATCGTCTTCTGTACATTCATAAATAAAAATATGTATATATATATTTATTTATTGACGTTAGATAATTGTTGCAAGACACCCAGGTTAAGTTTTTATCGATTTTACGATTATGCTTATAAGGTCGGAGCTTCAATCAATAAACAGACATGACAAGTTGGAGACAGGACAGGAATAGTAATAAATATATAATTTAATTTACTTAATTATTCAATACTCAAATACTGTAGTCTATTATTGTGATAATAATAACGATAACTATAATAACAATAATGACAAAAAAGTTTCAAGGACGAAGCTGATGGCTGGTATATTAAGAGACTAGAAATTAGTGCTTAGAATAACGAAGCATGTAGTTAGAGAATCGTTAAAGAATTCAGAGAATTTTCATTAAGAAATTTATAGAAGTTAATGGTCTGTACAATATTAGAGTAGAGTGGATAATATTTTTTGTCGATAGAAATGTGTAATTTCCCGAGTCAAAATTAAAAAACTAGATTCAGCCTCCAAATTCTACTCGAGGGTAAGAAGGCTGAAATTAGTTTTTTAGATAAGCCCAAGCTGTACAACGAAACCTTAATTTCAGCCTAAACTTGGTATTTTTGTCCGCTTTTACCAAGTTTAGGCTGAAATTAGTATTACAGAACCCTAAAATGACCCTCCAAAGCCTACAATTTGAATCAGGTGCGGGGAAAGAAGGGAAAGGAGAAGGAATGGAAATCAAAATGGCTGCCGGGAGCAGGAAAAATTTAAAATTTTAAAATTCTTTTTTTATTTATTAATTATAATTTTCAGAAATTTGAACAAAATATAACTAAAATTATCAAATTACTTTAGAAAGAGAAGACGCAAAAATTGAGCCATTTCTGTATTTTTTTTTTTTTTTTTTTTTTTGATGATGCATCAGATTTTCGATCATATTAATTTCTAACCGAGTAGAAATTTTTAATTTAGGGAAAAAACGCTATAAATATCAACCGAACGCACACGATTCAGTGGGATTCGAACCCGGGACCTAACGAACGAAAGACCGACGCTTTAACGACTAGGCTACGCTACCGACAGTGACTGCTAAGTTTACTTGTGCTATATGAGATTGTAAGAATAACTCACTTTTGAAACAGCAAAATATAATTGAAAATCTATTATTAGTAATAACAAAAAAATTTCTTATTTTTTTTTCGTGTGCTATATAATCCTGCGTGTAAGTAATTGTGATATGTGTAATTTTGGTTATATAGTTATGTATAAAATTATTTAAAAAATATATAGGCTCTATATATGGCCATGTACCCCCATGAAAAAAATTTATAGAAAAATATATTTTTCATATTCAAAAATGTATTAAAAATATATCTTAGAATATATAAAAAATACATGTATAAAAATATATTTGTAAATATAACAAAAATATAGGTATAGTGAGATAAAAAAATATATTCGTAATATATTTTAAATTTATAAAAAATATAATTATCAAAATATCAAAAAATTATATAAAAATATGTTTTTCTGTTAATCAACAACATAGAAAAAGAAATATAAAAAGTTTATGTAAAAAACATATTTTTTATATGTTTTTCCTTACATTGTTGATCAACAATTGTAGATTGACGAAATTCTATGT
The DNA here is from genome assembly GCF_029852145.1 of Microplitis mediator. Taxonomy (NCBI): domain Eukaryota; kingdom Metazoa; phylum Arthropoda; class Insecta; order Hymenoptera; family Braconidae; genus Microplitis; species Microplitis mediator. The sequence goes on along the minus strand of NC_079969.1, from coordinate 1,604,073 downwards.
TCCATGAAATCGTAAAATTAACCTACTTATACTCTTAGTAGGCTGAAGTACCGAAAAATAGGGTTTTAAAGCGATCTTAGGTTTTGGAGGTTGAAAATATTATTCTAAAACACGAATTTCGGCCTCCATACCCTATTTTGAGTATAGTGAGGGTCAAAATAGTATTTCACATTCAGCGGTAGGTACAACATCAAAAGAAATGAGGTTTTTGAGGCTCGAATTAGTGTTTTAATTTTGACTCGGGTTAGATTATTTTTATTTAATAGTGAAAGCATTTCTCGTAAAAAAAAATTTTTTACGATAACTTTCTCTGGCCACGGCTTATAATTTTAAATGTACACACGCGTACAAATATTGTGGCATGTGATAACATTTACGGCCACCCAATCTAATCTATTATTACAACGCTCCGATAATTTTGAATGTCTGACTCAATATTGAAGCTCTGATGCCTTTTTGTTCATAAATAAAAATAAAAAAAATAGTAAATTTTTTTTCGACTGCAAGCTTGTGGGCTAGAAAGCTCATTAGCATGAAAGCTCGATCATTAACGTGAAGCACTAGGTCTGGGGAATTCGAAAATATGCGAGCTTACAGGGAAAATTTATAATTAACTTGAAAGCTTGCAAGCTTCATTATTTACATGGATAATTACTGGATATGATAGTCGAGTGGTATCAGCTTAGATACTGCAGTTGACCGGTTGATGCAATCAATATTAGTTAGCATGATTAAAAGTGACTGCTAAAAGCACAAAAGCTCTAAAATTCAAATTTTAGGATGCTCATTTTTCAAACGATTTATTTGATTACACCATTGGCTAATAATTAAATGATTGAAGGTCAGGCGGCTTTCGCAGATGATAACTGGAAGCTCTTGAGCTAGAAGCTCGCAAGCCCATTTTCCACAGTATAATCAGTGTATTTCTGGCACAGTTTTGTAAACTTTGTATAAAATATCTTGAGCTGCAAGCTTATTCCCCTAAAGCTTGTCAAGATAAAAGCTCAGAGTGAAATCTTTAGTTTAAGGTCTCTAGAATTCAAAAATGAATGAGCTTGCACAAGAAATTACGATCCAAAGAGTACAAATTATATTTATCAAAAAAACAAACTTCAATTTTTTTATGGATCCTTAGAAGTTCTAAATGAGATGTTTCTATATCTGAGTTTTCGTGCTTGCGACAATAAAGCTCGGGGCCAACCCATCGGTCTTAACTCCGAAAGCTTGACGTTGGAAACTGACCACTTTTTGCCAAAAATTGTGATAACACTTTTTAATTCTGAAAATTCGCCCATAGTGCTCAGGCTGCAAGCTCGCATCAAGAAAGCTCACGGTCTTGAAAGCTCGCAATGTTTTCAGTAGAAGAGAGTCCGGGGAATGCAAAAATAACCGAGCTTGCAGGAAAAACTAATATTTAACCTGAAAGCTTGCAAGCTAAATGTCATCGAACCTGAATAATAATATTAACGGTTGAGTGAAATGAATGTAAGTGTGTACATGACATTTAAAACAAATCAATACGATTTATTGTGATAATGATGCATTGCCAGTGAATTGAATAGTCGGTTGTAATGACAGGTTGTGATAAACGATAGACACATTTTGGTATAATGATTATAATCATAAGCTAGATAACGATGACAATACGTAACGAGCATTATTGTTCAAGAGTGGTATGCTGTTGCTGTTACTGTTGCATCTTGTTGGTTAGTGGGTTCGGCATAAGCACTAGGGCTGTAAGCTTTAGGCCCCAGACTGTAGACTGCAGCTGATGTTGACGTTACTGATGATCGTGATATGTTACTGAAGTACTGAACATTAATTTCAATTTGCCGTAGCTTCTAGGTTTCTGTCGGGTTGTCTCGGGTTGTCTAGAGGCTAGATATATATTATAGTCCCGAGTACTCAGTGTATACCGGCGGTGAGGATAGTTTGGTGGTTTAGTATATGGTGAGGAAACAAGATCTCACAGGCTTTGAGGAGGATTAATTGATTGAGTGGTGAGCCAAGCTATTGGGCCAAAGGAGTATATGGATTTAGGGATTTTCTAATTTACGTTACGGTTTGTTGTAATAGTTTAACTACTCCGAAATTCTGCGGAGACCAATTAATTTGATTTTTTTTTAGGATAAAAAATCTCAATTTTTTTTTAGAATTTTAAATTTGCTTTCCTCAGAAACTAATAGACCGAATTTAATCAATTTTTTTTTCAATCGATACGCTTTGATCCAACTTAAGATAAAAAAAATATTACAAGTTGATATTGTCATTAGTTTTTGAATCAGAGCTAAAAAAGTATTTTTTAAGAAGTTACATTTATGTCATTTTAAAAAAAAATTGAAAATTAATGTAAAAAAAAAATAGTTTCAAATTATTTTGAGTTCTAGACTTCTAAATTAGAACGAGACGTATCGATGGAAAAAAAATTTTGGTCAAACCGGTTGATTACTTGGGAACTTAAAAAAAATTCAGTTGCTAGAAGCAAAAAATTTGAATTAGAAAACTAGTAGACCAATTTCGATAACTTTTTTTTTCAATTGACACGCCGTGACCAGACTTAGCTTTTCATAAATATTTCGATCAAATATTGTCTCAAGTTTTTGACTAATCGCCAGAAATATAAATTTTCAAAAGTTACATTTACGTAATTTTTTATTTCTACTGAAAATATTTCATGAGAATTTGTTATTTCTGTCTCGTCCAGTGACAAAGAGAAATACTCTTAGATAGTAAGGAAATTGTGAAAACAAAGAGAGCCTAGAATATTGTGAATACAAATGCACGAGTTGACATTTCTTGTACCTAATATATGTCACAAGCATCTTTCCGCTAGCCAACTAAAAAGAGTGCACGTAAAGTACCTTCAGGTGGTGAAAGAGCATCCCCATTTTCCTAGATACTTTTATTTTCTTATCGATTGAACACGAGTCCGTACATTTCTTTACATCTTTTTCAACCATTTCCTTAAGGGGTTTCTACTTCGATTTTCTATTACACATACATTTACTCGATCAAATATATATATCTACAGACACACACGCACACGCATACACACGCATACATAAAGAGGTCGAGAGTTGAATTTCCTTTGAAATGAATACCCACATGCTATGTTTGTTTTTAATAATTTATAAGGAATATTCATATTTTATATATATCAAAATATATGTATAAAAAAAAATTGAAAATAAATACGGCATGTGGGTATTCATTTTAAGAAGCATTTAATTTTCTATCATGATATATATAAATATAAATATAAATATATAAATATATAGTTCTCAAAAAAATTTTTTGATCATTTCCAATAGAAATTAATTTTTTCCATGCAATAGAATAATATTTACTACAAAAATTATCTTCATATTGAAGACATAAAAATATAAGAAAATTTTTCAGAAAAAAAAATTTCAATCTTACGGTAAATTTCCTGAGAACTGAAATTTTTAAAAAATTACATTTATGTCATTTTTTTTTAATTTTCGTATTTCGCGTAAAAAAAAACTATAGTAGTAACTATTGTAATTTACTCTGTTACAGGAACTTATTTTATACTCTACGATTTTATCGATTACTTCGAAAAAGACCAGCCGAGTTTCCTGCAACGAGAAAAATTTTTGAGTATCATAAACACGATTTTCAAAAACATGACTGACGTCGAAAGAGAAGCTATTGCCTTCCAAGTGAGTAATTTTTGTTTTTTTTCATATCTCTTTAAGAAAAAAATTAAATTTCATATGTTACATAAATGTAACAGTTATATTTTTGGTCACAGCCACTAGGGAAAAATTTTTTTTTACAAACGGATTTTTGGAGGCTATACTGTATCTGATTCCGCGTAAAATGACCTATAATGATATATTTTTTTTTTCAAAATTAAGGATTTAAAAAAAAATTTCAAAAAAAATGTTGTTTTGTTTTTTTAAATTTTTTTATGAAAAAGATAAAGTTCAATGAGCATAAGAAAAAACAATAACAGTAAATAAAAAATATTTTTATTTTCGTTTCTACCGAATATTTACTGGCGTATTTTTACGAGCATGTTTGAACAATATGTTCATTGTTCGCGAGTAAAGCTAAAAAAAAAAGTTGTTGCGTCCAATTTCTTTCTCGAAGCCGCGCACAAAACTCATGTACAAACTTTCGTAAAATTAAAAAAAAGACAAAAAAAGAGCAGAATAACAAAGAAAGAAAAGAATAAACGTGCAGAAAAAAAGCGGAACGCAAACAATGAGCGGAAGCTCAACGAAAGTGACTAGACGGCCATCGTTATCTTTTTTTTTTATTATTGACTTTTTGTTTGTTATTGTTTTAACGTCTATTTATTAGCGAATTTCCTTTGCTGTTGATGTCATATTTTAACGCACGATTTTAATCGACTTTTACATTTTTTGAAAAAAAAAACAATTTTTATTAACAAAAGGATGTTTTTTAGCGAAAAAATTCTTGTTTGCTTATTTGTGGCTGGTTGCAGAGTTCAAGAAGTGATTTGAGAAAAAAATTAACTAATTTAATTGAATTTAATTTAAAATTAGAGAAATTTCAATTTTTGACGATTTTAGCTGACATAAATGTAACAGTTCAAAAATATCTAGTTCGGGTACTTCTGAAGGTATTTAAAAAATAAAAATCCATGGAATAGGTACTAAGGGGCCTGTAGATTGATGATTGATGATAAAAATTGATGATTGTCAATAATCAGTCCAAAAAAATTACAAAAATGTTTGAGACCTTTTGAATTTTTTTGTGTTCCCGCGATTTAAATTCAAATTTAGGAATTTTGGTTTTATTGAATCTTAAGTAATCGTAGGTCATTTTGCGCAGAATTTAACAGAGCTTAAGATAAAAATATGAGTTTTATAAAAAAAAAAATTTGGTGGAGCTCAAAATAGGAAAAATTTAGAATAGCAGTCGATATTTTTTTTTAGAGTTTGGAATGGGGCTATAAAAATTTTTGTTGGGTAACGAGTGTTAATTAAGGCTTTCGGTGGTAGAATTTAATCATGTAAGTAACCGGTCTGTGGACATTGTTCTTTTAAAACGGCGGGAATTTGAATGACAAGCTTTGCTAAGAATGCTCAGTTTCCTTTTTCCTTTGTAATTGTACTGACATTACTCTCGTACTAGCTTACGTCTCGTGTGTTCTTAAGTCTAGACACATTTTACAAATTACTTATTGTACTTTACATGATTCAACATTAATTAACTCCAAAAAAAAAAAAATTCTACTAAAATTCTATTCTCTCTTTGTATCAACATTACGGCTCAACTTGTACATTTACAGCAAAAATGGTCCGATTAATTTTTGTAGCAAATTTAATTCCCTACAAAAAAGCCCCTGAGTAATTTTAACGTAACTTTCATTCTTAAAGAGTAATTTCCAAAATATTGAAAAACGAACTTCAAATTTCGCTCATTAATGTTTGCCACCAACATATCTTATTATATATCAAAAATATGACAATAACATATCAGTACTTTTTTATCACAAATTTAATTCTCTACAAAAAAGGTCTCTTTAAATTTTTGTCTATCTCTCATATTTACCGAGTAATTTTCATATCAAATATAAGAAATATTTTGATTAGTTCATTTAATTTTTTTTTTTCATAAAAAAAAAAAAAAGCGAATGAATAAAATTGAAAAAAGATTGCAAGTGTTGTTAGTGTGAATTTAATAGTTTAAATGAATTTGAATCGATTGAAATGGGCGTTGGTGAATGTGAGAAAGTAAAGAGAAAGAAGAAGGGGGTGGCGTAGAGTAGGTGGGGGAGGGGGAAGAGAAAACGGAAATAGAAGTACTAACTTATTTCATTATCCTAGAGGGCATTTCAACTTTTATATATATATGTATAGATATATATGAAACATAAAATTGATGGTAGTAATCAAGTGCAGCTTGTGTGCAAATAATTCCTACTTCAAAATTGACTATTGACTATTTTATTATTTCTGTCTATCAATTATCGCTTTTTTTTTTCGAAACAATTGATCGAGTATTAACTGATTGTCTATTGTTACAGTTAAAAAAGTTTCATTGCTAATTTCGAGTCTACTATTGAATTTATTGCTGTTATTTAAGAATTACCTTCGTGACATTTATGTCACTGACATAAATGTCACGAAGGAAAATCGTCGATATCTAAGCGACTAATTGACGTGGAGTAAAAAAAAAAAATTTGGGTGAAAGCTTAATGTGTGTAGGCAAAAGCTGAGTAGTGACCTAGAGTGAAAAAAATTTTTTTAATCAAAATTTTTAACTTTAAAAAATAAAAATCCGGCGGGAAAAAAAATTTTTTTTGAATTCAAATTTTCCCGGGCTGATAACTTTTGAAGGGGCGGTTTTAGGGAAATTTATAAAGAGACAAAAATTGTAGGCGGGAAAATTTCGATTCGATAAGCATATATGATGTATAGTTATTGTATATATTTGGTGGTATATTTTTAATACAAAATGAAAAGCTTGGAATTGTTCGCTGTTGCGTAATTTACTCGCTACAGAAAATAATAAATTGCGAATCAATTAAACTCTGTTTACATTGTATTAATTAAATTTACCTGAGTACTCTCAATACCAATGACGTCACGTACACAACAAATATTTATGTTTACACTGTATTGCCACCAGAGGCCACTGTAATTTAATTCTGTGTTTACAATCAAGGGCATCTGATTTCACACACGCAATTTAGATTTGTAATTATATATTTCATTAATTTTTAAATTACGATCTCTTACTTTTAATTTAATCGAAAACATTTTTTTTTTCACTTAACTCTGAAATTTTTTTAGCCACTGAATTTTTTTGTTTAACCTATTTAATGAAGTTTAAATACATTAGCCAAGTTGACTAAAGTCTATAGTACTCTCTTGTAATTAGCGCAAAAAAAAAAATTTTTAAATTGTAGAGAATTTTTTTTTTTGAGAGTATGGAAGAAAACGAATATTGAGACATACGAGGGTAAAAAGTCATGATAAAAAAGATGTAAGTGAAGATATTAGGGGTGTGAGTCAGAAGGGGGAGGGGGAGTAGAGGGAGTAAAGGGTTGAGTAGAAAGAAAAGACATGAGGATATTAGACGTCGAACATGCAGAATAGTTTTATGAAATTTTTTTTTACTTTTTTATGCAAATCCAAATTTTATATATATATATATGTAGGGAATTGAATGCTCTTTCAAATGAGTACCCACATGCCATATTTATTATTAATATTTTACAAGATATATATCGAGATCGAAATATATGAGAATATATGTATAAAAGAAATCAAAGTTGAATATAGCATGTGGGTATTCTTTTTGAAGGCCATTTTATTTTTTATCATTTTATATATATATGTATATATATATATATATATATATATATATATATATTTATATATTTATATATTTATATATATATGTATGTAGAGAATTAAATGCCCATTAAAATGAGTACCCACATGCCATATTTATTACAAATATTTTATAAGCGATATTTATATATATATCTAAATATATGTATGTAAGAATTTAGAATAAAATATAGCATCTGGGTATTCATTTTAAAGGGCATTTAATTCCCTGCACAAAAATATATATGTCATGCGTCATATATGTATGTAGTTTTATTTGAGTATCGAGTGACGTCTTTTCAAAAAATAATCTAAATATATTTTTAAATTTATGATAAAATATTTGATTTATGTTAAGAGATAGAAATCATTTTTGTAAAGATTCATACTTCCGATGTAAATTTATCCCTGCATTTTTATTGAATCTGTGATTTTTTTTTTGTCGATTCAAAGATAAAAAAAAAAATTGCGGATGTAGTTAGCGGCAATTTGAATGTTTTAAGACGATTATTGTGTACAGAGATTAATTAGAGACAATTGTTGTTATCTGTTACAGTACACCGATTGGGAACGGCCTAAAGATGGTTACAGATATCAGAAAGCGATTGCTGATATTGTAGGCGATTATTTTTTTATATGTCCGTCCACACTGTTCGCTCAATTGTTTGCTGAACGTGGTATGAAGGTCTACTATTATTTCTTCACACAAGTAAGTACTTTTTTCCATTACCAATAACGTAAACAAAAAAATTAACACTAATAATGTAAATCGAACTCCAATATCGCGTGCCATCGATTTTCAAAAATTGACTGTCTTTGAATCTTTGAATTCAAATTCCATCCAAACCATTAGAGATACGAAAAAAAAGACAAAAACTTTTTTATAGGGAATTAAATTTCCTATAAAAAAAGTTCTGAGAGTTTGTTGCCTAACTCTGATAGTTTACGAGAAATTTTGATTTGAATTCTAAAAGTGTTCGATGATAAAAAAAAAAAAAGGAGTAGTTTTTATGAAGCGCGACAGCTTCTGTACAACTTTTTTATCTCTATTATCACACTATTACTATCATTATTATTTTTATATTATCTATTTTTATTCTATCTCACGGCTACATTTCAAACGCTTACTTTTTTATAAAAGTTTACACTACGCGCGCTTGCGCTTATTCTGTAAACATCAACATTTATATATTATATATATGTCTATTAACTCTATTTACTCTAGAGGAATCTTGTTACGTACGCAAATAAAACAGTTCAACTTTTATGAAAAATTTTTTTTTTTTTTGGAAATTGAAAAAAAAAATTACTTTAGTGATTAAATCACTGATTCTTTACCGAGTAATTCATTCAACTGTAACAAGAAAAAAATTCATGACTAATTTATGAAATTCTCTGAAGTTTTCCTTTGATATATTTAAAAAAAAAATGAAGTAAAGTAAATTAATTATTAAACAAGAGATAAAGCTGAAGCTTACAAGGTAATTATTCTTTTCATTCCGATTTGTGTAAACGGAAGAAATTTTTTATTAATATTGAGATACTAGATTCGTGAAAAATTTTTTTAATTAAATAAAATTAATAAATTAACATTTATTATTACCGAATTTTTAAAATTAATTTTTTTGATTATCAATTACTAGTGAATTTTTTTTTGAATCCTCATTAATAACCAAAATTTTTAATTCCCGAAAATAATTTTTTTCTAATTTATTTCTTCAATATTGAAATTGAAAAGTACTAGAAATTTTGAAAAATCAATTTTTTTCTTTACCACTACCCTCCCCTATTTTACTTACCATAGCAACGCTCCTTACTATCGTCGGTAGTCATAGCAGCACTTCCCACTACCATTAGCTGTCCTAGCAACGCTTCGCACTACCATTAGTTACCATAGTAACGCCCCCCACTACCATTAGTTACCATAGCAACGCTCCCCACTACTGTTGGTTACCATAGAAACGCTCCCCACTACTGTTAGTTACCATAGCAACGCTCCCCGCTACTGTTAGTTACCATAGAAACGCCCCCCACTACCATTAGTTACCATAGCAACGCCCCCCACTACCATTAGTTACCATAGCAACGCTCCCCACTACTGTTAGTTACCATAGAAACACCCCCCACTACCATTAGTTACCATAGCAACGCTCCCCGCTACTGTTAGTTACCATAGAAACGCCCCCCCCCACCCCGCTATTGTCAGTTGCCATAGCAACGCTCCCTACTATCGTCAGTAGTCATAGCAACGCTCCCTACTACCATTAGTTACCATAGCAACGTTCCCCACTACCGTTAATTACCATAGCAACGCTCCCCGTTTACACTCTACCCCCACTCCGACTACCATAGCAACTGTACCTCATAAAAAAAATTATTTTACTCATTTTTTTTTTTTTCATTTCTTCATCCAATAAAAAAAATTTTTGTCTCCCACCCTTACTCCCCACTACTTCACTTACCCTAGCGACGACCCCACTTCATTTGGACTCCCACTAGGTCTACTGTAGCGACTGTTTTCCACAAAAAAAAAAATTTTGTTCTAACTTTTTTTTTTTTTTATAAAGTAAACGAGTAATTAACAAACTAGATAATTTATCAAGTGCACGAGAAAATTAAAAAGGTTTTAAAATTATGACGATGATGAGGTTGCTTTGCGGTAAAATGTAACATATATTTATGTATAATGAGGTAAAGTAATAGATGGTTAAAGTATAAAATGAGGACAGAGATAGAGGTAAAGACAAAGAGGGAAAATGTCATTACTCATAAATGTCAAGTTAAATCTTGTAAGACCGCGACCAAATCGCGGATTTTCTTACTGGCTTTCAGTCCTTCTTTGTGTTAAAGCTTTTGCTGTCGAGTTATCTTGTCTTTAAATTTATCATCCACGGCAGACACTTTCAACCGATTCACTTAAGTAATATTGTTATTTTATTTATTATTTTACTCGTCTAATTTTTGTTGTTTATTTCAAACATTTATTTTAATTATTGCGTTACAAGATTTTATTCAATTATTTTGAGTAATTGCTCAGAAGATTTATGGAGGTTATTATACACCATTTTGCTGTAATTAAATGTTCTTAAACCTCCATCCATCAATTTACAAAAGTCTATATATATATATACATACATATATATTATTTATGAACACTAGAACCACGAGAAAGAAAGTCAGCTTGTAATTACTGTAGTTAATTACTAAACTATTGAACTTACGTGAAAATGTGTAGAGATCTTTTTTGTAGAAAATTTAATTTACTAAAAATAAATATTCATTACGTTTTTTCATAAATTTGATAGTTACTGAGTTATTATGATTATTAAATAATTTTTAAAAATTTTACGACAGAAAAAAATGATTTCCTGGCTCAAGAAAATTTTCGTTTTCAATTTATCGGAACTTTGAGCCGAAACTCGAAAAAATTGAAAATTTTCTAAGGTGGAAAAAATACTAACGTTCTGATGACTGAAAAATACTAAAAATTACACGGAAAAAAATAATCGGTAGCAGCTACTAATTAACGATCGGTAGCTACTACCGATTACTTTTTGGTAGCAGCTACCAATTATTTCGGTATCCGATACCACAATAATTGGTAGCTGCAATCGAACAATTTTCGGTAGCTGCTACCAATTATTTCGGTAGCTACCAACAGTTATTTCAGTAGCTGCAACTGATTATTTCAGTAGCTGCCACCGTTTATTTCGGTAGCTGCGACCAATTATTTCGGTAGCTGCAACCGATTATTTCAGTAGCTGCCACCGGTTATTTCGGTAGCTGTTACTCATTACTTCGGTAGCTGCCAGCGATTATTTCAGTAGCTGCCACCGTTTATTTCGGTAGCTGCGACCAATTATTTCGGTAGCTGCAACCGATTATTTCAGTAGCTACCACCGGTTATTTCGGTAGCTGTTACTCATTATTTCGGTAGCTGTTACTGATTATTTCGGTAGCTGTTACCGATTATTTTGGTAGCTGATACCGATTATTTTGGTAGCTGCAACCAGTTATTTCGGTAGCTGCCACCAGTTATTCCAGTAGCTGTTACCGATTATTTTTTTCCGTGCAAAATGATAATAACTTTAATTCTAGAAATAATAATAAAATTCAACGGTAACTTTTCCTGTAAAAGAAAAAAATTTTTTTAATAAAAACTCAGTATCTAAAGGAATTTTAATAACATGAGTAAATATAATTATTATTTAAGTTTAACAAAACGCAAAGAAGCATAGAGAGTTTAAAAGAAAAATGAGTGACTGCGTAATATTAAATTCACCCGCTAAATGCAAAGGAATAACTTTTTATCCACATGAGATGAAATAAAAAAAGAAAATTGAAATTCTCTAAAAAAAACTTTTTCGCGGTTTACTGAGATCCCAAAGCTATTGAAGTTATACATATATACTTCATATATATGTATATGAGATATATGTTACGGAAAGTTTTGAATGGATACCAAGATTTTGAGCCAACACTTGAATACTTCAAAGTTTTAATTTAAATACCGACTTTAATTGTCCATTTTAGTTATTCTAGTTCTGGTTATATTTCCTTATATATGTATATGTATATGAAGGTATATATTTAACGACACCTCATGGTATTCAAATAAACCACAAATACCTCAAAAGTTATTAAATGATTAATTACTAAAAATTTTTACCCTAAAGATTTTTTTTCATCCGTAAATTCTTATTCATTAAAAAGTTTTTGACTTAAAATATAAATTACGCGGTAACTATCAGAACTATGTTAAAAGTCATAAATACTTATTTTGTGCGAAATTTAATTTACTACAAAATTGTTCCTGTACATTTTTTTTATATCTGCAATAGCTTTTACAGAATTTGAAGTTTTTTAATGGAAAATAATTTTTTTTTTCATATATTTATATTAATCTGCACAGAAAAGTATGAGAAAATTTTTTTTACATAAAATTTAATGGCTCAAGTGATTGCGCGTTTAATACCGAGTAAAATGACCTGATACAACCCCCATTTTTTTCAAAAAATCCAGTAAAAAAAAGAATTATCAAAAATTAAATTTTTGAATTTTGAATTTTCCCGCCAAAATTTAAATTTTCCCGCGAAAATTTTTTTTCAAATTTCTAGCTCATTGACATTCTCCCCAGCTCCTTCCCCACTTTTTTAGCTTCCAAAAAAAGTCTATGGCGCTGATAAATGATCCGCGGACTTAATCCGCGGATCCGCGAAAAAAAAAAGAATGTATTATTATCATTATTTATTATTTATTCATGAGTGTCTGAAGCTCTTATCTGAGCGAAAGTAACACTTGTCGGCACCCTCCAAACAAGTAGAAAAAAAAAAAAAGGAATAGTTGAAGGCATAAAATAGGCGATTATTAATAGTGAGACATAAAAAAGTATATAAAAGTGTAACTATGGGTAAGAAAATTTTCATATCATAACAGGGACATAATATACGATGTATTTAATGTGCACGGGTAGCACACGTGGGCTTATAAACAGTATAGTCATAAATTACGCGGTATCTTGTTAGAACGCGAGTGGTTTCGCTGACAAGAAATCCAGATATTTCTGCTAGAATTGTGTTTCTGGGCAATAACTTGCTATAAATTTAAGTCTCGCTGTGCCAGTGTGTCAGACTGCTGGGTGCATATGTTATTTTCAGAGAAGGGGGAGGGAGAAAATTTTCAGAGCGGAATATTTTAGTCGAGCAAAAAAACGTCGACCCCGTGGGCCAAGCCTCAGATCTTCCCGCCGTAATTAATAAAATTGCGAGAATTAAAATAATTAAAAAAATTTATATAACTGTAATGCCATTTTTCGAGAGAGTATTTCGATGAAAATGATAAACATATATTTTTTTAAATAAGAAATTCAAAGCCCTTTAAAACGAGTACCCACATGACATACTTATTTTTTATTAATATATGAGATAAACATATATTTTCATACATTTAAAATAAAATATATGTACATCTTTTGGAATTTTAAAAATAAGTATACCATGTTGGTACTCATTCTAAAGGTCGTTAAATTTTCTCTCAAAATATATATATTATATATGTATATATATATGTATGAAAAAAAATTTTAAAAGAAGTATATGATGTTGGTACTCATTTGAAAGCATATTAAATTTTCTACACATATATGTATATATATATATGTATACAAAAGGTGGTCATACCCGTAATTACCCGTATCAGTAACAGTAACATTCTCAAAGTTAGATAATTCCCTTTAAACCGAGTTTAGAATTTCCTTAACCCGCCGAAGCCTTCAGGCCTTTACTCACCCGCTACTTACTCTAATCTTATTCTCCCCCTAACCCTTCCCCACCTCACCTATTCACCCTATCCATAAACTTAATGGCACCCATTCACGCACTTATCGCTGCTCATTTAATTTAATTATCAAATCAAATCTATAAATAATTTTACAAATAAACAAATTTATTTTACGCGACTGCGTAAAATTCAAAATTCTTTTAAAAAAAAAATGTTTTAATATCAAGATCACTGTTATCTTGATGCTGGTACTCGAAATCTATAATCTGGACTTGAGTTATTTTATTTAGCTGTAGAAAATTCCAGGGCTCGGTTGCTTACGCGATCGCGTATCGCGGGACGCGGGGAAATTTCTCGTGGAACACGAGACCGAATTCTGATAAAAATCTTAAGGACAAAGTTTGCCCTAAGGATTATTATTGTCTATTGGATTGGGGGAAAATTTATAACTGGATTTGTGTTGCCTAAGTTTTATTTTTTTTTTTTTTCTTACGTTCAGGGCCGCGGAAAAGGGAGTGAAGGGGGAAAGGAATTGGTGGTTTGTTAGTGAGTCGTTTTAATGGGGAATCGATCGAGGGTATAATTTAGGGGAAAGAATTTTTTTTAGGGTTTAATTTGGGGTGGGGGTTCTAGGGTATTTAATCCCCAGTAAAATGATGTATAATAATAATTATTTTTATGAACCGGAAGTGGAGAAAAATTACACTTCCAAGGCGCGGAATTGGAAACTTAATTTTTGGAATTTTTGAACTTTTTCGATCGGAAGAGATTTTGGGGATGAAATAAATTTTTTAGAAAAAAAAGTTTCAGGCGAAAGTTGTAGAGAATTTAATGACGAGTAAATTCATGTATGACAATAATAATTTTTATGAACCGGAAGTGGAAAAAAATAAAATTTCCAAGGCGCGTAATTGGAGATTTAATTTTTTGAATTTTTGAATTTTAGGGATCGGAGGAGATTTTGGGGATGAAATTAATTTTTTAGAAAAAAAAGTTTCAGAGGAAAGTTGTAGAGAATTTAATGACGAGTGAATTCATGTATGACAATAATAATTTTTATGAACCGGAAGTAGAGAAAAATGAAATTTCCAAGGCGCGGAATTGGTGACTTTATTTTTTGAATTTTTGAATTTTATGATCGGAGGAGATTTTGGGGATGAAATAAATTTTTTAGAAAAAAAAGTTTTAGACGAAAGTTGTAGAGAATTTAATGACGAGTAAATTCATGTATGACAATAATTATTTTTATGAACCGGAACTGGAGAAAAATTACATTTTCAAGGCGCGGAATTGGAGACTTAATTTTTTGAATTTTTGAACTTTTTCGATCGGAAGAGATTTTGGGGATGAAATAAATTTTTTTGAAAAAAAAGTTTCGGACGAAAGTTGTAGAGAATTTAATGACGAGTAATCTTATGTATGACAATAATGATTTTCATGAACCGGAAGTGGAGAAAAATAAAATTTCCAAGGCGCGGAATTGGAGACTTAATTTTTTGAATTTTTGAATTTTATGGATCGGAGGAGATTTTGGTGATGAAATAAATTTTTTAGAAAAAAAAGTTTCGGGCGAAAGTTGTAGAGAATTTAATGACGAGTAAATTCATGTCTGACAATAATAATTTTTATAAACCGGAAGTGGATAAAAATAAAATTTCCAAGGCGCGGAATTGGAGTCTATTTTTGGAATTTTTGAATTTTATGGATCGGAGGAGATTTTGGGGATGAAATAAATTTTTTAGAAAAAAAAGTTTTAGACGAAAGTTGTAGAGAATTTAATGACGAGTAAATTTATGTATGACAATGATGACTTTTATCAACCGGAAGTAGAGAAAAATAAAATTGCCAAGGCGCGGAATTAGAGACTTAATTTTTTGAATTTTTTGGATCGGAGGAGATTCTGGGGATGAACTAAATTTTTTTGAAAAAAAAGTTCCAGGCGAAAGTTGTAGAGAATTTAATGACGAGTAGAATCATGTATAACAATAATAATTTTTATGAACCGGAAGTGGTGAAAAATAAAATTTCCAAGGCGCGGAA
Source organism: Microplitis mediator (assembly GCF_029852145.1). NCBI lineage: Eukaryota > Metazoa > Arthropoda > Insecta > Hymenoptera > Braconidae > Microplitis > Microplitis mediator. Next base: position 1,588,420 of record NC_079969.1, on the reverse strand, counting down.
TTGGAGTCTGTTTTTTGAATTTTTGAACTTTTTGGATCGGAGGAGATTTTGGGGATGAAATAAATTTTTTATAAAAAAAAATTTCAGACAAAAGTTGTAGAGAATTTAATAACGAGCAGAATGACGTATGATTATAATATTTATGCTGAAACGGAAGGCAAAGAAAGAGGAGATTTCTACAATAATAAATAAATAAATAAGTAAATTATATATTTTAATGAGTTAATTAAACTTTCGTTTATAATTCTAATGAAATATTTAATTACCTCCTGAAAGCTTGATAATATAATGAAATTCTCGCTATCAAGCGGTCAAATAAAAGCATCCATTTAAAGTTTGTGGCTTTGTGCCCGCATGTGAATTTTAACTTCAATACTTTCCACCCTCTCCCCACTTGCAACCACCCACCCACACACATACCTATATATTTATATATATTTATCATTGTTTGCTATCATGAGTATGTACGCTCATTACAGAACAATAGAAAAATATTCAAATAATTTAAAAAAAAATAAATTGCGGTCAACTTTTTTTCTGAATTATTATTATTATTAATTTCAGTATAGATCGAAGAATATCTACATATATATCTATATATATGAGAATTTTTTCAAGATGATAATTTTCTATCTCAATTTATTTTTTTCTACTTAATGCTCAAAGAAAATTATTTTTTATAATTCAATTATTTATAAAGAAAAATTTTTCAATTTATATAATACATATATATATATATATTTATATGTTTGTTTAGATACTCAAGAGAGAAGGATTGATCCTTCTTTAAGGCGAATTCTTGAATTTTATTCCACGTCTCGCTTTTATCTTTTCAACCCGGTAGTGATAAAAAAAATATATAAAATAAAATAGAAATATTGGCTTCTTTAGAAATGTGCACTAAAAATAAAAATAAATTAAATGAGATAAAAAAATAAAATATATATATATATATACATATATATAAATATATATATTTTATTACATAAATGAATGAGGATTCAAATTCTCTTTAAAATGAGTATCCACACGACGTATATATTTTTGATAATTTTTTATTCATATATATGTCAGGATATATGTATCAAATAAATATATAAAAATAAATATACCGTGTTGGTACTCATTTCAGAGCTTATAAAATTTTCTACACTTTTATATATAAATATATGTATATATATGTATATTTTTTTTTTTTTTTGTATAGAAAACTAAAAAAAAAATTGTTTTATGTTACAGAGATCGAGCACGAATTTGTGGGGTAAATGGATGGGTGTAGTACACGGCGATGAAGTTGAATATGTATTTGGACACCCATTAAATACGTCACTAAAATATACTGACAAAGAACGCGAGTTGTCAATGAAAATAATTTCAGCATTTTCAAATTTCGCTTTCACTGGGTAAGTTATTTATCTATATCACGATATTACATCCAAACTATCGCACTTACACCAAAATTATCTCAGTAATTTTCTATAGGAAATTAAATTTTCTACAAAAAAGTATTCAATAAATTTTTTCCTAAACCCAATACTTGAGTCAGAAAATTAAATTTTTTAAATTTCAAATTCAAAATCCTGAATTTCACGAAATCAAATTGATTATTTATCTTTTTGTTCAAATATCTACTGAACTATCAAAGATATCGAAAATATATATGAGTACAAATTTGTAGATAATTTTGTGGTCTACAAAAAAGGTATAAATAAATTTTTTTGTAAAAGTGATATTTAGGAAGTTACATTAATTTTGAGCAGCAAAAAATAATATTTACTTTTTATGATAAAAAAAAAATAATATATTAAAGTCTTTAAAGAGATATAACCAGGCAAAAAAAAATATGTGTAGTATAGTGTTATAGGGGATATAAGATGAACCGTAGACACGTTATTTTAAAGATAAAAAACCAACCCTCGACTCGAGTCTTAACAGTTTATATTTACCTAGTATCTTTACTAGGGTTCACGTTCTTCTTTTATTACATTCGTATATTTTTTTTTTCTTATATATAATGTAGATAAAAATTTTATATAAATAAATAACATATATATATTTATACGAAACAAAAATTACTTATCAGAAATTTAAAAAAAATTGAATTTTTTTTAGTTTGAATTTGAAAATTTCGCGGACTTTTAAAATAATTTTTGAGTTCAGGAAAAATAAAAGTTAGTTGTAGTGTAAAAAATTGTGCAATAATATTTATTTGTGGAAAGAAAAAATGAAAAAAAAAACCACAAATAAACAAATGAATTTTTTTTTACTTTTTCCGCACGTAAAATCAATAAAAAGTACTAAAAGACACCTGAGTTAATACTACGTGACTCTGAGCTGATGTCTTACTAGAACGTGTACTCTGTCAAGAGACAAGTGTACCAATTGCACGTTTTTTCCCAATCGTTAGAAAAAAAAAAATTTTTATATCTACGAATTTGCAAGAAAAAGTTTGAGAGAAAAAATGTACGTACACTAGGATCGGCGTTTGTGGAAAAAATTTTTTGTTTTAATTTCAAGCTCAATTAGTACTGCGACCTAGACCTTGAAATCCCGATTAAAATGAGTACCCACACGTTATTTTAATAAATATCTCTTAGGTATGAAAAGTTGATTAATAATATATTAATCAATTAATCAATTGATGACCAATTCATAACATAGTCAAGTGGGTACTTATATAAGTCGCAATTTTTCCCTATACAAGAATATCTTACTCTTCATTGAATGAAAAAATTTAACTTGTAAAAGAATTGCTGCATATAATTAATTGATTAAATATTTTGATGAAAAAATTTTTGCTCAAATGTTTTCCAAATGACTCGCGACCTAGATCATTTTATCCTGATTAAGATGAGTACCCACACTACACTAGAATAAAAACTTCTTAAGTGCGCAAAGTTCATTAATATTATATTAATCAATTAATCAATTAATGACCATTTAGAAATATAGTCATGTGGGTACTTATTGAACTCGTCCCTTCACGTACTAGTCAAAGGTCCCACTAATATTTCTCACAAAAATTACTGTCTACCTTTGTAATAAAAAAACGATACTTTTAATTAAAATATCCCGTCAGGGTCCATAGCCTAGTAATTTCTTAACTTATTAATTTAATATCAAACATTATCAGTCTTTTATTGCAATGTTTAATATCAAAACAAAATAATTAAATAAAAAAGCTTAATATATTAATATTACTTCATTATTTAATTACGTCTTGTATGTTCACACTTTGCCAATGTATGAAATATATTTGGACAAGTGCCTGCTAATAAAATATATAAACCAGCGTTATAATTCCGCGATAATTAGTCGTTAATTTAACTAGACATTAAACTAAAAAATGTTTCGTGTCTTGATTATTTATGTACTTGTCACAAGCACTTTTGCTATAAAACTTCAACCTGGACCGTGTCCTAATGTCACTGCGCCTCCAGTTGATTTATGCAAAGCAAGTATTCTACAATTATTAAGTATCCAAAACATAATTTTAAACTTTACATAAAATTTCTTGTATATTTAATTCTTTAGGCATCCGGAGATTGGTTTGAAATTCTACGCAGTTCTAATATCTATCAAAATTTGGACAGATGTAATAAAATTTACATGCATGAACCCGTTAACGGTGTAACTAAAGCTGTCTATACCACGAACTCAAAATTGTAATTGAAAAATTTAAATTCACTTTTATTATTTTTAAAATTTAAAATTCATCGTTTTTTCAGTTTTTAACTTTTTCTGAACTTCAACTGCCGATAACTTATAAACTATCAAAGTTACAGTGATTAACCTTAGCACCTTTTTTGTAGGGAATAAAATTTCCTACCAAAAAGAATTCTTATAGAATTTCCATAAAACCATTAGTTCATAAGTTATGGTCATTTGAAATTTAAAATTCCTAATTTTTTCAGTTCTTATTTTTTTTTTAACTTCAACTGCCGATAACTTCTGAACTATCGAAGTTACAGTGATTAACTTTAGGACTTATTTTATAGAAAATTAAATTTCCTACAAAAAAGGATTCTTATAAAATTTTCATAAAACCATTAATTCATAAGTTATGGTCATTTGAAGTTTGAATTTTAAAAAAATAACTGATTAATTGACAATTAATAGCTTTGAATATTTATCAGAGTAAACACGACGCTAACGATGGTCGCCGAAAGCTTTATAAGCGACGAAGGTACAGGAATTTACTTTAATTTACCTGTTGTGGGAAAAATATTCAACAAATTTCCGATTCTGGAAATTGATTATGATAATTATTGCGTGGTATATAATTGTGTTAACGTTGGAAAGAAACAGTAAGTTATCGAATAATTAATACTGTTAATTAGTATAAAATAAAATAAATTATTTATGTTTAAATTCTTTAGTGTCGAAAGATCTTGGTCGTTTAGTCGACGGCCAAAACCGCCAGCAAATTTGAAGGAATTAACCAAGTGTGCGTTCAAAAAATATGGCCTGAAGATGCCGAAAATGGCCAGGATCGATAACGATTGTTGTTTTTAAATCTGTGATGTGTATTAATATTTTTTTTAATTTTCAAGTTAATTATGTACTTTTAATTAATAAAGAATGTTTGAAAAAAAAAAAAATCTATCGGGTCTCAAACATATTTCTTATACTGGATATATTTTACTAATTAATCTAAAATGATTTTTTTTTGTAATTAATCGTACGGGAAATTTTTTATTAATAAATGAGTAAGATATTTGTATAGAGGGTGAAATGGCGAGTAAAATGAATACCCACATGATCATGTTATGAAATGGTCATTAATTGATTAATTTATTATTAATTGATTAATATATTATTAATCCAGTTTTCTTATAGTAGAGTTCATTATTCATATAGAGTGTGGGTACTCATTTCAATTGGGTTTCCATGATCTAGGTCGCAGTATGTCTTAGATGTAAAACAAAATAAATTTTTTTTTACAAAAATAAAAAAAGTGTTCGGTTTCAGAATAAAATAAATTTATTGGTTTTAAATTTGATATCGACATAAAATTGTATAAAAAATATTCGAAATAAGAAATTATAGTTTAATAATAACAACAATTATCATGGTCGATCTTTACCATTTCCGGTATCTTCAGGCCATAGGTCAAAAGTGCACATGCCGTTAATTCATCTAAATTTATTGACGGATTTGGCTGTCGACTAAAAACATAAAGTGTCTCGATGCTAAAAATTAAAATGAATGATAAACATATTAATGAATAAACAATTTATTTATTTACTTAAATGATAATTATTCACTTACTGACTGGACCCTATTTCCACACAACGCCATGTAATGCAATAATTATCATGATCTACACCAAGAATAGTAAAATCTCTTGTCATATTTCCTATGACAGGTAGATAATATTTTACATGGAGCTTATCATTGTTCATACTAAAATTAGTCACCATTGTTGTGTTAACGTCACTTCTGAATTAAAAAAAAAATATATAAATATACATATATATTATTGAATAGGAAACTGAATACGCTTTCGAATGAGTACCAACATGATATATCTATTAATAATTTTTGATAACATATATTTAAAAGAATACAAATATATGAAAAATATATAAAATGAAATATATCATGTTGGTACTCATTTTAAAGCATATTTAATTTCCTATACATTGATATACATTATAATTACAATAATGATTTGCTTTCGAAAATGGACATTGATGAGCCCTGCACTGGCTCATCAATTACTAGACGTTGACATTTATCGAAACTATTTCCAATATTGCAGCTCCGACTGTACTCATACCAAACTCCCACAATCTATAAGAAGTTCAAACAGTCATAAACTGTAATTTAGCATTTCTACGACAATTTAACGTCGAAACTTTACCAAATGCTTACTTACTTTATGAATATCGGTTATAGGTACTGTCACATTAGGACAAGGTCCAGGTTCTAGGTTTTTAGCAAAAGTACTTGTGATAATTAAGAATATAACTGAGACGTACAACATTTTCGGCTAAATGACTTGACGAATTAACGACAAACTCGATTAATTATTTAATGGCTTCATGTACTTTACTTTATTATGCACTTGTTTAAATATATACTAATCTATTTTGTAAGATGAATTTAAATTAGACTAAAAATTCATTTAGTCATGAATATTTTAATGTCTTTTTATCAATTATTTGTAAGATTTTAAACGACGAGTAAAACGAATACCCACATGACTATGTTATAGAAAAGTCATTAATTGATTAATTGATTAATAAATTATTAATGTACTTAACTTACTTAATCAATATTCATTTAACTGTGGTGTGGGTACTCATTTTAATCGGCATTTTGTGATCTAGGTCGCAGTATTTATTTGATAAAAAAATGAGAAAAAAAAATTTTTGAAAATAATTAATTAATTGTTCGCAACACGATACTTAAAAAAAAAAATTTTTATTGAATAATGAGGTACATATTTGTCTAGGTGAAGGATTGACGAGTTAATAGAGTACCCTCAAGCATATTTTATGAGATGGTCATTAATTGATTAATATATCATTAATGTACTTAACTGACTCAATAAATATTTATTTAATTATAGTGTGGGTACTCATTTTAATCGGGGTTTTGTGATCTAGGTCGCAGTATTTATTTGCTAAAAAAATGAGAAAGAAAAATTTTTTGAAAACAATTAATTAATTGTTTGCAACACGATTTTTTAAATAAAAATATTTTTATTGAATAATAAGGTACATATTTGTCTAGGTGATGGATTGACGAGTTAATAGAGTACCCTCAAGCATATTTTATGAGATGGTCATTAATTGATTAATATATTATTAATGTACTTAACTGACTCAATAAATATTTATTTAATTATAGTGTGGGTACTCATTTTAATCGGCATTTTGTGATCTAGGTCACAGTATTTATTTGCTAAAAAAATGAGAAAAAAAAAATTTTTGAAAATAATTAATTAATTGTTTGCAACACGATTCTTTAAATAAAAATATTTTTATTGAATAATGAGGTACATATTTGTCTAGGTGAAGGATTGACGAGTTAATAGAGTACCCCTAAGCATATCTTATGAGATGGTCATTAATTGATTAATATATTATTAATAGAGTTTTCTTACACTAGAGGTATTTATTGATATAGAGTGTGAGTACTCATTTTACTCGATATTTCATGAACTAGGTCGCACAGTTAATCTTCTAAATAATCGTCCCACTTCTGAGAACACTCTTGGTTATTCATTGTCACCATTTTCGACTTCTCGAGTCTATGACTATCGAATGCCGCTTTTATCGAATCTTCGATATCTATCCAAAAATCTGGCTCCCGTGTGAAAACCCAGAACTTTTCAATGCTAAAAGAAAATGTTGATTAAGAGTCTGTAGAACTTCTTAACAGAATACTTTTTTTTTCTCTAAAAAAAAAATTAATGAACTTACTGCATAGATTCTAGTTCGTAGTTTTCACACAACCATACTACCCCATAATTGTCATAATCGGTACCAAGAATATAATGATCGTGATACATATTTCCAACAATCGGCAAATGGTAAATGAAGCCTTGTTCAGTCGATTTACTTTCAACGGTCATCGTCGACGTAACATTAAGACTAATAAAAATGAAGAAAATTTCAATAAAAAAAAAAAAATACCATCCCACATTCAAAATTACATTTTTGATAAACTATTGTAAATAATAATCGACACGCCTGCCTCAGGTTTATTCCAAGTTATTTTACCACATTCATCGGAATCGTCCCAATTATTGATACTGCGTTTGTGCTCGTACCAAATACCAGACACCTGATAATTTAATTAATTTTTAAGTTTACAGAGACATTCAAATATTTTATTCATTAATTTGATAATAAGTACTTACTCTGTCCAAATCAATTTTATCGACAGTTATTTTAGGACAGGGCCCAGGTTTGAAAAGCTCAGCAAAAGTACTCGCGATTAACAAAAAAATAACTATGACCCACGACATTTTTATTTCGACTGATTGTTAATTTGATTTTTTTTTTTTTATATATTTGCGGTATATTTGATTTTTATTCACTTGTTCAAATAAATAAATATATATATACGTATGAACATTTTTTTAAGGTCACTCAAAATTTTGTGGCCTAAATTTCGATTAAAACCGACAAAATTTTAAATTTACATTAAAAAGTATAAGGACAATTTTATTGGAAATTAAATTTTCTATAAAAATATTTCCTATCATTTTTACGGTAACTATTATCGCTTACTCTCATTGTAAACAAAAATAATTAAAAAATTTGTCACTGGTAAGTTTTTTGAGAAAAATAAGGAGCCGAAATTTTTTTTTTAATAATTAAATACAAATTTTTGTTATGGACAAAATTACGAGTTAAATGAGTACCCACATGACTATATTATAGAAAAGGCATTAATTGATTAATTGATTAAAAAATTATTAATGTGCTTAACTTACTTAATAAATATTTATTAACCTGTAGTGTGGGTACTCATTTTAATCGGCATTTCGTGGTCTAGGTCGCAGTATGTATAAGGAAAAAAACTGAAAAAGTTTTTTTTTTTTATAAATCATTTCTTAATTAATTCATATACACACAAAATATTAAATGATGAAAAAGTTTTTATGCCCGAAGAATTAAAGGTACTGACACGAGTAAGGACAATATTTCTGATCCATCCTGACCATCTTCGGCATCTTCAGCCCGTAGGACTTAAGCGCACATTTCGCTAAGTCGTTGTAATTTTTTGAAGGATTCGCTTCTCGTGTAAGCACCCAAACACTCTCGGTACTGTCAATCAGACAGAAATATTTATTTTACTTAATATATAGTATATTATAATAACAATATTGATTATGATTTAAATTAATAACTCACTGGTTACTTCCTACGTTTGTACATAGCCATCCTACTACGTAGTCATTGTAATCTATATTAAGGATAGTCAATTCTCTTACCATTTTCCCAACTACTGGTAAATTGTAAGTGATGTCGAGCTTTCCATCGAATACAGTAAAATTAGTTACCATTGTTAGAGGTTCATTAATTCTGAAATTTTATATAAATATATATATATATATATATATATATATATATTTATACATATATTCATGCAGGGAATTGAATATCCTTTTGAATGAGTACCCACAAGCTATACTTATTTCTTAATATACAAATATAGTTATATTTATTAATATATATATATATATAAATTATAATCTTAAAATAAATATATCATGTGGGTACTCATTTGAAAGGGCATTCATTTCTCTGTCTTTCTAAGTTATAAAATGTGTATATATATTTATATATATAGAGATATGAACTATAAAATTACTCTTTAGAAATGCTATTATAAACTGTAATTGATGAGCATGCTTCAGGTTTATTAAGTTGTAGATAACTACATTTTTCTAATTTATTCGATCTGTCACGACTGCGACTGTACTCGTACCAAGTTCCAAACGCCTAAAAAAATATAAAACAGCGATAACCATTCGACGGATTATTTATGTAATTTTTAAATGATCACTTTTGAAGACACTTATAAATAAGTTAATAGATTTATTTACTACTCACTTTTGTAAGATCGACTGAAATTGCAGTGACATTAGGGCAATGTCCGGGTTTAAATTTTGTAGCAAAAGCGGTTGTAATAAATAAAAAAATAATTAAGACACGAATCATTTTTTATTTGACTGTCTACTTACATTAGCGACTAATTATCGCGTAACTATAACGCTGGTTTATATATTTTATTAGCAGGCACTTGTCCAAATATATTTCACACGTTTGCTAAGTGTGAACAGACAAGACGTAATTAAACAATGAAGTAATATTAATATATTAAGCTTTGTTATTCAATTATTTTGTTTCGATATTAAACATTGCAATAAAAGACTGATAATGTTTGATATTAAATTAATAAGTTAAGAAATTACTAGGCTATATGGATCCTGACGGGATATTTTAATTAAAAGTGTCGTTTTTTATTACAAAGGTAGACAGTAATTTTTGTGAGAAATATTAGTGGGACCTTTGACTAGTATGCGAGGAGACGAGTTCAATGAGTACCCACATGACTATATTTCTAAATGGTCATTAATTGATTAATTGATTAATATAATATTAATGAACTTTACGTACTTAAGAAATTTTTATTCTAGTGTAGTGTGGGTATTCAACTTATTCAGGATAAAATGATCTAGGTCGCACGAGTCATTTGAAAAAAATTTGAGCAAAAATTTTTTCTTCAAAATAATTAATTAATTAATTATATGCAGCAATTATTTTAAAAGTTAAACTTTTTTATTTAATAAAGAGTAAGATATTCGTGTAGAGGAAAAAATTGCGACTTATATAAGTACCCACTTGACTATGTTATGAATTGGTCATCAATTGATTAATTGATTAATATATTATTAATCAAATTTTCATACCTAAGAGGTATTTATTAAAATGACGTGTGGGTACTCGTTTTAATCGGAATTTTAAGGTCGAGGTCGCAGATCTCGTTTCATACAGAATAGAAAAAAAAAATTCAGTTGTTTTTGAAATTTTAAGTTTTTGCAATGAAAAGTTTATTTGCCGTAAATATTTAAATAAATTCAGAATCATTATATATTTTTTCATCAATACTTTTTATTTATTTTCATAATTTGACTTATCAAAAAATAAAAATCATTAGAAACAATTTTCATTATTAATCGTTATCATTCTCGGAGGAGTGAGATGGTGTCTCTTAAACACATTACGTATTATTGTGTCGATGTCTACGCATGGCTTCGGATGTCTCAAAAAAACCCAGTATTTTTCAACACTAAAAAAAAAGAAATACCGTAAATAATATTCTGGTAAAACAATTAAGCAATCAATTTATTAATTAATATTATTACTGATTCGATCCCTTCTTTCGGCAATTCCATGCCACGCTGTAATTATCATGATCTGTCTCAAGAACCGTGAAATCGAGGACAGTTTTTCCCAAAATTGGCATTTCGTATGCGACATGAAATTTATCATTTTTTATGGAAATTTTCCCAACTATTTTTGTTGTTGAGTTTATCCTTAAAAAAAAAATTAAACGTTTAATTATTATCGAAATTTCATTATTTTTTTCCTCTAAACTATTAATATCTATAACTTCTAAATTTACATAGTTATGAAAATTTTATAAGAGAGCTTTTCGATAGAAAATTCGATTTTCTAAAAATAAGGTCTCTTACAAAATCTTTATAAATTTAATAGCTTAGAAGTTATCGATCTTTATAGTATGAGTTTTCAAAAAAAGCAAAAATATCTAAATATTTTTTTTAATATATGTATATTAGGATGGTCGTTAAAAATTAAATTTTCTCAGGCGCCCTATAAAAACCTTCTTTGTAGTGAAAAAATACCTGGAAAATTTGATTTTTTCTTTTTAAGTAAAAAAAACACGTGCCTTCGGACGACCAAAGTTCTTTTTTCGATACAATCGCAGTTTTTTTCAAATATCTCATGAAATATGCAGATTAAAGGAAAAACTCATAGAAACAATTTTGTAGGAAATTAAATTCTTAACAAAAAAGGTCATGTTCATTTTTTTCATATAATGTGTATTTACGAAGATATGTAGAAAAAAGTTGTTCAACATTCGTAAGACAAAATGCTCGATAAGATCTAAAATAGTTTTTTGTAAATATCTTCGTAAATACACATTATATAAAAAAAACAAACATGACCTTTTTTGTCAAAAATTTAATTTCCTACAAAATTGTTTCTATAAGTTTTTCCTTTAATTTGCATATTTCATGAGATATTTCAAAAAAACTGCGACTGTATCGAAAAATGAACTTTGATCGTCCCAACGCACGTGTTTTTTTTACTTAAAACAAAAAAAAAAAAATTCCCCAGGTATTTTTTCACTACGAAAAAGCTTTTTTCGGGGCGCCTGAGAAAATTCAATTTTTAACGACCACCCTAATATATATATTCATATATGTATATATATGACTTACATTGATGAATAACTATTGTAGATAAGATATGACTCATCTGGATTGATTTCCTTGACTGTTATGATGTTGCATTTTTCACAGTTACCCTCGTCATTAGAACTGCGTTTGTACTCGTACCATTTTCCTGATACCTAAATAATTAAATTATTAAACAGGATCTGTAACTGATTGAACAAAACGATTCTACCTGAATAATTAATTTCTCTTAAAAGTACTCACTTTATCTAGATCAAATATAAAGGGAGTTATTTTAGGACAAGGTCCGGGCAAAATAATGTTACCAAAAACGCTTGTGATTAATAAAATGATAATTAAGACGTAAAACATTTTCAATTAAATGATCAGTCAAAGAAACGACTAGGTATCGCGGAATTATATCTGGTTTATATATTTAATTTTAATAGCCACTTGTTCAAATATATTTTGTCAGAATAAAAATGAGACGGGACAGAACAATCAAGAAAAATTAAGCCATCAAATTATATTACTTAATTATTTTTTGAAATAAAAAAATATTCAATTTTTATTTAGTGAAATTTATGGGCATAATTCAACTTACAGTGACATTTTTTTATTCGGTTGACCTGTGATGACTTTTTCGAAATGAATTTGTGGGATATTTGAATACTAGGCGAGGAGACGAGTTAAATGAGTACCCACATGACTTTGTTATGAAATGGTCACTAATTGATTAACTGATTAATATATTATTAATGTGCTTTACTTACTTACAAAGTATTTATTCAACTGTCGTGTGGGTACTCATTTTAATCGAAATTTCATGATCTAGGTCGCACTAGTCATCTAATAAAAAATTGAGCAAATTTTTTTTTTTTTGACAATTAATTAATCAATAAATCGATTGTTTTTAGAAGTTAAAAATTTTTGATTGAATAAATAGTAGGATATGACTATAGAAGATGCAATTACGAGTAAAATAAGTACCTACATGACTATGTTATGAACGGGTTATTGAGTGATTAATTGATTAATTTATTATTAATTAAGTTTTTGATTATTAGAAGCCCGTACTGAAAAAGAGTGTGGGTACTCATTTTACTCGGGATTTTGCGCACTAGGTCGCAGTATTACTTTTATAAGAAACTTAACAAAAAATTAATTCATAAATATTATTATTATTTAACCATTAGAAAAAAAAATGAATACGCCATCAAATATATTTTCATTCGAAGATTAAGTTGAAAAAAATTGTTTCAAGTGACTTGTTAATTTCATCAGGGTAAAAGTAGCTTATACTTATTTTGATTTTTTTCTAATGAAAAATTCTCTATGGATAAATAAACCAGCAAAAGATTTACAAGCTAATAAAGGAACGAGAAAAACATTAGGAGAAAATAAATAAATTATAAGTTTTGTATCGAAAAAAAAATAAAAATAGCAGGTGGCTAAACGACAGTATTTCTCTTGAAATAATTCCCAAGTGGCACATATAGACTCGAGCCGCACATGTATTTCTCATTCTTTTATTTTTATTTCTCATTTTACTCTTCGCTAGAATTCTTTTTATTATTTTATTTAAAGAAAAAAACTATGCAGGTTAAATCCGATGATAAATAGCTTTCGAACACAAATAAAACTTAGACGATTGCGCATGCAGAATAGTGATCGATCTATTTATTTTCCGGAAATAAACAGATGTCTATTTTAAAAACATTTTAATCCAAGGAAAAATAAAGTTTCATACAAACCGATTAGTATCTTGGTATATATATGAGATAAATATATATAATTTATGATCGTTGGAAAGGAAATTTAATAGGCTACAATTTTTGTCTCTTGCAAAATTTTTTTAAAATCAACCGTTCGAAAGTTACAGCCTATTAATTGATTCATTTATTATTTTATTAATTCATTAATTAAATATTAATCAATTTTTCATGATTTTTGAATATTTATTCAAATACAGTGTGGGTACTCATTTTAATCGGCATTTCATGAACTAAGTCGCAAAACTAACGAGTTTTCAAAAATTCAAAAATTTTATTTTTGAGTTTTATAAAAAAAAAATAAAAAATTTATTTTTACAGCAAACCGACAGAAGGTGATGACTGGCCACCTTACACTCGTGACGAACCTCAGTATTATATTTTTAATGCAGAAACAACCGGACTTGGGACCGGACCACGGTCTCCAGCTTGCGCATTCTGGAATGAATTTTTACCACGATTGGCAGGCGTACCAGGCATGTATACACCCTCTATATATATATAGACATATATAAATATATACCTCAGCATGAAAATTAATTTGTATTCAAATCAGTTCCTAATTTCTTCCCTTCCCTTCCCTCTCTCTATCATTAAAATCACATTACTGTCGTAATTCAATTTTTTATTCATTCCCAATCTTATATATATTAACTAAGAACATATATTATCATCTTGGTCAATATAAATATAATAATGATAATAATAATGGGGGTGAAAAGTCAAGTCTACGATTTTTTTTCGAATTTTTTAAAACTCCTCCGTCTTCAAACGCGACTTGGGCAGTCAAATAAATTTTTTTCATCAAAATAAATATATAGAGTTTGTAGAATATTCAATGTCGAGTAAAATGACATACAACAACATATTTTTTTAATAATAATAAGTTCGATAAAAAATGATTTTAAAAAACCGCGAAATGATTTTTTAATTCCGCGGGTTTTTAAATTTGAATTTTCGCGGTCAAATAAATTTTTTTCTAAAAAAATCATAAATGGGCTCTATCTTACATTGAATGAGCTTCAAAATGACCCGTAAGTTTTTAGATTTTGAGCACGACAAGGGTAAGAAATAATGGAAATTAATTATTTCGCGGTGACATTTCGCGGTTCGAAAAAAATAAATAACTGATTTTTTTTTTTATACTAGGATTGATCGGTTTATGTTACAGTTTTGATTGACATCAATTCTTTATTTATAGTGTCGGACAAAATAAATACGTTGGGAGAGAGAGAGAATTAAAGTGGGGGTTGAGGGTGGGGGTGGGAGAAGAAGTACGTCATTAAGTTGTCTGTGGCCAGTCGAGTGGGCACTGGTTTCATTATTAAATGCCATGTTAAAAAAAAAATTTTTCCAAGTGCCAGTAAAAGAATACACTAGTAGTTTATTATTTTTTTATTTTTAAAAGACGTGACATAAAAATCAGTAAATGATAAAATAACGAGCGTTCCAATTAGAGATGACCTAGTCTACTTTTGTTTTTAATATTTTATTATACTTTGGCTTAAATAATTTTTTGTCTCATTAAATTTTACTTGTTAAATAAAAACAACAACTGGGAAATTGTTATTATTATTCTTTTACTTTTTGGCAACGGGGACAATAATTTTTTTACAGACTACATATTTATGAGTTCTCCGTGTGATTTCCAGTAGAACGAGTACCCACATGACCACATTCTGATTAACCAAAAAAATTTCAAAAATCAAAATTTTCAAAATTTAATTTTTTTTCAAAATGACTCTGCATTCATACTCTCCATCAAATTTCCTCTAGAAAGAGTACCCACAACCCTAGTTTCCGAGACCATCAAAATTTTCCAAAATCAATTTTTCAAAAAATTAGTTTTTTTAAAAAAGTAACTATATATTAGTTTTTCTGATGAAATTTCCTCTGGAATGAGTACCCACAACCCAAAAAAATTTTCATCGTGTAATTAAACAATTTCATTAATTACAGATCCATCACCAGAGGCCTGTAATGGCGCGATAGCCTCCAGTGTCTCTGCCGGTGCACGGAAGTTGCGTTCCACCGTTTTACTGATGATTGCACTGATAGCATTCACTGGAGTCATTTAGGTCGCGATAACAATGGGAATTATAATTAATTCCAGGTCATTGATAACCTAAAAATTAATTAACCAAAAAAAAACAAATAGACCAGAACTAAACGAGACAATTAAATAAGCACCAAAATATTAAATGGTCAAACGACTTAGTGACAGAATTTGCTGTCTTGATTTTTAAAAAAATCATTATGATGATGATTGATGATTAATGATTAATGATGATCATTAATCCGGATGTAGGATTTGACAACCATTTTTTTTTAGTATAGATTAGACAGTTTAGTAAAAATATTAATTAATAATAAATAAAAATATTTTTTAAATAAATAATTGAAATAAATATTTATATTAATTGATTAATTAATTAATTGATTGATTAATTAGTTAATAATTTAATGCCTAATTGATTATAAAGAGTGACAAATATAAATGTTCTAAAAATAAATAAACGCTTTTAATTATTAATTATTTATTAATCATTAATAAATTATGAAAAAATATATATATAGATATATATAAAAAAGAAAATTAATTAATTAAAAGCGTAAACTTGAATCTTCCATTTGGTACATATCACCTAAAAAAATAAAAATAACAAAAAAAAATATTAATGAAGTTGAATATAATTAATATTTATTAAATGTTTTAATATTAATAATTAATTAATGAAAAATAATAATTTTAGAGTAAATATTAATAAATTTGTTTATTATTTCCATATTTAATCGTAGAATTTAAAAAATGTAAAAAAATAAGTAATTGAATATATAGAGAATATATTAGGGTTAAATAACTTCTTTTTTTAAATATTGGTAGCATTAGCCAAAGACTAATGCTGCCAGATGGTAGCATTGACCTTTAGATTATGCTGTCAGTGGCAGCACTAGCCTTGAGATTTGGTAACAGAAGGATAATGCAAGGCATTAAATTATTCTATCGTTGGTAGCACTAGCCAAAGGCTAATGCTGCCAGTGATAGCACTAGCCTTGGGATTTGGTAACAGAAGAATAGTGCATGGCATTAAATTATTCTACCGTTGGTATCAGTAGCCTTTGGCAAATGCTGCCAAAAAGTAGCATTGACCTTAAGATTATGCTGCCAGTGATAGCACTAGCCTTGGGATTTGGTAACAGAATGATTGCGTAAGACATTCAATTATTCTATCGTTGGTAGCACTAGCCTTTGGCTAATGCTGCCAAAAAGTAGCATTGACCTTTAAATTATGCTGCGAGTAGTCCTAGCCTTTGGATTCAGTAACAGAAAAATAGGGTGAGGCTTTCAATTATTCTACCCTAGGTAGCAGTTGCCTTTGGCTAATGCAGCAAACTTGGTATATTTATGAATGGGATAGTGTAATTAATTAACGTGGCCACAGAATAAAGGATAAAAATGCCAGCCAGTTATTGGATAAAAAATTAAAATTGGCCTTCGGCTAGTGCAGCAAACGACACCATTAAATTGTCGCGTATCAAATACGAAGTTCTGGCAAAGTTACCAGGTCGACGGAAGTTACCGGCTTATTTAAACTTGGTAGCATGAGCCTTGAGCTCTTGCCGCAAACATTGGCAGCATTAGCCTTTGGCTTTTGCTACCAAAACTTTGATACCCAATACTAATATCAATATTTCATTTTTTTATGGAAATTAAATTACTTTTCACCCTAATATATATTTATATATATATAGTTACATGACAAATATATATAAATATAAAAATAATAGACCTAGTGTAATTTGTCAAAGACAAAATATATTATAAATATAGAAAATATAATTATATATATTATTTTATACTTATTTATTGCTAATAAAATACGAAATAATTATATATATATAAATATATTATAAAAATTTTTTTTTTAATTACAAAAAAAATCATAATTGGTAATTAAAAATTATTAATTACTGAGGCTGGACCTCATAAATTTTTTTTCTTAACAAATAAAACTAAAAATTATTTGATTGGTTGATGAATAAAATTATTTTATAAATAGAAAAAAATTAATTAGTGTTAAATTAATTAATTAATTAATTAATTAAATTTATAAAATTTTTAAATAATTGATTGTAAAATTTTGAAATTTTAAATATTCTGTTACTATTAATTATTAATTAATCACTTATATAAATATACATATACATATATATGAGAGGGGTAAGATGGTCACCTCAAAAATTAAATTTTTTGTCGAAATATTTTGATTTAATTTCTCAAAATCACCATAAAAATTTTTTTCAATTATCGAAATTAGAACCTGGGGTAAAATGGGTCGAAAAAAATTTTTTTCTGAGCAAATTTTCTGCTGACAAAAAATTAAGGGTTCGTAAAAAAAACTGATCGGCCGCAAAAAATTTTTCTTACCCTCACCTATATATATTTATATATATAAATATACATATATAAATTAGCTTCACCCGCCTTTACTTCCTGTCACATATCACTAGTGCATCAAAATAGAGCATTACATTTAAAAAAATTAATTATCTAATTAATAATAATAATTATGAGAAAAATTGGATAAAAAAAAAAAATTTTGAGTGCCTGTGCAAATTTGAAAGATGAAATATTTTTTTATTTTAAAAAAAAAGTTTATTATGACTGAGTATGTAGACTAAGAATGATAATTGATAATTAATTATTACGATAAAAAAATATTAATTTTTTTTTTTTTGTAAAAAAAATTGAATTTATATTTATTACTATAAGATATATTAAAATGTATAAGAATTTTTTTTCGTTTATGAAAAACGGATTATTTACATTATTAGGAATATAATAATAATATTAATTATAATAATATTGATAATTTATCGATTAAATTTTGTTGCCAAATAAAAAAAAAAAAATAAATAATAATAAAAAATAAATAAATAAGTTTTCATTGTCCCGTTTGCTCGCTATATTTTTTTAACTTTTTATGTAAATTTACTCGGTATTGAAAAACTTTAATAACAAAATTTATAATAATAATATTCAAGAATAATTTCAATTCGAAATATAACGAGCGATATCTCGGAAAATATATGAAATTAGTGTTGTATGAACATAAGTTTGTTGAAGAAAAACTTTCAACTATTTCCTGTTTTAATACAAAGTTTTTTTTCCCGCGTCTGGCTTTTATGTAAAAAAAATTTTTTTTTTAATTTCTGACTAGCTCAGGTTAAAGTAGATTACATTTTCTACTAAAAAGTCGTATGCCGCGAGTCTGTGGGATCGAATGTTCGAAAGTTAGAAGACTCGCGAAAATTAAAAAAAAAAAAATTTAATGTTGGAATTTTTTGAATAGTGTAGGATTAAAGTACAATACATTTGCTACAAAAAAGTATTATACCGCGAGCCCGTGGGATGAAATGCGTAGAAATTAGAGAACCCGCGAAATTTTAAATTTGGAAAAAAATTTTTTTTTAATTTTTCTAACCATGCAGAGTCAAAGTACAATAAATTTGCCACAAAAAAGTCTTATGCCGCGAGTCGGTGGGATTGAATGTTCGAAAGTTAGAAGATTCGCGAAAAGTAGAAAAAAAAAAATTTGATATTGGAATTTTTTGAATAATGCAGGATTAAAGTACAATACATTTGCTACAAAAAAGTATTATACCGCGAGCCCGTGGGATGAAATGCGTAGAAATTAGAGAACCCGCGAGATTCAAAAATTGGAAAAAAATTTTTTTTAATTTTTCTAACCCAGTAGGGTCAAAGTACATTTAATTTGCCACAAAAAAGTATTATGCCGCGAGTCTGTGGGATCGAATGTTCGAAAGTTAGAAGACTCGCGAAAATTTAAACGAAAAAAAAATTAGTATTTTAATTTTTTGAATAATGCAAGATAAAAGTACAATACATTTCCCACAAAAAAGTCTTATACCGCGAGTCCGTAGGATCAAATGTTTGGAAACTAGAGGCCACTTGAAAAAAAAATTAGAAAGTGAAGCTAATTAAATTTATATGTAGCAACTAGCTCATAATTCTCATTATCTCTGATATACCCGAAGTAATTACAATCTAAATCATTCATGTTTGTGTCTCTCATTTTCCGTAAACAAAAAAAATAATAATTATTATTATTATTATTATTATTATTAAAAAAAATAAAGCGAGCAAATAAAGATGAAACTGTAAAGCTTATCTGAGATTCGCAGCACGTAAACACCTAACTCCTTGTTGTACTATTGTATATTGCATTGTATTGTTCTGTATCGTGTAGAAGTTAGTAAACAAAACTAAAAACCGTAACATTGTTTACGCCGGCTCTATACTCGAGACTCGAGACGAACTTGTGAGACGTAAATTAAAACTTTACGACGTGTCATTGTCTTTCGATGCACTCATTTTGTTTTATTTTATTAATTTTTTTTTTTATTTTAAACATCAAGATAAAATAAAACGTGTTTTTATCATAACCGGGATGGGGTACTTGTATATACTAGGGTGTGTTATAAATAATTTTTTTTTTATAAAATTTTGGTTCAAATATATTATGAGGGTAAAAAAAAAGTTTTTTTTAATCTTTTGACGTACACAGATTTAAAGTACATTAAATTTCTTACAAAAAAGTCCGATCCCGCGAGTCTGTGAGATCAAGGGTTCGGAAGTTAGAAGACCCGCAAAAATTAAAAAAAAAAAAAAAGTTGGTTTTTTATTTTTTGAATTATGCAGGGCTAAAGTACATCAAATTTGCTACAAAAAAGTATTATGCCGCGAGTATGTGAGATGAAGTGTGTGGAAGCTAGGGAGCGCGTAAAAATATATAAAAGTTTTAATAAAATTGGCTACGGCCTAGTGGAGGTTAATTTTGGTCTTTAATTTTTTTAAAGGAAACATATTTGTAGGAAATTTGATGGGCTACAAAAAAGGTCCTGTGCACTTAGTCGTTAAAATCGATAGTTTTTAAATTATGAGTGTTTTAAACTAATTAGTAGTTTCGCGGTTTTTGAAAAAAATGCTGTAACTTTTTAAATTTTGAAAATATCAATTCGCGGGATAGGACCTTTTTTGTAGATCACAAAATTTCCTATTAGAAAAAAAATATATATATAAAGTTATGACACACCCGCGAAATAGAATTAAAAAATCAACAATCAATAAATGATAAATAACGAGCTTGAATTCGGCATTCTATATTTATGATATATATAATAAATATATAAATCAATATAAATATAAAAAACATTTCTTTTTTTTTTTAATAAAAAAAAAAAAATATTAAAAAACAAAGTCGTAGTTCGATATCTGTGAGGATCAAATGAATGATAATAATTATGTATAAAATATATAAAAAATAAATATATAAATATATATAACTTTTTTTTTTTACAAAATATATAATAATTGTAGCTGATCCTCACGACTCCTTCTACAAAGTCAAAAGACAGAATAAAATATAAATAATAAACTCTCTGTACGTAAATTTTTTTATTTTATCGATCTTTAAATCGATACTCGGGCTTAACTATCGAATTTACAGAAAAATCGCATGAATACTTTTTTATAGAAAATTTAATTTCCTACAAAATTGCAAGAGTACATTTTTTATGTATCTTCAATATTTCGGCCAGAAATTAGATTTTTTCTAAAGAAACAAAATTCTGATTGATTCTCAACAAAATGGCGGTTTCGTTTCAAAATGGCGGTCATTTAAAAATGGCCGCCAGTAATTTTATTTTGTATTTCTGTGCACAGAGGGTTAAAATAATCTATTGTATTAAATATATAATTATATGAGGCAAATTCTATTGTAAAAAATCATATATATATAAATATATATATCTACATATATATATAAATATGTATGAATAAATGTATTATATATATATTTATATTTCCTGTCGAGCTTGCAAGATACTATCAACTAGATATTAATTATAAATGATGAATTGTAATAATTTATAATTTAAAAAAAAGAAAAATATCTAATAATAATTAATGAGCAAATGTGTAATGCTTGTTATTAATAATTAAATAAATTAAAAAAATAAATAAACAAAACCAATTAAAAATATAAAGAAAATGCTTGGCTAGTTTATAAAATACTAAAATGTATGATAATTTTAATTTGTTAGTTTTATTGTGAATAAAATAATGATAATAATTAACAATAAAATAAATTGTGTAACGCGAAAAAATAATAATTGAAATTAGGAGAAAAAAAAAATGGCAGGGACCATCTTAAAAATTTTGAACGTTGCACAAAATTTTGTGGAAATATATATAGAGTAAGAGAAGGTAAAATTTTGAGTATATAGAAGGTGTTGGTAGCATTAGCCAAAGGCTCATGCTGCCAATGGTAGCATTAACCTTTGGATTATGCTGCTAATTGTAGCAGTAGCCCTTGGATTATGCTACCAATTGTAGCAGTAGCCTTTGGATTATGGTGCCAATTGTAGCAGCAGCCCTTGGATTATGTTACCAATTGTAGCAGTAGCCCTTGGATTATGTTACCAATTGTAGCAGTAGCCCTTGGATTATGTTACCAATTGTAGCAGCAGCCTTTGGATTATGTTACGAATTGTAACAGTAGCCTTTGGATTACGTTGCCAATAGTATCATTAGCCATTGGCTAATGCTGCCAAATAGTAGCAATGACCTTTAGAGTATGTCGTCAGTTGTAGTACTAGCCTTTGGACCCAGTAACAGAAGATTTGTTTAAGGCATTAAATTATTATGCCGTTGGTAGCATTAGCCTTCGGCTACTGTAACAAACTTGATGTATTTATTATTGCGACAATGTAATTCATCAACGTGGTCATTGAAGAAAGGATTAGAAGTAACCTTAGGCTTCTGCAGCCAACATTGGCAGCATTAGCCTTCGGCTTTTGCTACCAAAACTTCATATCCCCAAAATCGGTAGTGAAATTTCATTCTTTTTTTGTTATTTTACAAAAAATATATACATTGGCTAATTTTATGAGTTTAGCTCCATCTTGGTAGCCCGAGCCAAAGGCTCAATCGACAATTTCTAATCAATTTTACCTTCTCGCTCTACATATATATAAATAATTAGATAGAAAATATACTATAAAACATATATGTATAAGAATAAATATAAATGATAAATGATAATAATAATAATAGTCAATTACGACAGGCTTTAAAGGTCGTAACACAACGATCTTCGCGTGCAATCTCGGCTTCTAATGAAGTTTGTACCTCTGTAATTTTTTTTTTTTCTTTTTTTTTTCTCCCGTATTTTGGATTTCCATTATTTATTTTATTTTTACTATTAATGTCCTTTTTTTTTATAATGAATTACAATAACAATAATATTAATATATATAGATATATATGTATACATAAGTAACCTAAATATATATACGATAAATTAATTAATTTATTATATTAAAAAAAAAAATGTATGTAATAGTGAATGTAATAGTAGCTAAGAATAATATATATAAATATATATATAAATATATACATATATATATATATATTAAATGGATAAATAAATAATTAAAAAAATCGAATTTTTTATTTTTTATT
Source organism: Microplitis mediator (assembly GCF_029852145.1). Lineage (NCBI taxonomy): Eukaryota > Metazoa > Arthropoda > Insecta > Hymenoptera > Braconidae > Microplitis > Microplitis mediator. The sequence continues at coordinate 1,565,154 of NC_079969.1, read as the reverse complement.
TGCTATTTTTAAAATTATTATCACTAAAAAATAATTTATCATCAAAAAGTAATTGAAAAGTAATTAATTCGGAGTCATAAAAACTTTTTTTTTGTACAGTAATTGATAAAATTAGGCGATAAATTATTAATTTTTCTAAAATAGAAGGTGATCTATTTAATTTTATAGTGGGAAAATACTTCGTATAAAATTATATATAGTCTTAACAGAGAATAAAAATACTTCGTCAGTAACGTCATATATATTAAAAAAAAAAAAAAATATGGTGATAAAAATTTTTTTGACATCTATATTTATATTATTTTGTTTAACAAAATACTCCGAAGAATGCTCGTCAAGGTACTAAAGTCATTTATTATTAAATATACATTTATTTTTAATTTCGCTTGTAGATTAATGGGTAACTTTTTGTGAGCCCTAATAATTTTTGTGGTCTGAAGTGATATTTTTTGAGCTCTTTGCAACATTTCCGGTGGAACGAGTACCCACACGACTATATTTAGATTCCAAAAATTTTGAAAAATCGAAATTTTGAAAATTTTTTTTTTTTCAAATTGTCGTTTTTTTTTTCTAAAATTATTTGAGTGCTTTGTCTTGTTGATTTTTTTGAAGGAATTTTCTAAAATTATTTTAAAATAAAATCAGAAATCGAATTTTTGAAAATTTGAGTATTTTAAAAATCAACGTTATTTTTGTATTCGGCACTAAATTTCCTCTCGATCGAGTACCCACATGACTATATTTAAATTGTAAAAAAATTATCTAGTTCCAGTTCTTCGGAGTCAATCAAAAAACCGACAGTCGATGATATTATAAAAAATTCAATTTACCTCTCGAGTTTACTCTCAACCGGCCAAGCCAACGATCGTAATGAATTTGAATTTCTACGATTCAAAATGCTAAATTGCAAAGGAACATATAATGATAATGTTGGAGTTATTTTGGGCCAATTATGTGATTATTGTATTTTTGGTCATCCGTCTATTAGAGCTTTGCCAGGAAAATGCATGTAAGTTTTAAAAAAAAGAAAAATAATCAAGACATTCTTTGAAAAAGAATACTAAAAAAAAACTAATTTTCTAGGGAAAATTGTTTTTCATCTTATAAATTTCATAAGTGCGTTGAAATTTACAGTCAATCAGTAGGTACTGATCTACGTACCGAATTTGAACTTTTGGCTGCGGAATTGAATGGGACAAAAATAATAAAATGAAATATATGTATTTTTTTTTATATCCGCAATTAATTTTTCTATTTTTAATTTCAATAAAAAATTTTTTGAAAACTCGTTTTCGTTTTTTTTTATAAAAATTTTACTGTCCAAAAATTTTTCTTGTCATTTTTTAAAAATTTGTGTATTTGTGTTTTGTGTACAAATTTTTTTAACTAATATTTTTTGAATAAGACAAAAAAAATTCTAACTGATTTTATACAACATCATATATGATCAGATATAATTCAGATACGATCCATGATATCAGATACGATTATATATGATCGGAAATTAGTGTTCACATATAATGTTATATATGATCTAGTATTAGATATTATTCGATATGGTCAACTATCGGATATGATCATACATATCAAGTAACAGATATGATCACATAACAAGTAAAATCATATATGGTCACGTAACAGATATAGTCCTATATAATCAGTGATCATATATGATCATATATGACCAAATATGTAATGCTGTCACATACCAATGATCATTTATCACACATCAGATATGATCATATATGGCTACATACCAGATATGATCATATATAAGTGCATACCAAATATGGTCATATATAATCACATACCAGATATGATTACATATGAGTGCATACCACACATGAGCATATTCGAGCACATAGTAAATATGGTCATATATTATCACATACCAGATATAATCATATATGAGCGCATACCACATATAAGCATAAACGAGCATACTAATACTAAATATGGTCATATATTATCATATATTAAATATGGTCATATATGATCAGATACCAAATATTGTCATATATCAGATATGATCATATATGATTACATACCAGATATTATCATATATCAGATACGATCATATATGATCACATACCAGATATTATCATATATCAGATATGATCATATATGATTACATATCAGATATTATCATGTATTAAATATGATCATATATGATTGCATATCAGATTTGATCATATATGATTACATACCAGATATTATCATATATCAGATATTATCATATATGATCACATACCAGATATTATCATATATCAGATATGATCATGTATGTGCGCGTGCCACATATGAGCGTAAAAGAGCATACTAAATATGGTCATATATTATCATATATTAAATATGATCTTTTATGATCAGATACCAGATATTATCACATATAAAATACGATCATATATGATCACATATCAGATATGATCATATGTGAAATCCAAAATGATAATTTTTGTTGATATTTGAAAACTCTATCCCGTATAACTCTAAATTGTGAAATATCCGCTTAATTATTAAACTTATAATATATTTATATAAAATTTTTGTTATAGTTTCATTTTCTACAAGAAAACTCTCCATTAATTTTATCATATCTCCGATAGTTTACTGACAATTTTAACTCAAAATATCATGTTTTTTTTCTTTACATTTTTAAGTTAATCACTTCATTAGTTAATCACTTAACTCTTAATTGAAAAAATATAATATTAATAATGTTATTTGATTAAAGTATAATTAATCACCGAAATAGTACAATGATCTAAGAGTATAAAAATAACCAGTGATCGAATTCGATTTGTGGCTCCAAGTCGATAACAATAAAATTTAATTGACATAGGTTTTTTTTTCTCTATAAATTAAAAATTTTTAATAGCCCACATATTAGTTGTTATTTCTAGCCTATCCGACGAGGAATTGCGCCGAAAAAATTGTTCACGGAAATTTTCAAATTGTATTTAAAAAAAAAATATGATGGGAATTAAAAGTCAAAGGTTCATAATTTTCTCACTATTGATATTCGTCTCCGTATTGAAGTCAACTGAAGAATGTCAGACAAGGTATTTTTTATACACTTTTTTTTTTTTTATATTTATTATGAAAAATCCTCTGGAATGAGTACCAACAACATTATATTCAAATTTTCAAAAAATTCAAATTTTGAATTTTCAAAAAAACTTTTTTTTTTTTTTTTAATTCAATTTTCATGTCAATCATGACATTTCCTTTAAAATGAGTACCATCATGACTATTCGAATTTTTCAAAATTCGTATTTCAAAAAAAATTATTTTCAAAAAAATGACTGTGTTTTTGTGTTCAGTATAAAAATTCCTCTGGAACGAGTACCCACAAGACTATATTTAGGCTAAAAAAAAAATATGAGTGCTTATAAATTTTCAGTGCACCAGCCATTGACAGATTTGATGAATGGGAAAATGACGCGCCGATCACAGACTCAGTTATTAAAAATTCAGTTGCTCTGACTTCGACACTAAGTCGTGCAAAAAACCATAACAGGCAGCATAATTTACAACTTTTCAATACTTTATCCTGCAAAGGAATTTTTAACAACGACGCCATGACAATATTGACTTCTATGTGTGATCACTGTTATGAAGTCGACCCAAAAATGGAAACTGTCCAGTACTACTGCGTGTAATTATTACAAAAAAAAAAATGATTTTTTTTTTATGTCCCCCCATGAAAAAAATTTATAAAAAAATTATATATGTTAATATATAAAAAAAATACATAAAAAATATATAAATATGTATAAAAAATATATTTTAAATAGTTAACTTTTGGCCGATTTTCGTATATATTTTATACATTTTAAATATATTAAAAATATAAAAAAATATATTAAAAATATATAAATATGTATAAAAAATATATTTTAAATAGCTAACTTTTGGCCGATTTTCGTATATATTTTATATATTTTAAATATATTAAAAATATATCTTAGAATATATAAAAAATACATGTATAAAAATATACAACAAATATATTTTTTTTTTACATTCAAAATATAAAAAAATATATTTTTTTTATAAAAAAAATATATTAAAAATACATAAAAAATATATAAATATATATAAAATATGTATAAAAAATATATTTTAAATAGCTAACTTTTGGCCGATTATCGTATATATTTTATATATTTTAAATATATTAAAAATATATCTTAGAATATATGAAAAATACATGTATAAAAATATACAAAAAATATATTTTTTTTATATTTAAAATATGAAAAAATTATATTAGTAATATTTTATTAAGTTAATCACCAACCTAGAAAATGAAATATAAAAAATATATTTACTATATTTTTTTTACCTAGGTTGTTGGCTGAATTAAAAATATACAACTAATATATTTTTTTTATATTTTAAATATAAAAAAAATATATTTTTTGTATATTTTTATACATGTATTTTTGATATATTCTAAGATATATTTTTAATATATTTAAAATATATAAAATATATACGATAATCGGCCAAAAGTTAGCTATTTAAAATATATTTTTTATACATATTTTATATATATTTATATATTTTTTATGTATTTTTAATATATTTTTTTATATTAAAAATATATTTTTTTTATATTTAAAATATAAAAAAATATTTTAAAAATATATAAATATGTATAAAAAATATATTTTAAATAGCTAACTTTTGGCCGATTATCGTATATATTTTATATATTTTAAATATATTAAAAATATATCTTAGAATATATAAAAAATACATGTATAAAAATATACAAAAAATATATTTTTCTTATATTTAAAATATAAAAAAAATATATTAGTAATATTTTATTAAGTTAATCACCAACCTAGAAAATAAAATATAAAAAATATATTTTTATACATGTATTTTTTATATATTCTAAGATATATTTTTAATATATTTAACTATATAAAATATATACGAAAATCGGCCAAAAGTTAGCTATTTAAAATATATTTTTTATACATATTTTATATATATTTATATATTTTTTATGTATTTTTAATATATTTTTTTTATATTAAAAATATTTTTTTTTTATATTTCAACATATATAATTTTTTTATAAATTTTTTTCATGGGGGATCTTCTCATTTATAAAATTTTTTTTTTTTTTTTTTTTAAAGGCGGGATTGTTTTACCACAAACCGATTCGAACTCTGCAGACAATTTCATGCCGATACATCAGATGAATTCCGAAACATCGTACACGAGACCAACTTAATTATTGAAGAATTAAGTGGAGTTAAAATGACTGAAGATTCGAATATTGAAAAGTGAAAAAAAAAAAATAAATAAAATTTTGAGATGTTATTTTTTTTGTAACTGTTATAAAATTTTCTCTGGAATGAGTACCCACTTAAATATGTTCTGACGTCAATAAAAATTTATTAAAAACAGAATCTATTTTTAATTTTTAATTAAAATACTAATGATCTGATATCAATTTTTTAAATTCTAATTTTAGTTTTAATTTACGACTCGTTTTATTTTTTTTTCGATAACGGGGAATGGGTTTTTTTTTATTGGGGTTTTTTTCACGCAATTAAAAAATTTAATTTCTCTATATCAAGTAATTAAATAAGTAACTAAATATATATTTATAAATTAATTATTTTTCTGTAAGTGCGATGGCTTACGTATGATAAGAATTTGAAAACTATAAAATAGTAATTTGGAAAAAAATGGATTTTTAAACCATGGAGGGAAGAAAAAATGAAAAATATGTAGAAATATGTCATATTAATTTTTTATTATGGGAATTAAATTTTTTAAGCATTGATATATTGATATATATATGTATGTATATATATGTATGAAAAATGGATATTTATAAGAGAAGATTAAGGTGAAAATTTTGGTTTGCTTCCACTCAATAATTGAATAAAATATGCGATATGTTCTATTGGCTGATCGATTCTCGCTTGATAACTGGATAGACAGTGGCCGAATTTCAATGGCGTGAAACAATTATGCCTAGAAAAAAAAAACATTTATCGATTTTAATGATAGATATATCGATATTAATATTAAATCGATATATAGATTTCAATATAACATACACTGTAAAAAATTCGCGGAGTGAATGAATTTTTAATTATTCACTCCCCTCGGAGTGAAATTCACTCCGGAGCGGAGTTTTAAAAATGTTATGATTAAAATATAACTCCACTCGATAAAATCGAAGTAAAAATTCGCGTATTACATTATTGATCAGCTGATATGCACACACATACTCACATACATATTTAGGCACACACGCGCACTCGCACACACACGAACGCACACATTCGAACACACACACGCACAAATTTGCACACATGCACACATTTGCACACATGCACACATTTGCACACACACACATTTGCACACACGCACACATTTGCACACACGCACACATTTACACACACGCGCACATTTGCACACACACACATTTGTACACACGCACACATTTGCACACACGCAAAAATTTGCACACATGCACACATTTACACACACCCACAAATTTGCACACGTGCACATATTTGCACACATGCACACATTTGCACACACACACATTTGCACACACACACATTTGCACACACACACATTTGCACACACACACATTTGCACACACGCACACATTTGCACACACGCACACTCGCACACACACGAACGCACACATTCGAACACACACACGCACAAATTTGCACACATGCACACATTTGCACACACGCACACACACATTTGCACACACGCACACATTTGCACACACGCGCACTCGCACACACACGAACGCACACATTCGAACACACACACGCACAAATTTGCACACATGCACACATTTGCACACATGCACACATTTGCACACACGCACACATTTACACACACGCACACATTTACACACACGCGCACATTTGCACACACGCACACATTTGCACACACGCAAAAATTTGCACACATGCACACACGCACAAATTTGCACACATGCACACATTTGCACACACGCACACACACACATTGTTTAGCAGTTTCATATAAATTAATATAAATTTATTTAAGTATTAAAACTCCGGACCGGAGTAAATTGGGAGTGAAATAAAATCCGCGTCACTCCGAGATCACTCCGCTAAAAAAAAACTCCCAATTCACTCTGCATGCGGAGTGATTTTTTTCAAAACTCCGGAACTCCGAGTGGTGGAGTGAATCCGGAGTGAATTCGGATTTAATTTCACTCCCAATTCACTCCAGATTTTTTACAGTGTAGAGATATCGACTTCTCTTAGAAATCGAGCTATCGATTTTGATAAAAAGTGAGATATCAATTTTAATAAAAAATCGATATATTGAGTACGATAAAAAATCGAGTTGTCGCCTTCTTCCATAATTGAGATGTCGCACGAAGAAAAAAAGTTTCGTTCTCATAACAGAAGACGAGATAACATGATAAGCTTACGGTAACAAATGAAATTGTGACGTAACTGATTAGTCGATTGGTTACGAAAACGCCATAATATTTTTATAACAATATCATCTTACTTCGGAGCCGGCAACTCCCTGATTAAAAGAAACGATTCAAAAAAATTTTTTTTAAATCTTTTTGAATACTTTTAAATCGACTTAATCGACATCGTTTTTTAAGAGGAAATAAAAATGAATAGTTTTGAATCGACGTATAAAAAACGATTTAATTTTTCAAATATTTTCAAATACAGTTCTTTTGTCTTCTGGTTACAAAAAGTTTTTTTCCGTGCGATTCTAATAAAAACCCGATCTATCGATTTGATAAAAAAATATTTTTAACTTCCCGCTGAGAAAATCGACGATTTTCAAAAAATTCGAGGTTATTGGTTTCACCCCGATTTTCAAAAACCGGGTTTTTATCATATGTCGACATTTGAAGGTGCTAGGATGCTCTTCTGACATTTTCAGAGCGATGTCTGTATGTGTGTGTGTGTGTGTGTGTGTGTGTGTGTGTGTGTGTGTGTGTGTGTGTGTGTGTGTGTGTGTGTGTGTGTGTGTGGATGTGTGTGTGTGTGTGTGTGTGTGTGTGTGTGTGTGTGTGTGTGGATGTGTGTGTGTGTGTGTGTGTGTGTGTGTGTGTGTGTGTGTGTGTGTGTGTGTGTGTGTGTGTGTGTGTGTGTGTGTGTGTGGATGTAAACCTCTCATATCTTTTTGATGAATGAACCGATTTAGATGGTTCTTGCGGCATTCGAAAGATATTTTCTGAACTTAGATTTTCAAAAAAATTCTAGACCATTTAGTCAAATGAACTCTGAGATATTTAAGAAATACGAAAAAAAAAAAAAATTTTTTTTTTGGATATTGTGAAAACTGTTGGATCGATCAATTCCAAAATCTAATCAGCTCTAGAACTCGATAAAAGCTTTCGATTGCCACCAAGAACATCTCAATCAGATAATCCGTTTAAAAGATATCGTCGACGAAAGAAAAAGTAGGAAACGGTTTTTTGCAAATATCGTCGAAACGACAAAACTAATCATTCCCAAAATTTTATCAGCTCAAGACCTCAATAAAACACGTCGATTGCCACCTCAACCGTCTTAATCGGTCAATTCGTTTACGAGATATCGTTGATTAAAAAAATAGTGAAAAACGTTTTTTTCCAGATATCTACAGAAAAATTGAATCATTCGATTTTAAAATCTAATCAGCTCTAGAACTTAATAAAGAGCTCGAAAATGTATCCACAATAATGTTTTCGAGCTCAACGAGCTCGAAAACAGCGGGAAGTTTTGGGGCTGGCCCGCAGGGTTAACCGATAGACCGATTTTTTTTAGTTCGATCGATTGTATCGATTCATCGACTAATCTAGCATCGATTACTTAAGAATTATAAATAATAACAGTGATAATTACATGCATCTCCAAAAAACATTATTTTTAGTCGGCTGCAATTCGACGCAATACGAACACAATCCATGCAATACTTTACCAATATCTATATCATAAGTGCCATTGCACTTCAAATATGAAAAATATGACTCATCAAAGACGTGATGGTTCGTCATCGCCTCATAATGACGCAAGAATCGTAAGTACTGAGTTCTTTCGATAATATCGGTAGTGTTTATCGATATTTTTTCAACAACTTTGGGTGCCACTTTTTTCTGCGGGGGTGAACTTGAAAAAAAATTTTTAATTACTTGTAAAACTCATAAATTAATAATCATAAGTAATTAAAAAGTAAAATAAATACCTCGAGGAACATTGATGAGTTGCATGAATTTTGAAAAATATATAAATTATAATGAAAGATATATTTAATAAATTTTTATTCATTTTTTCGAGTTTTACTGCTGCTCAAGTCAGTGATGAGAAGAAAATGATTGATCATATTTTTTAAAACTTATTTATAATTGTAAATTCAACGGGTCATTGGAACGAATATCCGATAATTATTTTTAAAATATAAAAATTTCCGGTCGTTAATTTTAATAACTTTTTAAAAATAAAAACGTAAAAAACAATTTTTATTAGAATTTATATGACAGGAAACTTAAAAAAATAAATTTTTATAGACTTCTCATATTTATTTTTATCAATAAGTCGTAGGAATACAGAAAAAAAAGAGTATATGATCGTATGTGACGTCATATAGCCGTGAAATATTTTTTCAGATGGAATTTAATTTAATTACGCGGGAAAATATCATTTGAATACAATATATGACAGTATATGACGATATATGACAGTATATGACGATATATGACAGTATATGTGCGATATATGACAGTACATAGTGCAATATGACGATATCTGATACAATGTGACGATCAGTATTCGCAACAATATACCAGTAAAGTGTTAAAAGAACATATATGTCGATATATGGTCGTATATGATGGCATAGATTTAATATATTACAAATAATGATCATATATGATCACATCTGATGCTATATGACATAGGTCATATATGTTGCTTTGACACTAAACTGTAATTTTATTAACATTAATCACCACAATATAGCGTCATATATCATCACATAGATCATATATCGTCATATATGATCATATATTGTCACATATGTCATATATGGCCATATATGTTGCTTTTGAAGTACGAAAAGTATTTGTAGTAAATATAGTAACCGATTTATAGGATTCGATATCATCATATATGATCATATTTCGTCATATACGATCAGATATCGTCACATGTGATCACATATGACCATATATGTTGCATTTGAAGCACTAAGAGTATTTTTATTGAAAATAGTAACCGTTTTATAGGATCAGATATCGTCATATATGATCAGATATCGTCATATATGATCATATAATGTCATATATGATCATATATGACCATATATGTTGCTTTTGAAGCACTAAGAGTATTTTTATTGAAAATAGTAACCTTTTATAGGATCAGATATTTTCATATATGATCAGATATCGTCATATATGATCATATATGACCATATATGTTGCTTTTGAAGCACTAAGAGTATTCTTATTGGAAATAGTAATTGTTTTAAAGGATCAGATATCGTTTTATAGTTTCAGATATCGTTTTATAGGATCAGATATCGTCATATTTGATCATATATCGTCATATATGATCATAGATCATCATGTATGATCATATATGATCATATATGACCATATTTGTAGCTTTTTTAAAGTACTAAAAGTATTTTTATTAGAAATAGTCACCATCCTATGGGACCAGATATCGACATATACGATCATATATCGATATATATCCTATTTTTTGACAATTATATGCATTTCTACATTAAAGTATCGCTGTCCAATGTGTTGAAGATTAAAAATCGTGAAAACCTGGATCAGTTCCACTGAGTTTTTTAACAAACTGTCGGACAGGTGCCATGGGCTGATCCGCCATTTCACTGTAATCTCGTAAACATTTTTCAAAATGCAAGGTAGTGTAACATTTGTCCCTTAAAAATGAATAATTGTAAGATTATTGATATCAATTTGGTAATTCGATAAGTAAGTTTTGTATTTACATGCAATTCCACTCGGAATCAAAATTATTAGACCCAAAAGTTTTACAAAAACTACATAGTCCTCTTAGTACGTCACCGACATCTCTGTCATAAGTACCACGACATTTCAAGTATTCGAACCATTCTCTATTAAATGTTTGTTCATGACTTATCATTTTATTATAGTCACGTAAATATTTCAAGTGTGGCGTTGTCTCGATTATTTCAGTATCGACAGTTTCACGGTGCGAACTATGAATTTATTATTATTTATTTATAAGAGTATATCGATATAATGAAAAATAATATGTAACACTTACTTTTTTGAACATTGATGGCCACCATGAATGTTAATATATATAATTATTGTTATAAAAAAAAAATTTGATAAATATTCCCTCATTTTTTTTAATAATAAATTAAAACAGATTTAAAGTCAGGTTTAGTAAAATCAAAAGTTTTTAAATGATATCAATATATATGTTTTTATTTTTACTGATAACATCGGTCACAAAGACTATTAAAATACAATTACTGTAATTTGTATTTTATGAGTCTTAAAAAAAATCTTATATATAAGTTTTTTTTTCTTTTATAAAATTACGGCAGGAAACGTCAAAAATATGACTGGATATAATTCAATATATCATATATCGTCATATATAAACATGTTTGAGGTTTGAATATTTTTTAAAAATTTTATTTCAAATCATTGATAAAATATTATCAGAAACTGTCAGATATCTTTCAGATAATGTCATATATCATCATATACCTCCATGTGTTGTCATATATCGTCAGATGCTGGCATATATTACTATATTTAATCATATACTACCATATTCTGCCATATATTGGCTTAGATTATCATATGGACTATAATGTCATATATACTTCCATGTACTGTCATATACCACCATCATCATATACTGACATATATCACCATATATAATCATATACTACCAAATATTGTCATATAGTGGCTTAAATTATCATATACTACTATATAAAGTCATATATACTACCATGTACTGTCATATATCATCATATACTGGCATATATTACCATATATGATCATATACTACGACACATCGTCATATATTGGCTTAAGTTATCATATAAACTATATAATGTCATATATACTATCATGTACTGTCATATATCATCATATACTGTTATATATCATCATATACTGACATATATCACCATATATATTCATATACTACCAAACATTGTCATATAGTGGCTTAAATTATCATATAATCTATATAATGTCATATATACTCCCATGTACTCTCATATATCATCATATACTGGCATATATTACCATATATGATCATATACTACCACACATCGTCATATATTGGCTTAAATTATCTTATACTGTCATATATCGTCATATAATGTCATATATTATCTTATACTGTCATATATCGTCATATAATGTCATATATTATCTTATACTGTCATATATCGTCATATATTATCTTATACCGTCATATATCGTCATGTAATGTCACATGTTATCTTACATCGTCATATAATGTCATATATTATAATATACTGTCATATATCGTCATATAATGTCATATATTATCTTATACTGTCATATATCGTCATATAATGTCATATATTATCTTATACTGTCATATATCGTCATATAATGTCATATAGATGTCAAATGCAATCATATACCCATTTTTTGGCTCTAATAAATATTTATTTAGTAAACTATAAATTTTTCTATAATATTGTAGCAAGACTCATGAATTGAGGCGTAGATCCACTGAGTTTCTCCACAAAACTACTAACAAATTTAACTTGACCATCACTTCTTTCTCTGTAATCATGCAGACATTCTCCAAAATGTAAACCCGTGTAACATTGATTCCTATAAATAAATAAAGTCTGCATAACCGATATTAAAATAGTGAATAAATTATTGGGAGGTTTTATTTACATGCAGTCCCACTGATGACGTAAATTATCTGATTTAAATGTAGAACAGTAACTACATAATCCTCTCAGTACGTCGCCGACATCTTTGTCATAAGTGCCGTTACATTTCAAATAATGGAACCATCGTTTGTTAAATGCTTGCTCATGACTTATTATTTTGGTGTAATCACGCAAATATTTTAAAAATGGCGACCGCTCAATTATCACACTATCTTCGGTTTCTTCCGGTATTCCCTGGCTTTATAATTATTTAGTGTCAAAATTTGAATATTTTATAATTAATAGTAATAATAATAATAATAATAATCATAATAATAATAATAATAATAATAATAATAATAATAATAATAATAATAATAATAATAATAATAATAATAATACTAATAATAATAATAATAATAATAATAATAATAATAATAATAATAATAATAATAATAATAATAATAATAATAATAATAATAATAATAATAATAATAATAATAATAATAATAATAATAATAATAATAATAATAATAATAATAATAATAATAATAATAATAATAATTACCGAGACGAACACTGATGACTATCGTGTAGATTAAAAAAAATAATAATTGTGATAAAAAAAAAATATAATGAATTTTTAATCATTTTTATTGGAATAAATTTAAACAGATATCACCTCAATATGATAACAGCTTAAAATTTTTGATAACATGAAAATTTTTATTTTGTTATCTCTATTTATAATAACCCAGAAGTAATTAAGATACTATATATATATTTGGATAATACGTCAAAAAAAAAGTGATAAAAAAAAACCTAATATAGCTCTAATTCTATTAATTGATAATAAAAAAGACATAAAGAATTCCACTCGTTAAATTTTATGTTTACAGAAATAGAAAATACTGATAAATAAATAATAATTACAATTGATTTCTTATTTATAAATCGACAGCAAAAAACATATGTGTAGATAAATTTTTGTTATTTTTTTATATTTTTGTAATTTTTTTATCATATACAAGCATATATTATCGTATGTCATCATATATTAACATATAGTTCTATATATTATCATATACGAGCATAAATTATCATATATAAGAATATAAGGCCACATATCGTCATATACGAGCAAAAACGATCATATAGAAGCATATAAAGCCATATATCGTCATATACGATAATATACTGTCATATATTATCAGATGTTATCATATCTTGGCACATAGTTTCATATATCATCATATAGAACATAAATCATCATATATAAGCATATACAGCCACATATTGTCATATAAGACAATATATTGTCGTATATCATCATATATTGACATATAGTTTCATATATCGACATATACGAGCAGAAGTCATCATACAGAAACATATAAAGCCACATATTGTCATATACGAAAATATACTGTCGTATATCATATATTAATGTATACTTTCATATATTGTCATATACGACAATATACTGTCGTATATCATCATATAGTCACATATAGTTTTCTATATTATCATATACGAGCATAAATTATCATATATAAGAATATAAGGCCACATATCGTCATATACGAGCAAAAACGATCATATAGAAGCATATAAAGCCATATATCGTCAAATATGAGAATATACTGTCATATATTATCAGATGTTATCATATCTTGGAACATAGTTTCATATATCATCATATAGAACATAAATCATCATATATAAGCATATACAGCCACATATTGTCATATAAGACAATATATTGTCGTATATCATCATATATTGACATATAGTTTCATATATCGACATATACGAGCAGGAGTCATCATACAGAAACATATAAAGCCACATATTGTCATATACGAAAATATACTGTCGTATATCATATATTAATGTATACTTTCATATATTGTCATATACGACAATATACTGTCGTATATCATCATATAGTCACATATAGTTTTCTATATTATCATATACGAGCAGAAGTCATCATATATAAGCATATAAAGCCACATATTGTCACATACGAGCATAAATTATCATATATAAGCATATACAGCCACATATGATCATATATGACAATGTACTATCGTATATCATCATATATTGACATATAGTCTCATATATTATCATATACGAGCATAAATCATCATATATAAGCATATACAGCCTTATATTGTCATATACGACAATATACTGTCGTATATCATCATATTTTGAGAATATATTGTCATATATCAGCACATACTATCATATTCTGATAAACGGCCATAAATATATGAACTTTTGCAGAAAAAAGTTAATTTTTATTCAACTCAGTATCGAAAGTCATAAAAATTTGCTCTTTTCCACTCAACTTTTCTACAAAACCATCTAGATATTCTACGGTCTTTCCAATTTCTCTGCTATAGTAACCCGAACAGTCACTAAGTCCAATTCCCGTGTAGCACTTATTCCTGAATTTAAAAAAAAAACGAATATTTTTAGTAACGAAAAAATATCATTTTCGCGAGCTATATTTCCTACTCACATGCAATCCCACTCAATTGTACTGTAATCATTTACTATCATCGCGCAATAATTACACAAGCCCTGTAATACGTCTCCGATTTCTTGGTCATAAGTTCCATTGCAGTCTAAATATCTGAACCAAATTCTATTAAATTTTTGTCTCATGTTATTCCTTCCCTTATTTACGTCTCTTAGAAATTTTAAATATTCCGTTCTCTCGATTATTGCGCTGCTATTTTCAGTTTCCGCTGGTGCGCTGTCAATTTTTTTATAAATTAGTACTTTTATTTTTTTGGTTCAATAAAAAAAAACTATACCTCGGTGTACATGCATCTGTTTCACTTATTAAATTAATTATACACAAGATAATTATAAAAATAAATAATTTATAATTTTTATCCATTTTTTTTTCTTATGACCGTGAATTTTTTTTTCTTTACTGAGGTCTTGTTAATAAATATGTATCATATTTATAATGTTTTGTCTTGTGAAGGTTAAAAAAACAATAAAAATAATTCACCGGAAGTAGTATTTTATTTTTAAAAAATTATTTTTTTATAGATTCGAAATTCGACCTCCGAAATTTTTTTCCTAATCGCTGGTAATTTAAATTCTGGCTGAACTATCAACTTTACGAAAAATTTATAAGGATACTTTTTTTTAGGAAATTGAATTTCCTGTAAAATTGATCCTTTTCACTTTTGCGATATCTCTTATAGTTTGGCCACAATTTAAAAAATAAGTGTATGTATGTAGAAAAATATTTGCCAGGATGAAAAAAGATGCTGCGGCTGACATTGAACAGAGAAGAGAAAGGACGATAATTAACATTCAAGATCATATGGCACTTGACAATGATCACTTGGACACTGACGTTCCTCATGTAGAGTAACGCCCATCGATAATTATTAAAATCTTCTATATTTCCTTCGTCGCGAATTTGGTCCGCGTTATTTTTTAGGATTCTGTTTTTATTTTTTTCTCAAAATGAAATTATTTGTTGTTAATTTCCTTGGGATTATGATTATTGCTGCTAATTTGGCCGGTTGGAGTGAAGGGATATTTTTAAATGATTACTGTGAAGATTTTAAAATTGATAAAAATATTGATTTGAGTGATAAAATAATTGTTTTGACTGGAGCGACCTCTGGGATTGGGTTAGAAACTGCTAGATTTCTTTATCAGAGAGGTAACTTGATATATTTATTGATTTATTATTAGTATTTTTGGTGATTATGATGATCAATATATTTTATTTTTATTAGTAGTTTTAATTGTTTAGATTATTAGTATTTTTCAGGATCAGTACAATTAGTATTTGTCCTGATAACCATGATTAGTATTTTTAATGATTATTATAATTAGTATTTTTAATGATACTCGTGATTGGTAATTTTATTCTATTGGTATTTTTTTACTAACGATGGTTAGTACTTTTAATCACTAGTATTGTTAGTAATTTTTATTAACGGTAATTAGTACTTTTAATAATTAGTATTTTTATTAGCGATGATTAGTACTTTTACTAATTTGTATAGCTAGTAATTTGTATAGCTAGTAATTTTTACTAACGGTGATGAGTACTTTTAATAATTAGTATGGCTAGTAATTTTTACTAACGTTGATTAGTTATTTTAATCATAAGTATTTTTTATTAGCTATGATTAGTTCTTTTAATGATTAGTATTTTTATTAGAGATGATTAGTATTTTTAATAATCAGCATTTGTTATTAGCTGTGACTAGTTCTTTTAATTAGTATTTGTCCTGATAACCATGATTAGTATTTTTAATGATTATTATAATTAGTATTTTTAATGATACTCGTGATTGGTAATTTTATTCTATTGGTATTTTTTTACTAACGATGGTTAGTACTTTTAATCACTAGTATTGTTAGTAATTTTTATTAACGGTAATTAGTACTTTTAATAATTAGTATTTTTATTAGCGATGATTAGTACTTTTACTAATTTGTATAGATACTAATTTGTATAGCTAGTAATTTTTACTAACGGTGATGAGTACTTTTAATAATTAGTATGGCTAGTAATTTTTACTAACGTTGATTAGTTATTTTAATCATAAGTATTTTTTATTAGCTATGATTAGTTCTTTTAATGATTAGTATTTTTATTAGAGATGATTAGTATTTTTAATAATCAGCATTTGTTATTAGCTGTGACTAGTTCTTTTAATGATTAGTATTTTTATTGGCGATGATTAGTACTTTTACTAATTTGTATAGCTAGTAGTTTTTACTAACGGCGATCAGTACCTTTAATAATTAGTATGGATAATATTTTTTACTAACGTTGATTAGTCTTTTTAATCATCAGTATTTTTTATCAGCTATAATTAGTTCTTTTAATGATTAGTATTTTTATTAGCGATGATTAGTACTTTTAATAATCAGCATTTGTTATTAGCTGTGACTAGTTCTTTTAACGATTAGTATTTTTATTGGCGATGATTAGTACTTTCACTAATTAGTATGGTTAGTGATTTTCACTAACGGTGATTAGTACTTTTAATAGTTAGTATTTTTACTATCGATGATTAGTTCTTTTAATGATTAGTATTTTTATTGGCGATGATTAGTACTTTTACTAATTTGTATAGCTAGTAGTTTTTACTAACGGCGATCAGTACCTTTAATAATTAGTATGGATAATATTTTTTACTAACGTTGATTAGTCTTTTTAATCATCAGTATTTTTTATCAGCTATAATTAGTTCTTTTAATGATTAGTATTTTTATTAGCGATGATTAGTACTTTTAATAATCAGCATTTGTTATTAGCTGTGACTAGTTCTTTTAACGATTAGTATTTTTATTGGCGATGATTAGTACTTTCACTAATTAGCGTGGTTAATGATTTTCACTAACGTTGATTAGTTCTTTTAATAATTAGTATTTTTACTATCGATGATTAGTTCTTTTAATGATTAGTATTTTTATTAGCCATGACTAGTATTTTTACTAATTAATATGGTTAGTGATTTTCACTAATGGTGATGAGTACTTTTAATAGTTAGTATATTTACTATCGATGATTAGTTCTTTTAACGACTAGTATTTATATTCTAGCGGCCATTAGTATTTTTTAAATGTTATTATTTTTAGGTGCAAAAGTAATAATACCATCACGTAATATCACCAAAGCTCAACGAGCCGTTGAAGATATTAAAAAATCAAATAACCCGTAAGTTAAATTAATAAAATTCAATACATCAACAAAAATAAATTCTTATAATTTTCAGAACCGCCGATCTCATAATTTACCAATTAGACCTAAATAATTTCGAAAGTGTCCGCAACTGTGCGGAAAAAATAGTCAATGACTATGAAAAAATCGATATATTGATAAACAACGCTGGTATCGTCGTTGATAAATTTATGAAATCAATTGACGGATACGAAACTCATTTGCAGACCAATTATTTGTCGCCATTTCTATTCACATTATTATTGTTGCCTGCTCTAGCAAAATCTAATGAAGCGCGAATTATTAATTTGACTTCGCTCTCACATTATAGTAAATTTATACACACACATTTATTTATATATATATAAAGAATAGAATTGATAAAAAAATTTTTTTCAGTTGGAGTCATAAATTTTGACGATTTGAATACAGAAAATCCATTCAGTACAGTATTTGCGTACTCGCAAAGTAAATTATCGATTTCGTTGTTCACACAAGAGTTAACACGTAAATTACAAAGTAAAATATTATTTATTCAATCGATTAACTAAAAAAATTTATGTACCAAATTTTCGAGTAATCGATACAGTTCAATCTATCGATACTTGGAGTAGTAGATTTTTCAAATAATAGTAATAATTTCATTTTATAGATAATATATTTTATTTATTTAACAGAAAATAATTTAACGAATATCCACGTCTACGATGTCGATCCATCTCTTGTGAAAACTGAACTTTTGGATAAATTTTTCCCATCTTCATTGACCGCTCTAATAGAGCCAATTTTAAAAAATAACAAACAAGGTGCTGGTACTACTATCTACTGTGCCACCAGTCCACTAGTTGCTCATCAAACCGGTCTTTATTACATGTATTTATATTTATCATTTCATATATATATATACATCAATATATCAGAAATTGAATACGCTTTTGAATGAGTACCCACATGATATATTTATTTGTATATGTATATATACATATTTATATATTAATATATCAGAAATTGAATACGCTTTTGAATGAGTACCCACATGATATATTTATTTGTATATGTATATATACATATTTATATATCAATATATCAGAAATTAAATACCCTTTTGAATGAGTACCCACATGATATATTTATTTATATATGTATATATACATATTTATATATCATTGGATCAGAAATTAAATACCCTTTTGAATGAGTACCCACATGATATATTTATTTGTATATGTATAGATACATATTTATATATCATTATATCAGAAATTGAATACGCTTTTGAATGAGTACCCACATGATATATTTATTTATATATGTATATATACATATTTATATATCATTGGATCAGAAATTAAATACCCTTTTGAATGAGTACCCACATGATATATTTATTTGTATATGTATAGATACATATTTATATATCATTATATCAGAAATTGAATACCCTTTTGAATGAGTACCCACATGATATATTTATTTATGTATGTATATATACATATTTATATATCAATATATCAGAAATTGAATACGCTTTTGAATGAGTACCCACATAATATACTTATTCATATATATATAAAATATGTTTTCAGTAACTGTGACGTTACAACACCGGCACTACGAGCAATGAGTCCAAGTTTAGCTGAAAAATTATGGAACAAAACTATAGAACTAATAAATTATTCTTCGCCATTGTTATCATTAAAATAAATTAAACTATGTAAAGTACAAATTCTTAGTAGGGATAGAAGTAGGTAGTGGGGTTATTACTCTAGTAAGGGAAACTTGTAGTTAGACGTTACCATAGTAACGATCGTAGAGTGGGAGCGTTACCATGGCAACGAGCGTGTAGAAGGGGACGTTACCATGGTAACGAGCATGTGGAGGGGGACGTTACCGTGGCAACGAGCGTGTGGGGGGAGCGTTACCATGGCAATGAGCGCGTGGGGGAGCGTTACCATGGTAACGAGCGTGTAGAAGGGGCCGTTACCATGGCAACGAGCATGTGGAGGGGAATGCCATCATAGCAACGGAAGCACAGAAGCAAGGGAAGTCTTACCATAGTGACCGGTCGGAAGTGAGGTAAAAAGAAGGGGAAGACGGACATATAAATGAAAGTTTTACTGTAACAATTAAAATTATTTTTAATGATAATTTAATTGATTGTAATTTAATTATTGAATTAAAATAAAAAAATTTATAAATAATTTTTTAATTACAGATAATTAATTTTTTTTTAATTTGTAATTATAAGTCACTGACCCCATAGTATTTAAAATCAAAATTGTAATTTTTTTTTTTTTTTTTTTTTTTCGTGGAATTTAGAAATAATTAGAATTCTTTCTCCAGCAAAGAAAAAAAATAAATTGTGAAGAAAATAAAATGAATTTTCGCGTGTCGTAACCAGAGTTTGTAAGTAAATTAATTACTGGCCATTAATTACGCCCACGTGATCAGACTGTCCTTTTTGTTCCGGGTCTAATAAATTCGAGAATCTGGGAAAAAAAATATATTTTATGACTGGTAAATATCCTAGAAATTAGAATTAAAGGAATAAATTCTAACACTAAAACACACCCATCTATTTAACTTTATTTTATTTTTATTTGAGCATCACCTTGACACACGTGATGCCGATCGAATTGATATAAAGCCGATGTATCCACCAGCCTGTCTATTTTACTTGACAAACCTGTCGACACATTCTTCGAACTAACGTTCAATCAATTTTCATTTTTATTTTCGAAAAAAATTCAACTGTCAAAAAAAATTTTTTTTTTTCAAATGAGCCATTTTATTATTTTCGTTATTTTTTCCGGAGCTCTGTCTCTCTCATCAGCATGTTTGGGCAAAAATATCCTGAGTAAGTACTCAACATTTTTTTTTTTTAAATTTTATTTCCATCAAATTTTTTTTCCAATTTCCAGTTTTTCTAATTTTCATTTCAAACGCTCATATCTTTTGAACCCTTGGTTTTACGAAAAAATGATTTAGACACTTTTTGTAGGAAATTTAATTTCCTAAAAAAAAAGTCCTCTTCATTTTTACTCTAGACCCAAATGCTTTTAAGTTACAGCCCATTTACTTTATCAAACTCTTTTTCTACTTAACTCCCACGACAGATAAATAAATATATATTTATATAAATATATAAGTATATATTAATAAACACCCTATACAGAGTGCACTACAAAATGCAGTAAAGAATAATCGTGTGACTCAACGAGTGTCTACACAGTATTTTAAAAATACTTACCAGGTCAAGTAGATCTTAAGGGATTTATATTTTTATCTCAATATTTTTTTATCACAACAAAATTTTTTTTCTTTATTTAATCTTTTACTTTATTCTGAAAATTTTCTATAAAAAAAAAAAAAAATATATATATATACATATATATATTTATATATATGTATATATATGAATATACATATTTTTATATACATATATCAATAGAAAATTAAATGCCCTTTCAAATGAGTACCCACATGATATATTTAATTTCAAAATTTATGACTCATATATATATACTCAATAAATATATATGTATATAAATTTCTATTCATAAACACATTTGGAAAAAAAATAAATAATGAAATGCCCTTTCGAATGAATACCCACATGACATATTTATTTGTATAATTGATAATTCATATATATATTTATATAAATATACAAACATATATGTATATATATGTAAATATAAGTATGGCATGTTGGTACTCATTTGAATGGGCATCAAATTTTCTATATAACTAGACCAATATAAATGTATGTATGTATACATGTACATATATATATATATATATATATATATAGATATATATATTTAGACGGAAATTGGAAAAGGCACGGCCACTAGGCGTTACATCAATTGTGAATTTATGTCGTGGGAAAAATCACAACTCGCATGTTCATGACATATATATTATACACATATATGTATATATTTAAATTTTTTTACTCGTGGAATTTTAGTTTTTTTTTCTTATTTTATACTAAAAGGGGCCGGAGTAATATCTTGTCAAGATAAACAGACTATATTGGATGAACACAATCGATTACGTCAGCTAATAGCATTAGGACAAGTCCATGGGCAGCCTCCAGCAGCAAATATGATGGAGATGGTGGGTATTGATTTTTATTTTTTCATGGGATATTTTGCATTTTTCTGATGACTTGAAGTGAATTTTTTGAAATTGTGGCTTATAGACAAGAGATATCAAAATTTTTAAAGAGACATTTTTTGTAGGAAATTTAATTTCCTACAAGATTGATCCCTACACATTTTGTCGTAAAAGTGATCGTTAACGAGTTATAGAATTTCAAAGTTAAAAAAAATTTTTTCAAATTTTAGATAAATTAATTTAGAAAGTTTGAATCTTAAATAACTCCTAAAAAAATGGAGATAGGAAATTTTTTAAAGAGACATTTTTTGTAGGAAATTTAATTTTCTATCAAAAGTTATTCTTTGAAATTTTTTTTAAAATCAATAGTTTCAAAGATATCAGCATTTTAAAGCTTATACTTTTAGAAACTCCAAAAAAAATAATTTATATCGTCTCATAATAATAATAAATATAAAGAAAATATAACATGACAATTATAAAATATGTCACCGTCAGAAAAAAAATTTTAATTCAAATAAAAAAAAAATGTAAACATTGCCAATCATAATAATAATTATTTATTTTTATTTTCCACTTGACAAAAAATAGAGTGAGAGTAAAAAGAGGAACGAGTAGAGTAAATACATTAATGGATTAAATTGTAAATTTAAATCCAAGATTAAAATACATTTAAATTTAACTTGTCGCGCGCTTTAATTTTATTTTTATTTTTAACGCTTGTAATTTTTTTAATTTATGTTAAATATATATATATATATATAGTATATTTAATAATTATTGTTGTGAGACAATTTAAATGCATTGTGAATTTTAATCATAAATTTATTTATGTACTTATTTTTTATTTTTATGTAATTAAAAGATTTGGGATGATGAGTTAGCGGCGACAGCACAGAAATGGGCGGAAACATGCTCGGAATCTCATGATAACAATCGACATGTTCGTAAGTAATTTTGATATATATACATATATATATGTATATATATATATATATTTGAATGCATGAAAAGATAGAGAATTTGATGTCCTTTCAAATGAGTACCCACATGCCATATTTATTTTCAATTATATTATATGTATATATTTATATTTATATCATATATTTTGATATTTATGACATGTTAAAAATAAATATGTCATGTGGGTACTCATTTTAAACAGCATCAAATTCTCTGTCTTTGTAAATTTACATAAATTTCATATATTTATTTATATATGAATATATGTAAGTATATAAATATATGTAAATGTATATATATGTATGATTGTATGAAAAGATAGAAAATTGAATGCCCTTTGAAATGAGTACCCACATGCCATATTTATTTTTTGTTCTTTTCAAACATATATTTGTATACCTATATATATGTCTTATAAATTGTTTAAAATAAATATGGCATGTGGGTACTCATTTTAAATGGCATCAAATCCTCTGTCTTTGTAAATTTACATAAATTTCATATATTTATTTATATATGAGTATATATAAGTATATAAATATATGTAAATGTATATATATGTATGAATGTATAAAAAGATAGAAAATTGAATGCCCTTTAAAATGAGTACCCACATGCCATATTTATTTTATGTTCTTTTCAAACATATATTTGTATACCTATATATATGTCTTATAAATTATTAAAAATAAATATGGCATGTGGGTACTCATTTTAAAGGGCATCAAATTTTCTATCTTTTACGCATTGAAATATATACATATATATATAGGGAGATTCGCAGTAGGACAAAATATAGCCCGTACATGGACAACAAGACCACCAGGACCTTACGATGCAGAACCAAATTGGCGAAGACAAATTTCCGGTTGGTTCAATGAAGTACAGTACTATCACACAGGCTATGGCCGTGATACCGCGCACTATACGCAGGTTAATTGAAAAAAATTAATTAATTCCCAGAGTAAAAATTAAATTTATTGTAATTTAAAAAAAATTTCCAGATTGTCTGGGCCGACACTTTTTTAGTCGGCTGTGGCTACACATTTTTCTACGACCCCGCGAGAGGATACACCAAAAATTACGTTTGTAATTACGGACCCAGGTAATTACGATAATTAAAATTTTAAAAACTATTTACTTATTAGAAATTGAATTTTTAAAAATAGCGGAAACGTTCTTGGATTCGCGCCATATCAATCTGGGCAGCCTTCATGCACAGCCTATGGGTTGTCTTTTTCTAACAGATACGCGGGACTCTGTTGTAAGTTTATCAGAAATTTTTTTAATTTGAAATTAAAAAATTTTAAATAATTAATTTTTGAAATTTTGTTGCAGCTCGAGGAAATTTTTATTATCTTGGTGCTCTATGTGGTTATGTTTTTTAAACAATAATAATAATAATAATAATAATAATAATTAATGATATATATTTACCGGAAGTTGCACTACTAGAACATGTCTACACTAATTAATTTTTAAACCCAAAATAACTCATAAACGGTTAGGATTATGGGAATTTTTAAAGAGACCTTTTTTGTAGAGAATTAAATTTCCTACAAAATTTGTCATGAGGAATTTCGTGATAAAATTGATAGTTTGGATGGTAGAGAGGTTTAAAGACAGAAAAATAATTTTTTGAGGAAATACTAGGGAAATTTCATTTTTAAGTTTTAAACTCAAAATAACTCATAAATGGTTGGGATTTTGGGAATTTTTTAAGAGACCTATTTTGTAGAAAATTAAATTTCCTACAAAAATTCCCTCTGTAAAAATTTTCATAAACTCAAAAATTTCAAAGTTACAGCCCCTCAAACTTTCAAAAATTTTTTTCCACAAAATTCGACTTTCCTTTTTTTAAACTCAAAATAACTCATAAATGATTGGAATTTTGGGAATTTTTATAGAGACCTTTTTTGTAGAGAATTGAATTTCCTCCAAAAATTTCCTCGATAAAAATTTTCATAAACTCAAAAATTTCAAAGTTACAGCCCCTCAAACTTTCAAAAATTTTTTTTCCACCAAATTCGACTTTCCTCTTTTTAAACTCAAAATAACTCATAAATGGTTGGGATTTTGGAAATTTTCATAGAGACCTTTTTTGTAGAAAATTAAATTTCCTACAAAAATTTCCTCGGTAAAAATTTTCATAAACTCAAAAATTTCAAAGTTACAGCCCCTCAAACTTAAAAAAATTGTTTTTCCACAAAATTCGACTTTTCTCCTTTTAAACTCAAAATAACTCATAAATGGTTGGGATTTTGGGAATTTTTACAGAGACCTTTTTTGTAGAGAGTTAAATTTCCTACAAAAATTCCCTCTGTAAAAATTTTCATAAACTCAAAAATTTCAAAGTTACAGCCCCTCAAACTTTCAAAAACTTTTTTTCCACTAAATTCGACTTTCCTTCTTTTAAACTCAAAATAACTCATTAAAATTTGAAAATACAGAAATTTTGACTCACACCTTTTTTGTTCAGGATTAAATTCTCTACAAAAATTCCCTCATAAGAAATTCTCTAAAACTCAATGCTTACAAAGTTACATCCTCTCAAACTCATAATGACAAACCGTAACTAAAAAAACATAAATTTTAATTTTTTATTACTAATTTGATTGTAATCAATTTAAATGGAAATAAAAGTAATTTAATTGATTAATTACTTAATTAATTATAAACAAATATAACCATGTTGTTTTTATTGGTAATATATTTTTTATTGGTCACGTATTTATAAATAAAAACAATTAAAATGTCGAATTTTATTACCGATTATAAAATACAAGACAAATCAATTCCAATTGCAACCTATAAAATATATATATGACATGTATACATACATATATACACATATATATATAAGACGAACAATTTTTCATCTCGTCGCCGGTCAATCATTTTTTTTTGCTCAAGATTTTTTTTTATTTTCTGAACCGAAAAATGAAAAATTTTGAAAAAATATTTTTTTTTGCTTTTATTATTTGTGGGTCAACATGGGCCACTGAAATGGAAACTTATTGTGCTGGTGTTGAAATTTTGGGTGAGTAATTATTAATATTTTTTTAAAAATATAATTTCCCACCAGTTTAAAAATTACTGTAATAATTTTTTTAATTTTTCGAGACAAAAAAATTTCAAATTTTTAAATAATGAAAATTAGAAACTGGAGGAATTTCCTGTGACTTAAAAGAGGACATCCTACGCATGCATAACGACCTGAGAAATTCAATCGCCAGTGGATCTGTTGCTGGACAGCCTCCGGCCTCAAATATGCGAGAACTGGTAATTTTCACATATATATGTATACATATATATATTTTATACATATATTTTGATCTAGATGTATAGAAAATTAAAAATCCTTTCAAATGAGTACCAACATGATATACTTATATTTCTATATATTGTTAAATATATACATATATTTATATTTATTAAATATATAGAAATTAAAAATAAATATGTCGTGTGGGTACTCATTTTAAAGTGCATTGAATTCTCTATATGTTACAATGCAACTAGATATATATATATATATATATATATATATATATATATATATATATATATATATATATGTGACTATGAATAATGTGTTATAATTTAAAATATGGACATGTGGAAATGCGTGGTCAATCTACCGGAAATCATATTATATATATTTGAATGCCAGATGTAAAATATATGTACATATATGTAGATATATGTAATAGGACGTGTATATATATATACATATATATGAAAACCACAGTAGTGATTACAGTAATGTGTCTGACAGTTTCCACAAACCGCATTTCATTAAATCATACGTGTTGCTCTATATTATTATTATTTTTGATATTATTAAATTATTAATTAGAAGTTAGAAGTTGGAGAAAGTTTTAAATTAGTTATCAATTTCCATACTATTATATATTTATTTTAATTTTCCTTTGTTCAAAAAATTTTGGGAATACGAAGGGACCTTAATTGGGAGAGAATTTAGGGAGGGGGCGGGAATTTTATGTCGAGGGTACGATTTGATTAGGAATTTAATTTCCAAAAAAATGAGTAGCCACAAGTTATATTTTGGGGTAATAAATTTTTTTGAAAATTTGGAACTCAAAATTTTAAAAAAGTTATGATTAATGATATTTTTGAGTTCAGAGTAAAATTTGCAGAAGAATGAGTACCCACAAGACTAGGTTTCGAGTCACAAAATTTATTTTGAAAAATTTTTAAAAATTCAAAAATTAATTCTGTGCTCAAAATAAAAATAAAATTTCCTGTAGAATGAGTACCCACAAGTTACATTTTGGGTCAAATAAATTTTTTGAAAATTTGGAATTCAAAATTAATAAAAAAGTTATAATCATAGATATTTTTGAGTTCAGAGTAAAATTTTCAGAAAAATGAGTACCCACAAGACTAGGTTTCGAGTCACAAAATTTATTTTGAAAAATTTTCAAAAATTCAAAAATTAATTCTGTACTCAAAATAAAAATGAAATTTCCTGTAGAATGAGTACCCACAAGTTACATTTTGGGTCAAATAAATTTTTTTGAAAATTTGGAACTCAAAATTTCAAAAAAGTTATGATCATAGATATTTTTGAGTTCAGAGTAAAATTTGCAGAAGAATGAGTACCCACAAGACTAGGTTTCGAGTCACAAAATTTATTTTGAAAAATTTTCAAAAATTCAAAAATTAACTCTGTACTCAAAATAAAAATAAAATTTCCTCTGGAATGAGTACCCACATCCCCATACTACTCTCAAAATTTACCTTGACCCATTTTACCCGTCAATTGATTTTTGGGCCAGTACTGGGACGACGAATTAGCCGAAGGTGCCCAAGACTGGGCCAACCACTGCACGTTCGCTCACAACAAAGAAGAAGATCGTCGCGTCGGTAATTAACCACTCAATTAATCACTCATTTAATCCATTAATTAATCAATTAATCAATTAATCATCAGAGAGATTCCGAAGGGTCGGACAAAACATCGGCATAACCCGCAGCAGATCTCTGCACCCATCAGACAAAAAAGACTTTGCCCGCCAAATTCAAAAATGGTTCGACGAAAATATTTACTTCCATTTCAATCCAATTAATCCGACCGATGTCCAGAATTCGGGACATTACACTCAGGTAAATATAATTATCATTATTAGTTATTATTAACCAGTAATTTAGTAGAAAATATTTGTTTTTTATTTTTTTGGGCATTATACAAGCTCGCGTGGGCGAACACTTACCTTGTGGGTTGCGGGTTCACTAGATATCGCGACCAAAACGTCACTTACCGACTCTATGTGTGTCACTATGGGTCTGCGTAAGTAAACTCTGATTAAAATAATTAGGAAAAGTCATAAATTAATTTTCTCTATTTTTCTTTAGTGGAAATACTTTCGCCAACCTTCCGTATAATAAAGGAAATTTGAACTGCCCAGAAGGTTTTAGTCCGTCGGTAAATTACCCAGCGCTGTGTAGTGAGTATGAGCTTTTTTGAAAATATTTGCGAGCTCAAAAGCTCAAAAATTGATATGAAGTAATGAGCATTAAAAATTAAAAAATGTAAAAATGAGCTCGCGAGCTCAACGAGCTCGGTGAGCTCACGCCTTGCAGAGTGTTGTACAAACTCAGATATTTTTTATATGAGACCTAAAAGTTGATTGAATACAATATTGAGCTCGTATGCTTATGAATAAACGTGAGCTTGTGAAAGAGCTCGAAGATATTCAGAATTACTAGACATTAATAAAACTTGAATTTAGAGAATAAAATATCAGAAATTTGTGCAAAACGACGCAAGCTCACTTTTGAGCTCGACTGAGCTCACATGTGAGCTAACAGCTATAGCACATATACAGTGAATTTAAAATCAAGCTCAATAAGCTTAAAAATCACAAGCTTAGTGAGCTTGAAAATCACAAGCTCAGTGAGCTTGCGACCTATGAGCTTTTGTGAAAGCTCGCAAATTTTTTGATTCACGCCGTTACTGATAATTAATTGGCTCTATTTTTGAGCTCGTAAGTTCATAAATATCTGCGAGCTTGCAACAATTTTCGAGCTTTTTCAAAAATTTCAAAAAACTTCAACATTCTTCCTAATTTTTTTATCGGCTGTCATTAACTCAAAGCTCACTATGAGCTTACGGAAATCTAAAAGCTCATTTAAAGCTCACAGGAATTGCTAAGCTCATAATAAATATCAAAGCTTCTTATAAACTTATCCCAGTGCACAGAATTTGTTTAAGTGCCTCAGTACCCCCGAACTTTCAAAAGCTTGCAGAGCTTGCAAGCTCCCGCAAGCTCTGCCATAAAATATCAAAAAATGTTTTTTCAGCAAAAAATATTTTTTGACAAAAAATTGTATGTTGAGCTTTTAAGCTTTCGTGCAAAGCTTCCGCAGTAGCTTCAGGGAAAGGGTAGAGCTTTAATGATTCTGTCTTACCGCAGGTAAAAACGACCACGAAGATTTAATTTGCGAAGACTCCGATGATAAGTCAATCAATTCGGCGATTTCAAGCTATCCGCCATCGATGGAAACACGGAAATCTTTGGCAGCAGATTTAGGTTTTTACGAAAAAGATGAAAAAGATGATAGCACTCTGGAAGATCGCCGACAATCAAATGCAATCGTAGCAGCACCTGAGGATCGCGGTTCGCGTGACGGAGTTTATGTTAAAGATCTCAGAGTTGATACCATGTACAATATCTTCTACTACTGGAGATCGCGTGACTGATTATTAATCATGATAATAATAATAATTATAAAATAGTCTCGGTTATGATGTTTTCAAGTTAAATTGATGTAGCGTTAAATATGTATTGCATGGTAGTCTAGAGTTGTTAAATAAATCGTGCATAAAGTACCACGTCATGTTCTTTTTATTATTTATTTACTTTTTTTTTAAATTATTTTTTTTCATTTCCGATACAGGTTGTTGGTACTCATTTCAGAGGAAATTTTGTGTTGAATGTAAAAATAAATGAATTTTTTGAATTTTTAAATTTTTTTGGGTTTTCCAAATTCTCAAAGTTTTCTTTTGATCTGACTACTGAGTTGTTGGTACTCAATCCAAAGGAAATTTTGTAATGAACACGAAAACGTGTGAATTTTTTAAATTTTCAAAATTTTAAGGTTTTTTGAAATTTTTTAAATTAGCTTTTGATCTGACTACTGGGTTGTTGGTACGCATTGCAGAGAAAATTTTATGACGAGCACGAAAATGAATAAATTTGTGGAATTTTGAAAATTTTTTGGTTTTTCGAAATTTTTGAAGTTTGCTTTTAATTTGAGTACCGGGTTGTTGGTACTCATTCTAGAGGAAATTTTATGACGAGCACGAAAATGAATGAATTTTTGGAATTTTGAAAATTTTCTGGTTTTTCAAAATTTTTAAAGTTTGCTTTTGATTTTAGTACCGGGTTGTTGGTACTCATTCCAGAAGAAATTTTATGACGAGCACGAAAATGAATAAATTTGTGGAATTTTGAAAAATTTTCCAATTTTCAAAATTTTTGAAGTTTGCTTTTGATTTGACTACTGGGTTGTTGGTACTCATTCCAGAGGAAATTTTATGACGAGC
The DNA here is from genome assembly GCF_029852145.1 of Microplitis mediator. NCBI lineage: Eukaryota > Metazoa > Arthropoda > Insecta > Hymenoptera > Braconidae > Microplitis > Microplitis mediator. Next base: position 1,533,850 of record NC_079969.1, on the reverse strand, counting down.
ACGAAAATAAATGAATTTTTGAAATTTTGAAAATTTTTTGGTTTTTCAAAATGTTTGGAGTTTGCTTTTGATTTGAGTACTGGGTTGTTGGTACTCATTCCAGAGGAAATTTTGTAATGAATCTAAAAACCCATGAATTTTTGAATTTTCAAAAAAAATTTTTTTTTTCCAAAACCCTATCATGTGGGTACTCATTCTTCAGGAAATCACAAATCCTACCACCCTCACTTCAAACCTTATGCAAAAAATAAAATCCATAGATAAAACTTACTACTGCCACCAAACCTAAAATTCAACGAAATTGATTATTATCTCAATAAATAAATGTTACATATTTATAACGATATTTATTATCATCCAATTATTGTACATGTACAAATCATTGTCAATAATAAAAAAATTCCACTTACTCAAAATTTATTCATTTAATTTAAAAAAAATTTTATGTCTTATATTTTAAATTCTAAATATTTTTTTTTATTGATTCGTGCACTTACTATCTAATTTAATCGTGCATTAATTTATTTATTTATTTAAAAATTTTTGTACTCATTCACTCAAAAAAAAAAAAGTTCATTAATTAATAATTATATATTACAGTTTTATTTATTAATTATTTACATTTTAATTAACACACGACTGTCGATAAAAAAAATTGTATGGAATCGAATTCTCATTATATTAATTTTTTTTTTTAAATTTGAAAAATTACGAACTCAGTAACGGCGTTAATTATTATTTTTATAAATGAATGAAAGAAAGCACTAGGTGCAAAAAAAAATATATTACTTTGTTTGATAATTAATAATTATTAATTAATGAGTTAAATATTTTTATTGACGATTGGTCGTGGAGCAGCTTGGAATCGAGGCAAGCTCAGACCAAATTTAGTTTCGATACCAGATAAAATAGGAACTGCCACTTCGTACCCGCCGATGTGGTCACTGTTCTTTGATTTCATTTCGTCAGCTACTCCAGTCGATGGGACTTTCAAGTCGGATCCGGCTGGTCGACTAGAAATATACATTTTCAAATATATGTCTGTATAGGAAATTAAATGCCCTTTTGAATGAGTACCCACATGACATATTTATTTTTTACTTATTTTTACATATATATATAAATATATAAATATCTCTTGTTAAATATTGAAAATAAATATGGCTTGTGGGTACTCATTTTAAAGGGCATTAAATTTCCAACTCATATTTATATTTTTATAGTCATTCATATATTTATAAATATATCGATATATAAATATATAGACAGAAATATATATAAAAAAAAATTTTAATACGTCAAAAGATAGTTCAATTGATGCCCTTTAAAATGAGTACCCACATGCCATATTTATTTCTAATTACTATTCCATATATTTATATTTCTATATATAGATTATATATATCTATTATAAAATATCAAAAATAAATATGGCTTGTGGGTACTCATTTTAAACGGCATCAAAATCTCTATCTATTTCCAGATATACATTTTTACACATATATATTTATCTATATCTATATATTGATATATAAATATATAGACATACAAATATATGTAAAAAATTTATAAATACACCAAACGACAGTTCAATCGATGCCCTTTAAAATGAGTACCCACATGCCATATTTATTTCCAATTAATATTCCATATATTTATATTTATATATATAGACTACATATATCTATTATGAAATATCAAAAATAAATATGGCTTGTGGGTACTCATTTTAAACGGCATCAAAATCTCTATCCATCTCCAGACATACATTTTTACACATATATATTTATCTATATCTATATATTAATATATAAATATATAGACATACAAATATATATAAAAAATTTATAAATACTCCAACCGACAGTTCAATTGATGCCCTTTAAAATGAGTACCCACATGCCATATTTATTTCCAATTAATACTCCATATATTTATATTTCTATATATAGACTATATATATCTGTTGTAAAATATCAAAAATAAACATGGCTTGTAGGTACTCATTTTAAAGGGCATCAAATCCTCTATCTTCATATATCGATATGTACCTGAATTTCTAACTTTTATACCGATAAATTTTTCAAATTTAAAATAATTACGCGGGAAATTTAAAAAAAGTATAAATAATTTTTTTTTTCTCTACTTACGAGCCTCCAAAATCGACGACAAATAACCTCTGCAATAACTCGTACGTAAATAATGTGACTCCAAATTGCGGCGAAGATCTGAAGACTCGAGCTGTCAAATTATCACAATTATTTTAATATTTAATTAAAACAAAAATTACTTATCACTATTGTAATTAATATTTTTATTTAGTGACACTAATTAGTAAATTAAAAAAAAAACAGACTGATGTTAAAAATTTTATTTACGGTGACAGAAATGAACGAACATAAAATTAAAAAAATTTATACGAATAAAAATAAACTCCAGGCATTAATTTGTAATTTTTTAATAAATTTTTACTTACTGATTTAAAAAAAGCCAAATTGATATTTAAATAAAAAGTAGAAGTAGATGAGGATAAGGGGCCATTTTTGTTTTATAACCGTAAGATAAATTTACAAAAATAATTTTATTAAAATAATAATTCATCGCGACTTAAAAATAAATTTTTTTTTGCTGATAAATAAATAATTTTTTTTTTTATAAATTAATTTTGAATCTTTACCTGTCGTTCCTTTCCAAAATGCTCTGAAACCTTCCTCGCGATAAATTTTACGTGCGCAGTCTAAGAGTCCACTGTAAGTCGTCTGTCCTTTTCTGGCTACGACCTAGAATTTTTTTGAATTTTAAATTTTCGCGGGCTCGTGGATTTTTTTTTTAGGAAAAATTGTGAGATAAAAATTAATTACCTGGAGACGGGTTTTTATGACGTCAGCGGGAGTAACTAAAGCGGCTGCAGGAACTCCAGCGATTGCACCGGCACACAAAAGTGACAGGGGTGTGTTGTAACCTCCTTCGTCGGCGAGCTTTGTCTTAGTGTGGGCGTACATTGGAAAGTATATTGCGCTGAATGGAACGTCACGAAGTAAACATGCTCTGGCTCCCTGAATTTTTTTTTGAATTAGTGATTTTTGGAATTTTTTGAAAAAATTTTTTGATTTGAATATGGGGTTGTGGGTACTCATTCCAGAGGAATTTTTGTCTATTTTCCAAAAATGTAATTTTTAAAAAATTTTTTTCGAAGTTTTTTGAAAATTTTTTTGAAAAATTTTTTGATTTGAATACGGGGTTGTGGGTACTCGTTCCAAAGTAATTTTTATCTACTTTTCAAAAATGTAATTTTTAAAAAATTTTTCTTAAAGTTTTTTGAAAATTTTTAAAAAAAATGTTTTGATTTTAATACGGGGTTGTGGGTACTCGTTTCAGAGGAATTTTAGTCCACTTTCCAAAAATGTAATTTTTTTTTTTTTATTTTTGGGAAGTTTTTTGAAAATTTTTTAAAAAAATGTTTTGATTTGAATACGGGGTTGTGGATACTCGTTTCAAAGGAATTTTTGTCTACTTTCCAAAAATGTAATTTTTAAAAAATTTTTCTTGAAGTATTTTGAAAATTTTTTTGAAAAATTTTTTGATTTGAATACGGGGTTGTGGGTACTCGTTCCAAAGGAATTTTTGTCTACTTTGAAAATACATAATTTTTTTTTAATTTTTCCAAAAATTTTTTGAAATTTAAATATGGTCGTGTGGGTACTCAAACAAACGGAAATTTACCGCTTGACTCAAATATCTTATTTAAATAAAAAAAAAATTACCTTGTAAAGACCAAAAAGTCCCAGTTCCTTGACGACAGCCCACGCGCGAACTTTTTGAGTCCCAGCAATTTCGCCGGCAACTTGCAGCCTGATTTTAACAATTTCCAGTGGATTTGTAAAGATAACTTGTGACCCTCCAGCCTAAAGAAGAATTATTATAAAATTTCTGATAAAAAAAATATTTTTTAAAAAACTTACACATGCACCGGAAATAATTTCGCCATAAAGTTCGAGGTTGCCGTTTTTATCCATGAATTTGTCTCTCACAAAATCGTTGACCGTAAGCTTGATGGCTTTTTCTGGAGCGACGCCCATCAGCTGGGGAACCAGGCCCCGGTAGAGACCGAAAAATCCCTCGTGTCTGATTACCTGTGGGTAAAATTTGTTAGATTTTTTTTCTGGGTTTAAATTGAGGATTTACGTGGGTAAGTAGTGATACCTTTTTGCAGCAGTCGAGACTGTTTCTGTACATCAGCTCACCGATAAATGAACCCGTGCGCTGATTCTGCATACGCGTCTTCACTAAATCTATTGGATAGACTGCAGTCGCTCCTACTGCGCCACCAATCGATCCCAGGACAAATCGGTAACCGCTTTCGAGAATTTGAGTCACTACTCCACGTTCGTCTGGACTCTAGAGGTAAAATTTTATAAGAATTTTTCCCCAAGCCACTGATTTAAAATAATAAAATTCAAATTTTAAATTTCCCGCGCTTTTTAAATTTTTCCCTTCCCCTCCCCGCCTCAAATTTTCCTGATCCTCGGCTCATTTTCACTCAAAATTTTCTAAACTTTTTCCTCCCACCCTCAATTTTTCCAAAAAAAATAATTTTTCCCTCCAAAAATTCAAAATTTTCAAAAAAAAAAATTTTCCCGCCGTTTTTTAATTTTTTTTGCCCCTTCCCCTAGACTAAATATATGACATATATATATCATTTTACGCGGAATTTAATAAGCTACAATTCCCACCCCTTCTTTTTTTGAAAAAAAATTTTTCAAGTCGTGAAAAAAATAAAAAACTCCAAGGAAATGAAAAAATTTGTATGAGACAGCAGTAAAAATTGAATAAAAATTCAAAATACTCACAGACACGGCTTTTATTTCCGCTAATCGTCTCGTGATATGTTTGAAATATTGTTCCGGAGTGATAGCAATCAGATCGTTATAAATAATTTTAGTTGACTGGCCTAGCAAATCGCACAAGTGATACAAGATGTCAACTTCCAATGGCGTGATCTGCGACATCATCTGAGCCGAGTGTAAAAATTCTTCTTTCGTGACTTCTTGGTACCTGTGGCCATTGGTCGCGTTTAGATAAATTCTCTTGATCAGCTCCATGTTATTCAGCAGAGAATTGAAGGCCATAAAATAAGGGAAACTGACTTTCCGCCCGCCGTGGGCAGTAGTAGCGGCGGCTATTAAATTTTCTTTAACTTCTTTTGTCAGAAGATGGCTTTTTATACTCAACATTATTTCCTGAAAGTCTGATAGCGATATAAATCCCGCCCCGTCTTTGTCGAATTTTTTGAACGCCTCGGTGGCGTATTCTTCGTGAAAGTCGTGAAGAAATTGACTGAACTCGCCGTAGGTTATCAGGCGCTTACGATCTTTTCCGAAGTAGAGCTTTATAAAACTACTGTCCATATTGAAAGGCATTTTGCTGTGGAGTTCAGTTTTTTTCATTACCTCAGCGAACTCATCTAAGGAACATAAAAAAGTTTGGTGAGCTTGCGAGAGCTTGCGTGGTCAGAGATTTCGATGAGTAAAATAAAAATTCTTATTATTTGAGCTCCCGAGAACTCAAATTTGCATGAGCTTGCGACTTTTGGCCACTGGGGGCTGATAGAGCTTTTTAGTGAGCTTGCGTGCTGCAAGATTTCTAAAAAACAAACACGGATTCTTGTCAATTAAGGCCTCAGTTACTCAAATTTACGTGAGCTTGCGACTTTGGGTCACGGGGGGCTGATAGAGCTTATTTGTGAGCTTGCGTACTACAAGATAACTAAAAACCAACCATGGATTCTTATCAATTGAGGCCTCAGTAATTTAAATTTACGTGAGCTTGCAACTTTGGGCCACTGAGGACTAGAAGAGCTTTTTTGTAAGCTTGCGTGCTACGAGATATCTAAAAACAAACATGGATTCTTGTCAATTAAGGCCTCAGTGACTCAAATTTACGTGAGCTTGCGACTTTCAACTACTGGGGACTAGTAGAGCTTTTTGTGAGCTTGTGCGCTACAGGATTTCTACAAAGAAAAATCATGGATTCTCATCAGCTGAGGCCTCAATAATTCAAATTTACGCGGACTTGCGGCTATGAGTCATGAGGGACTAGTAGAGCTTTTTATGAGCTTGCGTGCTGTAAGATTTCTACAAATAAATTATGAATTCTTATTAATTGACGCCTCAGAAATTCAAATTTACATGAGCTTGCGACTTTGGGTCACTGTGGACTAGTAGAGCTTCTTTGTTAGCACGCGCCTTGAAGATTTTTTATAAAAGATTTATGAAATCTTTTTATTTGAGCCTAAAGAATTGAAATTTGTATGAGCTTTCGACTTTTAATTACGCAAAGCTTTTTGAGAGCTTGCGACCTGAGAGATTTCCATAAACGGATAATTAAATCTTACTAATTCGAGTATGGGGAGTTCAAATTTTCATGAATTTTTGAGAAATAATAATAACAACAATTAATAAATAATAAATTACCAAATGCAACCATTCCATTTCCATTGGTGTCAAATAATTGAAAAGCTGTTTTGTATAAAGCATCTGGGACACAAAGAAGCCCTTCAAATGCTTGGAATTCAGTAAAAGATATGAGTCTGTAAATATAAATTTAAATAATCAGTAACAGAAATTTTTCCACAAATATGTTTATTTTTTAAAATAAATTCATACCCATCTTTTGATGTGTCAACGATCCCCGCAAGCAGCGCAACCGAATCTGGATTGTAGTCAGCATCTGTATAAAGTCCAAGATAACTTCGTACAAAATCTGATGGGGTCATAAAACGTTCGCCATTTTTTTCTTGTGTTGCATACTGAAATTTTCAAAAAAAAATTTATTTTCCCTTTAAAAAATAAAATTCTCCCCAATATTTTTTTCAAATTTTTCTTTGCCTCAAAAATATTCGTTTTTTTGTTATAAAAAATCAAACTCTCCCCAAAATTTTTTCAAAATTATTCTTGGCCTCAAAAAAAATTTTTTTTTTTTTATAAAAAATCAAATTCTCCCCAATATTTTTTAAAAATTTTTCTTTGGCTCAAAAAAATTATTTTTTTTTATAAAAAATTAAATTCCCCCCAATATTTTTTAAAAATTTTTCTTTGCCTCAAAAAAATTTTTTTTCTTTTTATAAAAAATCAAATTCTCGCCAATATTTTTAAAAAAATTTTCTTTACCTCAAAAAAATTCTTTTTTTTTTATAAAAAATTAAATTCCCCCCAACATTTTTCTTTGCCTCAAAAAAATTTTTTTTTTTTTATGAAAAATTAAAATTTAAAGATGAATTTTTTTTTACTTAAACTTTCAATTTTTCCATTATGTTTTATATTTACATTACACTTATCAATTTACGCCACATGATTAATTATCAATCGATCTTCGACCTCGTTACAAAAATATATAAAAAATTAATAACAATTTTATAAAAAATATAAATACCTGATTAAATATTTCATGAAGACGTTCAGTGTTGGCTCTCTTCAAGTAACCAGATCCCTAAAAAAAAAATAATTAACCCATCAATTAATTAATTAATCAATCAATCGATCAATCAATTAATTAAAAAAAAATAATAATTATAATTAAATGACAATTAAAATAATTATTTTTAATTCGACTGCTGTACAATTAAATCATCAGGTTCATGATCGCAATGCAAGGTCACGTTTTTTACTTAAAGAACTTGGCTCAATTATTTTCAAGGTCACTTTTGAAAAAAATAAAAATTTTTTTTTTTTTTTTTCAAAAATATTTGACCTTGAGCCCAATAATTTTGAGACAAAAATTTAAATGTCACGTGCACATGACATAACTTTTTTTATGTAAAAAAAAACTGCATACGTACTTTTGAAGGCATAATAAATATATAAATATAAATATATAAATATATGAACTTGTAAGATTTAGTGTAAAAAAAATTTTGAAAAATTAGGAGTAAAAAAATAAAATTTATATGAAGGTGCCAATGCACGCGACACTAACTAGTAACTAGTAAATATATGTATATATATGATGTGTAATGTATGACGTAGAGTATAGAGTGTAGAGTAAATTGTGTTCGATGAATGTAAAAAAATGGAGGAGGAAACGGGGAACTGAGGAACGAGGAAACGAGGAATAAGATATGGATTGGAATGAATTGTAGCAGGGATCATATCAGAAATGCTACTGACTGGCTGTCGGCTGGTTAGTTTTGCTTTTTTACAGAGATTTTGTTGGATTTTTAGTATCGAGGGCAAGGTGGCTAGTAAACTGTAGAGTGGAGTTGAGAATTAAATGGGGATCGCGATATTGCGAGTGGTATAGTTCGATGATGGTAGACAATAAATTACTCTGCTGGTTGGTGACGGTGGGTATTCTGTTTCTGTATTGGGAAGAATGAATGCTGGTTAATTGAGAGGGAGAGAGAGGGAGAGACTGGAAATTAGGGTTGAGTCGGAGTATAAATATGTTTATAAATTTATGTAGTAAAAATTATGTAATGTAAATAAAATTTTTACTCTACATGAGAATAAAAGTATATATATATGTATATATATGTGTATATACCCTGATTGAACAACTGAATTCGAGCGAATTAAAAATTTTAATTCTGTTATATTCTGTCGAATTCTGCAAACAGAATTCAACTGAATTGAAAATTTGAATTTGAATTAAACAGAATAAAACCGATTTAAAAATTTCAAATTCGTTTTAATTCAGTTTAATTCGGATTCAGAACCAGAAATTGGAGAATTATTTTCGAATTATTCAGAATTAAACCGAATAGAATCATTTAAATTCGTTTTAATTCGGACAAATTCTGGTTTTCCTGCCGAATTAGACAGAATTCATTTTTAAGTTAGGTACCGAATTAACAGAATTTATCTGAATTAAAAATTTAATTCTGTTTAATTCGATCGAATCCAGTTATTTAATCAGGGTATATATATATATATATATATATATATATATATATATATATATATATATATATATATATATATATATATATATATATATACATATATGTGTATATATGTATGATGTGATAATGTGATACACGTGTAATTTTATATCTATGACTTTTTTCTCATTCATTATCACCAGTCGACTTGAGATATACGCAAACATATATATATATATATGTATATGCTTATATACGTCATATATATAATTGCAGGGGGTCTTAGTCTTCTTAACTCATAATACAGATCACGGTCATATTATCACTTGTATAAATAATCAAAACAAAATAATAATAATCACATCTGATATTATTATTGTAAATATATATCTATATATATTTATATATATTTTTTTTTAATTAAATAAATATGACAATTGAATTATTATTTTTTTTTTATAAAATTACCTTGAATTATCGTAATTTACATATATATTTAGTATCTCTACAAGGCTATTAGACGTTAAAATATTACGTTAATGACTTAATAGTGATTTAACTTCCGTAATCAGAGTACATATATATATGTATATATATGTATCAATTTATTTTTTAATTAAAAATTGTATAAAAATTAAACATTCAATTGTAAATAATTAAAAAAATTTATAAAAAATGCACTTGGGGTAGAAGTACCATTTTTGGCCACTTTAGGGCCAGTTTTGGCCACTTAGAAATTTTGAATAAAATAATTTGTAAAATACGCAACAACATAATTAATTTTTTTAGATGTGTGAAAATATTTTCATAACACTTTTGCAGTGAAATTTTTTTTTTAACGTTTTCATTATTTAAAATAAAGTATTAAATGTCCAAAAATGGAGCAGTGGCCACAAATGCTACTTCTACCCTATTAATTTTTTAAATTTTGAAATGTGCATTTTTTTTTAATTTTATTTTTTTAATTATTTACTCTATTTATTTATAATTTTGAATTTGTCTGATGCCTGATACATTCGTACTCATTATCAGATTTATTAATATTATTGCTTAGGAAGATCATAAACAAAGTTAACAAAATAACTGTCCCAGACTTGAATAAATATAGTTATCATGAAAGGTATATATATATATATATATATATATATATATATATTTATATATTTATTAATTTCAGTTGCTTTAATTCTATATTTAGAAAATTTACTTACTCCAATAAGTTATACATAACACATAATATATATATATATACCATATACACATATATATATACATATATATTTATATATATATATTTTCTAAAGTCGCAAATTTACGGCATTAATCAGAAACTTGTCAAAAAAAGATAATGAATGATTAACTAATGATTAATTGACTGTAACTTTTAAACGGTTGGTTTTAAAAAAATTTATAAAGAATCAAAAATTACAGCTTACAAAATTCCCTTTCCAAAAACCTCCCATGATATCTACATATCTTTTATCACTTACGAAATATATGTATTCAAAATTCTGATCCTGAAGTTAGCAGCCAGTTACAAATTTTCGATTTTTTTTTTCAACAAATAAATTACAAAAAAAAAAACTAAAAAAATACACATGTAGGAAATTTAATAAACTATAGGTGCAATTTTTCAAAATATTTTTTTTTTCAGTTTAGTTTTTTAAAAAATTCAAAAACTGTCAGACCTCCAGTAACTTCAGTATAAAAATTGAATTCTACTTTTTTTAGCAAAATTTGACCTCGAAAAAAAAAAAATTCAATCAGAGGGTTGCAATTGATAGTTCCGCTGACCTCGAAAAATATATATATATACATATAGATATATATAAATCAATATTTGTGTCATTCCATTACTCTCAAGGATGAAAAAAATTATTAGAAAAAAGTCATTTTTTTATAAAAAAAAAAAAAAAAAAAAAAAAAAAAAAAAATTATAAATAAAAAAAAAAACTTACCTACCTCTTGACAGGATGCGTTAACAATAAAATCACTAAACATTCCCATAAAAGAACAGAATATTTTTAATTAAATCACAATAATAATAATTATTATTATTATTAAAAAATTAAATTATCGATGATAAAGAAAATTTGTTTTTTATTATTGATCTAGTATTTTTTTAAACTCGACGCACTCGCGAAACTTTTTTTTTAAATTGGGGGAGGGTCAAGGGGATCGCAGTCGGTCTGTTTTTGTTTGAATTTAATTTTAGTGGGATAAATATTAAAAATAACGCGAGCGCGAGTGACGTTTCTGAGTCAAACTGTGTTTGAGTGCGGGACGGAAGCAACGCAAGTTACTGTAATGTATATATATGTATATATATACAAATATATGACATGTAATATGATTATTATTAGGTTTATTTAAAGATGGAGGATGGAGGGAAAGACTTTAGACCACAGCTCGGAAGGTAGCGCTCTTTTTTTGACGCGCAGGCGCGAATATTTGAATCCCGCGAAAATTTAAAAATTATAACTGGCGGGAAATTTGAATTATTCGTCAAGAAGTCAACGAAAATTTATATTGTTAACAAACTTAACATTTTGAGGGAAAATTCAATTTTTTACAAAAATTTTCTTATAAATTTTCCTAAATTTCAAAATTTTCCTCGTAATTTTTATTGGAGTAGAGAAAAAAATTTCTTATTTTCCTGAAAATTAAAAATTCTCTCTAAACTATCACAGATACAAAAAAAAACATTCTTACCTTTTTTGTAGCCACAAGAATTTCCTATCGAAAAGTTCCCTACCAATTTTCCCAAAAACTCAATACTTTTCCCAGAATTTCCCTCCAAAATAAACCGATCAACTATTTCCCAAAAATTTCCATCTCTCTCGACCAAAAACCGAAAATTCCCACTAAACTATCACAGTTACAAAAAAATTAACTCTTACCTTTTTTGTTCTACACAAAATTTCCTACAAAAAACCTCCTGAGACCGAACCTCCCAGACCTCATTTTCCTGACTTACCGACACTTTTCTCTCTTACCCACCGTCGACTACTGTACCATCTCCCAGTAAGCTCCAAATTCCCCTTCCCTGACCCCTCCCTTCCCCCACCAACCAACCCAGCCCCCTCTCTACCACTCTCAGCTCTACCCCCACCCTTCCAAATTCAATTTTTAAGGTCCCGTAAATTTTACACGCACGCGCCAGGACTTGCGCTCAAGAAATTTAAACAAAATCAATAACCGATTAAATATTTTCTAAAAATTCAACAATTACGCTCACTGTACGTTGTCGCACCGGCCGGTACACTCAAAATATCGTATACGCAACACATATACTATCTTCCCATAGTTAAACACTTAAAATTTAAATTCAATCGTTCGTTATAATTTTAATCGACAGGTTAAAATTGCCGGGCAATTTTAACCGCGTCGCGGTTTTCGCGTCCACTCAAAACAAAACAAAAATATCAAAAATCTGCACAGCTCCGACCAATTTATTCATTGATAAATATATCAAAAAATATATATATATACATATATATCCAAATATATATCGTAAGTGCATTGAAAGCTTTTGAAAAAAAAAATATAAAATATATAAAAATATAAGTAATAAAAAAAAGCTTAAAAATGTCAGGTAAAAATGGTAATTATTTTTCATTACTCTAGATTAAGAATTCATTAGATTTAAGATAACAAAAAAAAACTTTGCTTAATTTTATTTGCGCAGAAAATACTCATTATTTCATAAAAAAAAAATAATTATGATGGAAAATCATAAATGAATTATCTGAAAGTATTGAACAGAAAAAATTGAGAAATAAAAATCGTAGTAATAAATTAGGGCATAATTTAAATAATTTAATGTTTCAGGTTTTTTTTCTTAATTTAAATTCGATTTATAAACTCGCGCTATTAGTCCGATAAAAAGGACTAGTGGAAATGGAGTTTATTTATGGTATTTAAATTAAGCATGGTGTAGGCCTACTGGGGAACCCGCCATGTAAAATAATGGGAACGCATCTTATGGCACAGTACCTCTATGGTGATGTGGAAATCTGTGCTATTTTATTTTTATATCGATTTTTTAAGGGTAGTGGGTTTTTGTTTCACGGAAGTTCGGGTCAGGGTGGAGCTGGGAGATGGCCGAGGGATGGAATTTATGGGAAATTTAATGGGCTACAAGATTGGTAAGGGAGTGATTTACGGTGGGATTGATAGGAGAGGAGATATGGGGGATTTTTGGAGAAGCGGGCGATGGTTTTTTTGGGATTTTGGGTCGGGTCGTTTTGGAAGGTTATTATGGCGAAAGTATGGGAGATAGAGGGATGGAGGTCAGGAGTGATTTTGTAGGAAATTTTATGAGGATCAAAATTGGTTATGGGGTAATTTGAGCTGAGAGTGATAGGAGAAGAAATACGGGGAATTTTAGAGGAGGAAGTCGGAAGATTGGATGTAAAATTGATATTTTTGGAGATGGGTAATTTTGAAGAGTAATTATGGGGAAAGTTTGAGAGATAGAGCAATTAGTGTGAGGAGTGATTTTGTAGGAAATTTTATGGGGATCAAAATTGGCAATGGGGTAATTTGAGCTGGGAGTGATAGGAGAGGAGATATGGGGAATTTTAGAGGAGGAAGTCGGAAGATTGGGTGTAAAATTGATATTTTTGGAGTTGGGTAATTTTGAAGAGTAATTATGGGGAAAGTATGGGAGATAGAGTAAAAAGTGTGAAGAGTAATTTTGCCGGAAATTTTATGGGGTTCAAAATTAGTCATAAGATGATTTGAGCTGGGAGTGATAGGAGAGGAGATACGGGGAATTTTAGAAGAGGAAGTCGGAAGATTGGGTGTAAATTTGATATTTTTGGAGTTGGGTAATTTTGAAGAGTAATTATGGGGAAAATATGAGAGATAGAGCAATTAGTGTAAGGAATAATTTTGTAGGAAATTCTATGGGGAACAAAATAAGTCATGAGGTAGTTTGAGCTAGGATTGATAGGAAGAGAGTTATGATGATTTTAAATGACGAAAGTCAAAAAATTTTGTGTGTGAATTTAAATTTTTGTGTTCGGAAGTTTCAAACCCAAATTATGTGGAAAATATCACAGATATGGTAATTAGGGTAATGACAAAACTTGTAGGAAATTAAATTCTGCACAAAATAATTGCCGGGTAAAATTTACATAGACCCGATCGTTTACGAGATATCGGAATTTGAAGGCGTGCATAAAATATCAGCAACTTGTTGAAGTTTAAGTCTATAATTAATTTTAGCTTTTCCAGTTTATTATTTAAAGCGCGGGATTTTTTTATAAATTTAGTAACCTCTAGTTAATGGGGAAAAGTAGTTTGAGTAAATTTAATCTCGGTGGCAAGTTTAAAGGTTTAAAATAAGCCGAAAAATCAATATTTATTCGCATGAATAATTTTCCGATATCCGATAATACTAATAATGTACATGTACACGAACACGCTTCGTCCGGTTTGTAATTTTTATAAAACTTTAAAGTGTCATTCCATTTATCGATCCAGTTATTTCAGTCCTGTCCCTTTTTATAAAAAATTTTTTTTTTAATTGAATAATTTTTTTTCCTCTGGTTTGATTGGAAAAGTTTTTCAATTCATATCTTTTTTTCTATTGGTCGGAGATTAAAAATATATGAGACAGTTTTTTTAGTAAATGTATCATATTTTTAGAAGAAAAATATATGGAGTCTTAATTTTGATATTATGGGGGTCAAATTTGATTTTTATGTCAAAATAAATTATCAAGATTTCGGTATTTTATTAGGGAGTTCAAATTTTGAATTGCAAAAATTTATAACTTTTTTGCTATAGGTCGGAGAGAAAAAATATATGAGACAGTTTTTTTAGTAAATTTATCATATTTTTATAAAAAAAATATATGGAGTCTTAATTTTGATATTATGGGGGTCAAATTTGATTTTTATGTCAAAATAAATTATGAAGATTTCGATATTTTATTGGGGAGTTAAAATTATGAATTTAAAAAATTTATAACTTTTTTTCTATGGGTCGGAGAGAAAAAATATATGAGACAGTTTTTCTAGTAAATTAGTCACATTTTCCGAAAAAAAATATATGAAGTCTTAATTTTCATACTTCAGTATAAAAACAATAGTTTCTAAGCACAGAGCCAAAACTCAAAATTTAAATTTCATAAAAAAAAATCTCAAAATTTTAATTGATTACTAAAAAAAAATTGTTCAAAATTACATGCTGTACCTGATCATATTAATAAAAAAAATCAACCAAATATTCAAAACCCGATTTTTATTTTAATTAACAAAATAAATATTTTCCCTGCAACCCCAAAAAAGTCCTTAATTTCAATTAAAATAAAAAAAAAGTATCGGTAATAAGGTCCGATGCCCCCAAGCCGATTTATCTCTGCGAATCTCAGTAATTAAAAATAAAGATTGTAAAAATAAAAAAAAATTAAGGTATTAAGGAACCCAGAGGGGGGTTAAGTAAAACCAGTGCCATGCCGTGCCGGTTGAAAATAAGTACAAGTTAACTTTGCAAGAGTGAAAAATAAATATTATTTTTATTTTCATCTCTACAATCTTTCTTCGTCACCCTCTCCACCCTTCCCCACCCTCACTCCTACTTCTTCACTTCTCCCACCCTCGTCACCCCTCCACCCACCCATTGTCCCCCAATCACTTCTCCTCCTACTTTTCCCCTCCACTCTCTACCTCTACCTCTGACTCTACCCCCTCCCTTCTCCTCTTTTACCCCCACCTCTCTATACATTTTAAGCTTAAGATTAATCTCAAACTCTTTTTTTTATTTAAAATATATATGTATATATATGTATATAAATATATATTTTTTTTTGGTATCCAAATTATGAACCCTTAGGTATTAACTTGCTAACTCGAGAGTTTATTCTTATTTAATATTGATAATAAAAATAAAAAACCGCGAATGTCGTAAAGATTTAAGTTGAGTTAAGATTTAACCCAAGTCAACCCAAGTGTAAGTAATATAAAGAGTAAAGTAAAGCTGTAGAGAAATAAGCTAAAGCCAAATTACTGCTTGAGGCAACCGGAGATAATTGCGAGAAGAAATCCAGCCAAATGTTATATATATAGATATATGTAGATATAGATATACATATATATGTAGAAGAGAGTCGAGGAAAATGAGATACAATTTTGATAAATAAAAAAAATTTTTTATTGATGAAAATATTTATATGTACTCTAGAAAATATATGGGGCGAGTTGGTCACGGGTAATGTGACTGTTAGGATTTTGAAAAAATGTTTGTCATGGTTGGGAAAACTGTAATAGTGAAATATTAATACTTGGAAAAATTTCCTTCAGTGGGAAATGAATTATATTTACTCGGATATAGAAGATATATGAAAATTTGCGGTATTTGGATCATATATGAGGCATATAGAGCATATGTAGGGCAAATGTGGAGCACATGTGAAAATTTGCCATATATGGAGCACATATGGATCATATATGAAGTATATATGAAAAATTACCATATATGGATCATATATGAAAATTTGCCATATATAGAGCACATGTATATCATATATAGGGTATATATGTAATATATATGAAAAATTACCATGTATGAAGTAAATATGGATCATATATAAAAACTGTCTATTTATGAATCATATATGGATCACATATAAAAATTGAGCATATATCACTCACATATGGGTTATATGAAGAGTATATATGACAAATTACCATATATATGAAGTACATGTGGATCATATATGAAAATTGTCGATATATGAATCATATGTGGATCACTCATGAAAATTGGGCATATTTGGAGCACATATGGGTCATATGTAGAATATATATGACAAATTACCATATATATGAAGTACATATAGATCATATATTCAAATTGTCTATATAAATCATATACGGATCCTATATGAAAAATTACCATATGTAGAGCACATATGGGTCATATGTAGAGTATATATGAGAAACTACCATATATATGACGTACATATAGATCATATATAAAAGCTGTCTATATACGAATCATATATAGATCACATATGAAAATTGGGTATATATCACTCACATATGGGTTATATGAAGAGTATATATGACAAATTACCATATATATGAAGTACATGTGGATCATATATTCAAATTGTCTATATAAATCATATACGGATCCTATATGAAAAATTACCATATGTAGAGCACATATGGGTCATATGTAGAGTATATATGAGAAACTACCATATATATGACGTACATATAGATCATATATAAAAGCTGTCTATATACGAATCATATATAGATCACATATGAAAATTGGGTATATATCACTCACATATGGGTCATATGTAGAGTATATATGGCAAATTACCATATATATGAAGTACATATGGATCATATATAAAAATTGTTAATATATGAATCATATGTGGATCACTCATGAAAATTGGGCATATTTAGAGCACATATGGGTCATATATAGAGTATGTATGAAAAATTACCATATATGAACTACATGTAGATCATATATGAAATTTGCCTGTATATGAATCACATATCGAACATATATGGATCATATGTGAAAATTTGCCATACATATGAGGCATGCGAGGATTATATACCGAAATTCGTCATATATGATTCATTTTTCGCCAGCTGGATTAAAATTAAACTACGAATGTAAAATAAATCGAATATCGATATTCAAGTCATAGCTGGTAATTTTCGACTATTAATTTTTCAAATTTACATAAAACTTAAATTTCTTAGTAATAAACACAACAAAAATTTTTTTTTGAAAAAGTGGTGTCTCATTTTGCCTCACTCTTCTCTATATATCTATACATATATATATACCTAGTATTTATGTACGTCATTAAAGTGCATCGAGCTATATGACCTAATTCTGTATTGAATACAATAGACTTTTTTTTATTGTAAAAAAAAAAGGAAAAATTGGTTTAATTAAAATTTTTATTTTAAATTTATTTTTGTTAGCCTCGTTGACGAAACTCGTTAACGCTGTCGTTAAACGTTTTTTTTTTTTGGTGTTTACGGTAAGCAAACAAAATTAATAGGTAACTAGGTCTTGTTTGTTGGAGCTTTGATCGTGGCTGGGGTTTGCCCGGGATGACGATACGAGAAGTACGTATTGGGCAACGGTAATTGGCGTAAAGACCTTTTTTTTTTAAGAACTTTAACTGTGAAAGAATAAAATATGAGGTAATTTTTGTCAAGTTTAAAGTTGGGAATTTAAATTGATTCTGAGATGATAATTTTACAAGGAAAATTTTTTTAACTTTGGAATTTAAATTGTGGGCCAGGGATTGAAGATACGTCAAAAATGAAAAGGGCCAATTTTATAGGAAATTTAATTTCCTACAAAAATTGTCTCTTTAAATTTTCTCATAAGTTCAATAGTTTTCTCAAAAAATTGAATTTTAAGTTCCGTTGATAGAATTTTCCAAAAATTGAATTCCTCAAAATTTTGTCTGCCTTAAAATCAAAATTGTGGCTGAAATATTACAGATACAAAGAAATTAATGAGGACCAATTTTATAGGAAATTAAATTTTCTAAAAAAAATGTATCATTAAATTTTCTCAAAAATTCAATAGTTTTCCCGAAAAATTCAATTTAAAATTCCACTAATGTAATTTTCCAAAAATTGAATTCCTCGAAATTTTGTCTGCCTTAAAATCAAAATTGTGGCTAAAATATCACAGATACAAAGAAAATGGTCATGGCTGATTTGATAGAAAATTTAATTTCCTACAAATAATGTCTCATAAAATTTTCTCATAAGTTTGATAGTTTTCTCAAAATATCGAATTTAAAATTTCACTAATCGAATTTTCCAAAAATTGATTTCCTCGAAATTTTGTCTGCCTTCAAATGAAAATTCTGACTAAAATATCACAGATACAAAGAAAATGGTTATGACTATTTTGATAGAAAATTAAATTTCCTACAAAAAATGTCTCTTAAAATTTTCTCATAAGTTTAATAGTTTTCTCAAAATATCGAATTTAAAATTTCACTAATCGAATTTTCCAAAAATTGATTTTCTCGAAATTTTGTCTGCCTTAAAATCAAAATTCTAGCTAAAATATCACAGATACAAAGAAAATGGTCATGGCTAATTTAATAGAAAATTAAATTTCCTACAAAAAATGTCTCTTAAAATTTTCTCATAAGTTTAATAGTTTTCTCAAAATATCGAATTTAAAATTTCACTAATCGAATTTTCCAAAAATTAATTTCCTCGAAATTGTGTCTGCCTTAAAATCAAAATTCTGACTAAAATATCACAGATACAAAGAAAATGGTCATGACGATTCTGATAGAAAATAAAATTTCCTACAAAAAATGTCTGATAAAAATTTCCCATAAATTAAATATTTTCACCGTAAAAGAGATTTTAAAATAGGATACGAAAAAAGGTTAATTGCAAATAAAAATAAAAATGTTTTCGACAAAAATACGGGTTTTAATCGTAAAACTCAAGATAGAGATTAAAAATAATATCGTGTAGTACTTGAACACGGTGAGGAGTAAGTGGAAGAGGGAGGAGAAGGGAGAGGAGAAAATATAAAAAGAGAAAAGAATAAGAAGAGGGTCAAAGACTCAGTACTGTACAGTAGAAAGACTATCACAATTGTACATTTAATAATACTGACGTTTGATGTGACGTTTGTCTTACATTACGATATATTTATATATATAATTTATGTGTTTATGTATTTTGCTATTTTAATAATTTATTCGTCATACTTTATTATTATAATTTACATAAATACTCATACGAATACGTAATTTCGTTGAATTAAATTTACTAATTTTTTTTTTAGATAATTTATTACTGGCTGTAGATATTTATTTTTTTTTTATTAATTATTATTGATGTTTATTGACATGGGTAATTAATTTACGAATGATAATTAATCAATTATACGATTAAAATAAACATAAATTTGAATTTAATCGAGGAATTTCATGAAACTTTAGACGTTGCTGCTTATATATATGGAAATATATGAGATAAGTAAAAAAGTTTAAGAGGTAATTTATAGGAAATTTTGTGGAGAACAAAATTGTTTTAGGGGTAATTTGACCTGGGAATGATAGGAGAGGAGATATGGGGATTTTATGGAGATTTTATGGGGGAGGAGTAGAGAAATTTTGAGTAAAATGAGAATTTTTGGAGTTGAGTGGTTTTGGAGAGTAATTATGGGAGATAGAGTAATTTGAGTAAGGAGTAATTTTGTAGGAAATTTTATGGGGATCAAAATTGGTTATGGGGTAATTTGAGCTGGGAGTGATAGGAGAGGAGATATGGGGAATTTTAGAGGAAGAAGTCGGAAGATTGGGTGTAAAATTGATATTTTTGGAGTTGGGGAATTTTGAAGAGTAATTATGGGGAAAATATGAGAGATAGAGTAAAAAGTCTAAGGAGTGATTTTGTAGGAAATTTTATGAGGATCAAAATTGGTCATAAGGTAGTTTGAGCTAGGAGTGATAGAAGAAGAAATACGGGGACTTTTAGAGGAGGAAGTCGGAAGATTGGGTGTAAATTTGATATTTTTGGAGTTGGGTAATTTTGAAGAGTAATTATGGGGAAAGTATAGGAGATAGAGTAATTTAGGTAAGGAATGATTTTGTAGGAAATTTTATGGGGATCAAAATTGGTCATAAGGTAGTTTGAGCTAGGAGTGATAGAAGAAGAAATACGGGGACTTTTAGAGGAGGAAGTCGGAAGATTGGGTGTAAATTTGATATTTTTGGAGTTGGGTAATTTTGAAGAGTAATTATGGGGAAAGTATGGGAGATAGAGTAAAAAGTGTAAGAAGTAATTTTGTTGGAAATTTTATAAGCTACAAAATTGTATCAGGAGTAATTTGAGCTAGGATCGATAGGAAAAGAGCTATGGGAAATTTACCAGTAGGAGATACAAGAATCGGCTGGAAATTTCCAGAATTGGGAAAACTTGAATAAATTATGGAAAAAGTATGAAAAATACCGACTTTCCCTGCTCAAAACTTTTCCCTCGTAATCCTCAAAACTCTTTTTATCTCAAGGGTACTTCCCTCTAGCTCCTTGTCCCTCATTACCTCCATCGATTTTCCAAATTCCCACTTTATCACGTCTCGCCAAAAATAACAATGACCTCCACCCTGACCCCTCACTTCTTCTGACCCTTCTCAAAAATAATAAAAAAAATTACTTTCACTAAAACATTTGCAATCAGCGTCCGTCGTATTTTCACTTACACAAAAAAAAAAAATTGTTATAATTCACAGCACGATCCTCCTCTAGTTTGTATTACGTGAGTGGAAACGATTTGCAAACGATCGTCAGCTAATCGGTTTACGGGGGATTCATTTTTTTTTCTTGTTGATTTTTTGCGGATTCATTTTTTAAAAGGATTTAAAATTTTTTTAAATTTATTTGTTTATTTATTAAACTTGCTCTCTCTCAACAACCCGCCAATTACAGAGATTACTTTTTTAAATTACTTTTGTGCACGCAAGACATCAAAGATACCATCTGGACTTGGGTCCACCCGACCAATATTAATAATAATAATAATAATAATAATAATAATAATAATAATAATAATAATAATCATCATCCGAGTATTTGCCCGGTTGAAAAAATTTTTTCCGCGTCCGCGTTATTAAATATTTATATTTTTCAGAGCTCAATGACCTGGAGGTTTTTTACTTTTTTTATGGGGGGATAACTTTTTTTTGCTTTAAAATTATAAAGATTTATGATGGGAAAATAAAATTGAGATTGTGTAGAAAATATTGGCGATAGAGGGTGGGGGTAAGGAAATTATTTGCAGATAATTTAATGGGGAACAAGATTGGTCATGAGGAAAAATGTTGTTGGGGAAAGTGGTGATAAGATATCAGGAATTTAATGATGGAAAATAGTGGGGGAAAATAAATAAATAAATACTTTGGGGTTCGGAAGGTGATATCTCGGAAACTATTGACTTTAGGTTTATTTTTGTAGGGAGTTAATTTGTTCCCCATGAAATTCCCTACCAAAAGTTTTTCACACTTTTGACTCTATCTCCCATATTTTCCCCATAATTACTCTTCAAAATTACCCAACTCCAAAAGTATGAATGTTACACCCAATTTTCCGACTTCCTCCTCTAAAATTCCTCGTATCTCCTCTCCTATCACTCCCAGCTCAAATTACCTCATGACCAATTTTGTTCCCCATAAAATTTCCGACAAAATTACTCATTACACTTTTTACTCTATCTCCCATATTTTCCCCATAATTACTCTTCAAAATTACCCAACTCCAAAAGTATAAATTTTACACCCAATCTCCCGACTTTCTTCTCTAAAATTCCCCATATCTCCTTTCCTATCACTCTCAGCTCAAATTACCCCTTGACCAATTTTGATCCTCATAAAATTTCCTACAAAATCACTCCTGACCTCCATCCCTCTATCTCCCATATTTTCCCCATAATTACTCTTCAAAATTACCAGGTTCCAAAAGTCCCTAATTGTTACCCAATTTCTGCATCTCCTCCCCGAAAATTCCCCGTATCTCCTCTCCTATCACTCCTAGCTCAAATTACCCTATGACCAATTTTGATCCCCATAAAATTTCCTACAAAATTACTCCTTACCTCAATCCCTCTATTTCCCATAGTTTTCCCATAATTACCTTTCAAAGTTACCCGACTCGAAATTCCGTAAAAAATCCCAGGCTCTCTTTTCCAAAAAAATCCCATATCTCTTTTCCTATCACTCCCAGCCCAAATTGCCCCCTGTACAATTTTGTTCCTCATAAAATTTCCTACAAAATTACTCCTTGGACTTATTACTGTATTTCTATTACTTTCCAAGTAATTAACCTCTAAACCCATCAGAGTGATACTCAAGTCTATACATATATACATATGTAAACAAATATATGCATATAAATTATATATATTTAATTAAACAATAGAGCCGGAAAAATAAACATGTCTAATTATTCTCACTTGTATTAAAACTTTTTTTTTACCTTAGAAAATTAATATATTTTTTATCTGTTTGATCTCCAATCGCATCTGACATCCATTCAAGTGGGTCATGTATGAGTTGTACTCATGTCAAGTGTTATTTACTCGACTTACTTTTGTTCCGACATATTTTTACTAAGAAACCATAAAAAAAGTCAACTGCCAATAATTCAAACTTTTTTATTTATTTCCTTGTTATAAATTTATATCAACTTCCCTCTAGCATCCTCTAGATCAATAAAGATAAGACTTCCTCTATTTTAAACCCGACATCGTTCAAGACTTGACAATTTTTTTTATTTTCCACTTACGCTTTTCTAAGCAATTTTCCGAAATATTGAAATTTCATAAATTTTCTGTTCAAAGAAAATTCCGAGAATTCCATGATAATTTTCCCGCAGCCTCAAACTTTTTGTAAAATTAATCCTTAGACTTTTCCTAAGAATTTTCATTTTTCATTCATACTTTTCCGATCTCAATTTTCCGAGCTATAAAACCAAATCTAGTTGATTTTTTTTTCCTTGAAGAAAATTGTGGAAATTTCTAATATAATTTTCCTAGTCTCAAACTTTTTTTAAATTAACCCCATAAATTTTCCCTACAATTTTCATTTTCACTTACACTTTTCCGTGAAATTTTCCATGATATTACAATATCATAAATTTTATTTTTCAAAGAAAATTCTGTGAATTCCATGATAATTTTCCCGGAACCTTAAACTTTTTATAAAATTAATCCTTAGGCTTTTCCTAAGAATTTTCATTTTTCATTTATACTTTTTCGATCTCAATTTTCCGAGCTATAAAACCAAATCTGGTAAATTTTATTTTTCCTTAAAGAAAATTACGGAAATTTCCAATATAATTTTCCTAGTCTCAAACTTTTTTTTAAATTAACCCCGTAAATTTTTCCTACAATTTTCATTTTTCACTTACACTTTTCCGAGCAATTTTCCATAATATTGAAATTTTATTTTTCAAAGAAAATTCCGTAAATCTCATGATCATTTTCCGGGAGCCTCAAACTTTTTATAAAATTAATCCTTAGACTTTTCCTAAAAATTTTCATTTTCCATTCATACTTTTCCGATCTCAATTTTCCGAGCTATGAAATTTCAAATCTAACGAATTTTGTTTTTCCTCAAAGAAAATTACATGAATTCCAATATAATTTTCCTAGAGTGTCATACTTCTTTTAAACTAACCCCATAACTTTTCCCTAAAATTTTCATTTTCCATTCATACTTTTCCGACCTCAATTTTCCGAGCCATAAAATTTCAAATCTAATAAATTTTTTTTTCTCAAAGAAAATTACATAAATTCCAATATAATTTTCCTAGAGTCTCATACTTTTTTTAAAAATAACCCAATAACTTTTCCCTACAATTTTCATTTTCCATTCATACTTTTCCGCCCTCAATTTTCCGAGCCATAAAATTTCAAATCTAATAAATTTTATTTTTCCTCAAAGAAAATTACATAAATTCCAATATAATTTTCCTAATCTCATACTTTTTTTAAAATTAACCCCATAACTTTTTCCTACAATTTTCATTTTTCATTCATGCTTTTCCGACCTCAATTTTCCGAGCCATAAAATTTCACATCTAATAAATTTTTTTTTTCCTCAAAGAAAATTAGATAAATTCCAATATAATTTTCCTAGAGTCTCATACTTTTTTTAAAATTAACCCCATAACTTTTCCCTACAATTTTCATTTTCCACTCATATTTTTCCAACCTTAATTTTCCGAGGCATAAAATTTTTACTCTTCAAAATTAAAAAATTCAAATTCTTTTTTTTTGCCAGTACATATACATATACATATACATACATACATACATATATACATATATATATGTATATTTATATATATGGTATGTAAGAGCATCCTTTCACCATATATCAAGTCAATGAGCTGAAAAAATTAGATCATGAGGTTAAATGTGTCTGTGTGTAAATGAAATATATATATATATATATATATATATATATATATAAATATATATATAAAAATTAAATAATGAAAAATTTTTTTTTCTAGCAAATCGTAACTATTATATAATTACACTAATAATTGCTAATAAGTAATTAGTAATTGCTAATTATCGTAATTAGATAAAAAAAAATGTAATGTTTAAATATATAAAGTGTGATATTTGTTGGACAATATCCAGAACGGAACGAACAGCGAATCGCATTTTTCATCCGCTTCCTTCTTAATTGGGCCTCAATAGCGATAAATATGTCCGCTCGTTTAATTCACGAGGCCGCGAAATGAGAAAGAGAAAAAATTTAAAAGAAAAGAAAAGAAAAAAAAAAATAACAAGAGAAAATTATATACTTTTGTTATTTATCATTCATCTATTTACACTGGACTCCAATTATAAATTTAATTATTATTATTATTGCTGGTAATTAATTTTATGTAATTACTTTTTTTCGCTTGTCATATCCTGGGACTGTTGCGAGATCACTTAATTTAGAGTTTAGAAATTGGGAAATTTAAAAATGAGGAATTCTTGTGAAAGTTACAGAGATAGGGGAAAAAGTGCAAGAAATAATTTTATAGGAAATTTTATGGGGAATAAAATTGTCTTAGGGTTAATTTGACCTGGGAGTGATAGGAAATGAGATATGGGGATTTTTTAAGGAAGGTACAGAAAAATTTTTGGAAAATTGAGAATTTTTGGAGCTGTGTAATTTGAAAGAGTAATTATGGGGAAAGTATGGGAGATAGAGTAATTTAGGTAAGAAATGATTTTGTAGGAAATTTTATGGGGAACATAATTAGTAAGATGATGATTTTTGATAGGAGTGATAGGAGAGGAGATATGAGGAATTTTTAGGTCTGTATTATAAACCACCAAAAATATTCCTCAATTTCCCACTTTTCCTATTTAAATTCCTCATAACTAACTAACTATCAAAAATTCCTCAATAATCAATCAGACAAAATTTGTAGGAAATTAAATTTTCTACAAAATAATTTCTTACAAAAATTTTCTTAAAATCAATAATTTCCCAGATATTTTCATTTTAATCCTCAGCCACCAAAAATATTTCTCAATTTCCCACTTTTCCTCTTTAAATTCCTCATAACTCCTAAAACATCAAAAATTCCCAATTAACCAATCAGATAAAATTTGTAGGAAATTAAATTTCCCACAAAATCATATTTTGCAAAAATTTTCCTAAGTTCAATAATTTTCCAGATATTTTCATTTCAATCCTAAACCACCAAAAATATTCCTCAATTTCTCACTTTTCCTCTTTAAATTTCTCATAACTACTAAACCATCAAAATTTCCCAATTAACTAATCAAACAAAATTTGTAGGGAATTAAATTTCCCACAAAAGCATTTCTTACAAAAATTTCCTTAAGATCAATAATTTCCCAGATATTTTCATTTCAATCCTAAACCACCAAAAATATTCTTCAATTTCCCACTTTTCCTCTTTAAATTCCTCATAACTCCTAAACCATCAAAAATTCCCAATTAACCAATCAGACAAAATTTGTAGGAAATAAAATTTCCCACAAAATCATTTCTTACAAAAATTTCCCTAAGATCAATAATTTCCCAGATATTTTCATTTTAATCCTCAGCTACCAAAAGTATTCCTCAATTTCCCACTTTTCCTCTTTAAAATCCTCATAACTCCTAAACTATCAAAATTTCCCAATTAACCAATCAGACAAATTTTGTAGGAAATTAAATTTCCCACAAAATCATTTCTTACAAAAATTTCCCTAAGATCAATAATTTCCCAGATATTTTCATTTTAATCCTCAGCCACCAAAAGTATTCCTCAATTTCCCACTTTTCCTCTGTAAATTCCTCATAACTCCTAAACCATCAAAAATTCCCAATTAACCAATCAGACAAAATTTGTAGAAAATTAAATTTCCCACAAAATCATTTCTTACAAAAATTTTCCTAAAATCAATAATTTCCCAAATATTTCCCTTGTAACCCAAAATCACTAAAAAAAATTTTTCTTTCATCTTTGATCTCATTACATTTACTTACCTCTCATATATACCACTTATATATATGTACATATATATATTTATATAATTATAATAATTTCTATTGAATTTATGCATGCATACATTTATGACTCATACAGTAATTTAATATTCATTTGCTATTTTATTATTATAATTATATTATTGAACATTTAATAAACATATATATCTATATATATAATTATTAGAAGTTGAAGCAAAATATAAATAATAAATAATGAATGGTTATTAAAATTTATTCACTGTGTAATCGAAACTATAATGATTCGGCTTTCACCATTATAACAAACCGAGTTGAGAGAAAGTTTTTAAAATCTATTATTCTTATTTAGTTTTATATTTTTTTTAACAAATAATTTAATATTTGTTTTATAATTATTGTCATCCATGGGTTCACGGATTCGCGGTTAATCGTGTTTGAATTTTAATTGAAATTTAGTTTTTTTTTAGGAAAGTAAATTTTTTTTAGTCTGAATTATTATTTTTTTTTAATATTTTATGACTTTTCGATCTTTGGAAGCTGATATCTAGAGAAATATTGAAAATATGAAGATGAGTAAAAGGAAACAAATTTTAGGAAATTTAATTTTGAACAAAAATGGTATCATTAAAAATTTCGAAATTCCTGGTAGTTTACGAGAAATTTTGAATTTTAGATCGAGAGATTTTTAAATATTTTGAGGGAAATAGAAAATTTTGTTGGGAACTTTGGAGGCTGATAGCTCGTAAACTATCAAAAATATCAAGAAAAAGGTAAGAAAGTAATTTGTAGGAAATTAAATTTTGAACAAAAATGATATCATTAAATATTTTGAAATTCCTGGTAGTTTACGAGAAATTTTGAATTTTAGATCGAGAGATTTTTAAATATTTTGAGGGAAATGGAAAATTTTTTGTTGGGAACTTTGGAGGCTGATAGCTCGTAAACTATCAAAAATATCAAGAGAAAGATAAGAAAGTAATTTGTAGGAAATTAAATTTTGAACAAAAATGATGTCATTGAATATTTCGAAATTTTTGATAGTTTATGAGAAATTTTAATTTTTTTCCTGTCCCAAAAATTCGCTTTTTCCTTCCATTCTTCCATAACTCAAAAAATATCAAAATTACCCAAAAAACTAATCAGCCAAAATTTGTAGATCATAAAATTTCCCACAAAATTACCCTCCTAAAAATTCCCCATACCCATTTCCAAAAATTTTCTTTCCAAAAATTCCCTTTCCTCCATTTCTCTGTCCCCAAATCTAAAATCCCCCATAACTTTTTTCCTATCAAAAATTCCGTCTCAGACCTCATGACAAAATTTCCTCAGGACAAAATTCCCCACAACTTTTTCCTTATCGATTTTTCTGTACATCCAATATTTGGCTTTATATTGTCAGTTAAAAAAAAAAATTTTCAAAATTCAGACCGCGGCCTTGAAATCCGCGGCCCATTTTACCCCTTAATGAGTTAAGTAACACGAAATTACATAATTGCATGTAAATGTGGACAAAAATGATTAAAATTTTAAACAATGGATGTAGACATATATTATATATTTATGATTTCGAAAGCGAAAGCGGGCAGTAAAGCAGCCCCATCTAATATGTTTGTACGCAATATAATACTTTGTCCTCATCATCCTCATCATCATCATCATCATGATCATCAAAGAGCAAAGACATTGTCTCACTATCTAGTTAAGTAGTCAGTAGTTACCTTGCCGTGCGCTAATTTGGTGAAAGTTTTGACTGTACTGCCAAGAAAACTCGCTCATTAAAAAAAAAATTTCCATTTAATTCTCGGACAATAAAATTGAAAAAAAAGAAACTCAATTGAATAAAAAAAAAAAAAAAAAAATAATTTATATGTTTTTCTTACATAAAATATTTACTGAGTGATTACATTCTCGAGGGCAATTATCCTCTAAACGGTTCATTGAAGTTTGAATCGGAATTCAAGAAATTTAACAATTTTTATTTTATCTCGAACGTAAGAGAAATTTTTCAGGAAAAAAAAATGAGGAAAAATTTTAAATGGTTGATATTTTTGTGAACTTGACTCGAGTAGAGGAAAATTGGAGGCTGGATATTTTTTGAAATTCTAAAATGTTTTTTTTGTTTTCGTAATTGAGAATTTTCAGTGGAAAACGAAAAAAATTTAATTTTGGAGTCGGAATTCAAATTCTGGTTTTGAAGATCGATATCTCGAAAACTGTAAACTTTAGAGAAATTTAGTCGAAACAAATTTTGCAGGGAATTTAATTTCCTACAAATTTGGTTTTAGTAAAAATTTTCCTAGGGTTGATAGTTTTCAAAATAATCGAGGATTTTCATCTGAAAATACGAAAATTTAAATTTCGGAGCCGGGAATTTATATTCTGAGTTTTGATGATCGATATCTCGAAAACTGTAAGCTTTAGAGAAATTTAGTCAAGACAAATTTTGTAGGGAATTTAATTTCCTACAAATTTGGTTTCAGTGAAAATTTTCCTAGGATTGATAGTTTTCAAAATAATCGAGAATTTTCATCTGAAAATCCGAAAATTTATATTTCGGAGCCGGGAATTTATATTCTGAGTTTTGATGATCGATATCTCGAAAACTGTAAGCTTTAGAGAAATTTAGTAAAGACAAATTTTGTAGGGAATTTAATTTCCTACAAATTTGGTCTCAGTGAAAATTTTCCTAGGGTTGATAGTTTTCAAAATAATCGAGAATTTTCATCTGAAAATCAGAAAATTTATATTTCGGAGCCGGGAATTCCAGTTCTGGTTTTTAAATATCGATATCTCGAAAACCGTAAGTTTAAAAAAAATTTCATTCGAACAAAATTTGTAGAAAATTTAATTTTCTACAATTTTTCTCTGATTAAAAAAATCCCTAGAGTCGATAGTTTTCGAGATATCGAACTTTTAAACTAAAAACTAAATTTCAAAAAAACCTAAGTTCAGTCTTCCGTATTTTTCCCTCAAAATTCTAAAATATCTCAAGAAGAATTAAAAATTTCAAAAAAATCATCATGACCAATTTTGTAGGAAATGAAATTTTCTATAAAATTGCACTGAGCAAAAAAGTCGCTATCTCTGATAGTTAACGAGTTAGAAATAAAATAAAAAGCAAACTCGGTTAATTGTTTTTTGTAATATTTTCCCAATGACCTTGAATGCGGATCAAGATCTTACAGTACTTATACCGTCCGTCCATTTGATATCTCGCATATAATCCAACAACTTCAAGTAATGGTAGAGTACGAATAAAACAGGAAGGAGGAAGAAATCCTGCGTAAGTATAGTATTTATAAGAGTGTGTGTTGTGTGACGGTCGGGCGGGAGCGGGCGCGGGTGCGGGCGCCGTCTCGCCAGAGCCTTACGGACCCTTTTCCCCTTCCCCTGCTCTCCCCTCTCCCAGCCCCAGACCTCAGGCCCAAGGCATTGGGGCCCCGTCGACCCCCCCCCCCTCCCACCGGTCGTTTGTGCCAACGGAGAAGTGGCAGAAGACACTACTCAGTTTCCTGAGCGCGTGAGACTCACGTTCATTCCTTGGTCAGTACCCCAGTGGTGTTCGTCATTAACATCACACACATTCAAATTAAATGATTTCGAAATTATAATTATATATATGGCCCGAAAAAAATTTAGTGATGATTTCAGTTATCGATAACTCGCGCCCGCGAGTCAGTGTTGTGTAAAAAAAAAAATTTATTTTAAAAAAAAATTTGTTTTTTGGTTTATTTGAATTTTATTTAATAAGTGAGTGGAATGAACAGATAACTTGAAGCTAAATATTACGCATATGGGGTAATTATTAATTTTAATTAATTATTTGATTGCTATTATTAAGGGAAATGCGTGGAGTAGGCAAAGAAAAATAAATAGTTGATTAAATAATGACAACTTGAATGGGAATCCTCAGTTGAGATGATTGCGGCAAAATATATGTGTCACTTTTTACGAGACACCGGATTGCGGTGGCCGTTGCGGTGGCCGTGGCCTCGAACCCCATAACATTGAGGCCCGTTTAAACAAAGACAGATACGTTAGAGAGTATAAGATACATTAAATAAATAAAATAAAAATATATATACGATAAAAAATAAAAATAAACAAGCGTATACTGTACAGACAAATGCCCCAGTTTTGTAAGTTCACCTTTTTATCTCACATACGTACCAATTGTTACTTATATCAACGTACATACGAATCCCATTGATTTTTTTTAACCCACATAAGTAACTTTTACATTTCCGCAAAAATGGTTTTTTTTTTGCGACTAAAAAAAATTATTACAGGCTTCTGAATCACTCGATTCCTTAGGTCCCGGTTTCGGAGGCTTCTATACACTCACGAGAAACAGTAAAAAAATAAACCGAACCCAAAAAACCCGGTTTATATAAAAAAAATCCCGCTAAACCCAAAATCACTCTTTCAGAGGACGTATTTGGGGCTCTCCCCGTTCGGCCAACGCCCCCTGTAAGAAACCAATAAAAATTACCCCCTGGGGTGTTTGTGCACAGCAAAATCTCCGTGCCGCTTGAGTTTTATTTCAAACAGAAGCTCAGAACCCAAAAAAAATCCTAAAAAACTCGAAATCCAAACGGCCAAATTGAACGGGCTCCTGGATATTATCATTTATTTCAGCATTTATTCTTAATATGGAGTTATATTCAAACCCATAAACGTATTCACACACTCATATATATATATACGTAACATATATCTATATATATACATATAAGATATAATTCTCAGTTGCGTATAACCCTCTCGCTTTTCCCGTTATATTTCTCGTATAACCGCGCCCGTAAAACCTAACACTAAGTAGTAGAGTAGCTCTCAGCAAGTGCACTCTTATCATCAAAATCAAACTTAAAATCCATCCACATATATATAAATATATAAATATTAAATAACCATAGACCCAGGCAACAAAGGATCACAATAACATTTACATTCATTGTTAATTTATATCCATTAAAAAAGATATTTGTTACGGGCTATTGTCGTATTGTCATCGCCGTTAATCCTCGTTAAATAAACATCTTGCTCTACACCAACAATTATTATTATTATTATTATTATTATTGTAATCAGACAAATGGATTTAACGCAGTTGTCTAACTAAACATAATTTACATTAACAAAACACCGTATTAATTAGTTAACAACTCGGTGACTATTCATCGCGATATCTAGATCAGTTAAGATATCACTTGATGATTAATACATCAACACAGTTCCTTTATATATATATAAATATATGAGTTTCTTTTATAAATAATTTTAATTTAGAGATTTAATTCAACGGAATCGGTGGTATTAGGTCAGGCGATTCGATTGGATTCCCGTGGATTGTAATCATTTAATCTCAGTACTCATATATATATATATATATATATATATATATATATATATATATATATATATATGGATAATATATATTGCTATTGTAGTTATTGAGGAAATTTTAATAATGACTGCAATGTATGAGGAATAAATAAAGCGATTAATAATTTTGAAGATTTTGTTAATCGCTAAAGTTATTAATGTTTTTTTTTCACGGTTCCTAAATTACGATGAGCTTGAAGGCACATTGAGGGAGTTACGCTCTCGCTTTGTAATACAAGAGCGTGTATATGTGTATATGTATACTAGTTCGCGGATTGGATGAGTGGATCTTGATCTGATCTGGATTTTATGAGAATGAGAATAGGCAGGATATTGGTCAGCACGTGAGCGGCCACGTGGATAGACCGGTTTAGATTTTTAGAGCTGGGATTTTTGACCGATGGGTGGAGGGGGGGGGGGATTATGGATGATTTTATTGTTGGAGATTTTTTTTTTGTTTGTTTTAGGAACCAGGATGCGGTGGATCGGTTACGTGGCCACGATTCTCTGGTGGTCGAACGTCATCAGTTGTCTCAGCACGCTGAATCGAGGTCACAGTTAGTATTTTTTTTTGGTTTTGTTAGGGTGGGGGAGGGGGTTGTTAATGGGGTAGGAGTGGGAGAAATTTTGGGAGGATAAAATTTGAAAAAGTATTTTTGGGAATATGATTTTTAAAATTGAGAATAAATGTGAAAATTTTTGGGAAATAAAAATTTGAAAATTAATTTTGTAGAAATTTAATTTACAAAAAAAATTATTATTTTTGGAAATTAAAATTTCTAAAATAAAAAAAAAATCTCAATAATTTCCACATTAAAATTTTTTTTTTTTTTTTAAATAAGAAAAAAAATTTTTTTAAATATAAAATTTAAAAAAAAATAAAATTTCGCTATAAATAAAAAAAATTGATTTTCTAATAAAAATTTAAAAATTAATTTTGTAGAAATTTAATTTACAAAAAAATTATAATTTTTGGAATTTAAAATTTACTGAAAATTTCTAAAATAAAGAAAAAATTTCAATAATTTCCACATTAAGAATTTTTTTTTTTAAATAAAAAGAAAAAAAAAATTTTAAAAACTAAAATTAAAAAAAAAATAAAATTTCGCTATAAATAAAAAAAAATGATTTTTTAATAAAAATTCAAAAATTAATTTTGTAGAAATTCAATTAACAAAAAAAAATATTTTTTTAATTAAAATTTTACTGAAAATTTCTAAAATAAAGAAAAAATTTCAATAATTTCTACGTTAAAAAAATTTTTTTTTTTTAAATAAAAAGAAAAAAAATTTTTTGAAAACTAAAATTTTCAAAAAAATCAAAATTTCGCTATCAATAAAAAAAATTGATTTTTTAATAAAAATTCAAAAATTAATTTTGTAGAAATTTAATTTACAAAAAAAATTAATATTTTTGGAATTTAAAATTTACTGAAAATTTCTAAAATAAAGAAAAAATTTCAATAATTTCCACATCAATTTTTTTTTTTTTAAGTAAAAAGAAAAAAAAATTTAAAATAACTAAAATTTTCAAAAAAATAAAATTTCGCCATAAATAAAAAAAATTGATTTTTTAATAAAAATTCAAAAATTAATTTTGTAGAAATTTAATTAACAAAAAAAATTATTATTTTTACGAATTAAAATTTTATTAAAAATTTCTAAAAAAAAAAAATTTAATAGTTTACACATTAACAAAATTTTATTTTTTCAAAAAAACAAAATTTTGCTATAAGTAAAGAAATTTCATTTTTTAATAAAAATTCAAAAATTAATTTTCATAAAAATAAAAAATAAAATTTGATACTCATGATACGTGACTAGTATATATGAAATTGTTGTTGAATAGGTTACAAAATAACTCCAAAACCATGTCGAGTTGCTGGTCAAATTACTGGGCAACAAGTACACGGAACATGTATGTTTGTATGGGAGTGTATAAAGTCACAAGGTACACATGTAGGCGTCTGTGTCGATACATTTATGTTCGGCAGCTGTTGTGTCCATAACAATGAAACGTATCCCACTAAATTACCATCATCATCATCATCATCATCATCTGCATCTGCAGCAGTATCGGCTGGAGTACCATCAACTCAAGCTCAACTGTCAGGAGCGGCATCAATAATAAACTCAATAACCAGTTTAACAGGCACTAATCATGTAACCATAACAACTGGTGAGCCATCCCGATTATCCGACACGACATTAAATATCCTGACGACTTTGAGGCCAATAAGCATTATCTCCACTACTACTGCATCATCTCCATCTCCATCTCCATCTTCATCTTCATCTTTATCTACATCTACATCTACATCATCGACAGCAACGGCAGCTAAAGTTACGACACCGTCGACAACCACAACGCCGACAATAAAAACAACGACCAGACAAAGACCGTTGGGTATAAATCGGCCGAAACGACCCCACGTACCCTCCTTACACGAGATCCAATCATCGCCGGCTCGATTACCAGACGATGGTAAAAATCAAATGGTTGATGAAATCGAGGCTAATCAAGGTTTAACACCTAATCAATTATATTCACAAGCTAATACTGTTAAGTACTCAACTAATAGACCGATTGTTAATCCGGTTGACGATGATCAGGATGAAAATAATATTATTAATGTGAGTATTTTTAGTGCTCATCGATTTAGATTCATTTTAAATCGATACATGGAATTTTTTTTATGAAAAATCGATTAAGTGAATTTTTAATCGATATATCGATTTTGAATCGATTTATCGAATTTATATGATTGATACATTGAATTTTGAATCGGTAATCAAATTTTCATAAAAAATGGGCCATACGAGTTTAAAATCGATTAATCGATTTTAAATCGATACATCGATAATCGAATTGGTAGAATCGATACATTGAATTTTAAACCGGTAGTCGAATTTTTATCAAAAATGGGAAATACGAGTTTAAAATCGATTTATCGATTTGTCGATTATAAATCGATATATCGAATTGATAGAATCGATGCATCGAATTTTTATAAAAAATGGGCCATATGAGTTTAAAATCGATTTTAAATCGATATATTGATTTTGAATCGATATATCGAATTTATAGAATCGATTTATCGAATTTATAGAATCGATTTATCGAATTTATGGAATCGATACATTGAATTTTTAATCAGTAATTGAATTCTTATAAAAATTGGGTCATTTGAGTTTAAAATCGATTTTTCGATTCTAAATCGATATATCGATTTTTAATCAATTTATCGAATTGATAGAATCGATACATCGAATTTTCCATCTATAGATCGAATTCTTATAAAAAACGGGTCATATGAATCATAAATCGATATATCGATTTTGAATCGATTTATCGAATTTAAAAAATCGATGTTAAATTTTTCATCAATCGTTCGAATTTTTATAAAAAATGAGATACATTAACTTTTAATCGATATATTGACTTTAAATCGAGATATCGAACTTTTGAAATCGATATATCGATTTTTTAAATCAGTAGTTAGAATTTTCATTCAAAATTACTCGAATAAATGTCAGATCGATTTATCGACCCTAATCGATAAATCGAGTATTTTAAAATCAAAATTTAAAAAATCGATTTAATATCTCGAATATCGAATTACCGTCAATATATCGAAATTTCAAGATCGATATATCGAAATTTTAAGGTCGATTATTCCAAAATTTGACCTAAGTCAACATTTCAAATTTTCTACCCAACAAACCTCTAAATTGAACCGAAATTTTTTTACCAGGAAACGAATCAAGATCACATAACATCAGCGAGCTCGAACTCGATCCGCACTGAGAAGCCACCCTGGCTCGCAACGAACCCCACCTACCCGAAAACCCACCCCGGGGCGAACCCGAACTTAGACCGACCCAACTTCATCTCCAAGCCAGAAACCAAACCAATGAAACCCTGGACCACTCGTCCCACTGAGTCGCCCAGGTAAGACCCCCCCCCCCAGCTTTGCCAGCTCGCAATCAACCAGCTAATTTTTCCCCAGCACGGAGCCATCCATCCACTGGACTCTCACCACCGAGCCAGCCTTCATCACCAAACACAAGACCACCAGCCGCCCGACCATCTGGTCGTCCGAGTTGTGGACCACCACCGGACACCGGCCCTGGCCCAACGACGGGGACCGCGTCAACGACGAGGATTCCCCCGCCAACGCCAACTCCGATCGCGATGACAATGACACCAGCAAACCAGATAATCAAGATGTTAGACTTGTTTTTATTGACCTTGAATGCTTAACTACTGAATCTCACCAATACTTTCCAATTCCAATTCCCATTCCTACTCTCATTCCCATGCTTAAAATGGCTGCTTTTTTTCTGCATTGCAACTCAACTCTTCTCTAATTCAATGTAATCCCGTGTTTTCACACTTTTTATAACTTAAGCCAAATAGAAAACGCTTTCTCATATATATCCGTTTTCTCCTTGTTTGATTATTTAGCACAAGCCTGATTACATCAACCCACTAAGTCATCATCAGTCTGGACATCATCAATCCCATGCGTCCCCAAATCACAAGGATCAGCATCAGCCCCAGCAGACTCAGTCCCAGTCCCAGTCTCCGACTCAGTCTCAGTCTCAGTCTCAAACCCAGACCCAGAATCAGAACCAGAACCAGAACCAGAACCAGAACCATCAGCAACACAGTCATTACATAACGACTGCTGATAAACCAACGAGAAGACGGACACCCCAGCCACCACGAATCGCTGCCACGACGGCCAGTCCCAAGGACCAATCGACTGCTGCTCAGTCGCAGGCCCAATCCCAGACTGCAGCGACCACGATGTCGACTACTACGATAGCGTCGACTACGAGGAAGTATCAAGGCTCGATCCCGACGGTTTCGGCGGTGACGGGTCAGGCAGTTGACGGTCGGCATGGAAGCCAGTGCGGGATCCCGCCCCTGTTCCCTAGACCCGAGACCAGGATCGTCGGGGGCAAAGACGCCCCCTTCGGAAGGTGGCCGTGGCAGGTCAGTGTGAGACGGACCTCGTTCTTCGGTTTCTCTAGCACTCACAGGTGCGGGGGCGCTGTTTTGAACGAGAACTGGATCGCGACTGCCGGACACTGCGTCGATGAGTGAGTATCCAATGGCAAGATGGACATGAACTGGGTCCAGTTGATAATAAACTGATTTGGGTTTCAGTTTGCTGACGTCGCAGATAAGGATCCGGGTTGGGGACTACGATTTCTCTAGCGTTCAAGAAAGGCTTCCGTATGTCGAAAGAGGGATCGCCAAAAAAGTGGTACATCCTAAGTACAATTTCTTCACTTACGAGTACGACCTGGCGTTGGTGAGACTGGAAACCAGTCTGGTATTCGCCCCCCATATTTCCCCGATATGTTTGCCGGCGACTGATGACCTTCTCATCGGGGAAAACGCAACCGTTACCGGATGGGGACGTCTTTCTGAAGGGGGAACGCTGCCTTACGTCCTACAAGAGGTACAGAGTTAACCTAGAGCTCTGGAGTAGCATTGCAGGATTGATAACCTTATTTTGGGTTACAGGTTTCCGTTCCGATCGTCAGTAACGATAAATGTAAATCGATGTTCCTTCGCGCGGGAAGACACGAATTCATTCCAGACATTTTTCTGTGTGCGGGATATGAAAATGGCGGCCAAGATTCTTGCCAAGTAAGATTTTTTTGGGTTTTTTTTTATTATGATAACCCCTGGCGCCCTCTGTTGGCTGTATATGATCACGAATGGGTCCGGGATGGTTATGTGAGGTCACAAATGGGCCATAGTTGATCATAAAAGATCAAAAATAGGCCTTACTTTGGGCATGTATGATCACAATGGGTCATTCTGGGTCATATATAGTCACAAATGGGCCCAGGATGATCATGTAAGGTCACAAATGGGCCATAGTTGGTCATATATGATCAAAAATGGGCCTTACTTTGGGCATGTATGATCACAATTGCTCATTCTTGGTCATACCTAGTCACAAATGGGCCCAGGATGGTCATGTAAGGTCACAAATGGGCCATAGTTGGTCATATTTGATCAAAAATGGGCCTTATTTGGTCATTTGTGGTCACAATGGACCATTATTGATCATATATGATTGCCAATGGGCCCAGGATGATCATGTAAGGTCACAAATGGGCCATAGTTGGTCATATATTATCAAAAATGGGCCTTATTTGATCATGTATGATCACAATTGCTCATTCTTGGTCATACCTAGTCACAAATGGGCCCAGGATGATCATGTAAGGTCACACATGGGCCCTAGTTGGTCATGTATGATCACAAATGGGCCTTATTTGGTCGTGTATGATCACAATTGGTCATTATTGGTTATATATGATTACAAATGGGTCCAAGATGGTCATGTAAGACCACAAATGGGCCTTATGTGGTCATGTATGATAAAAAATGAGCCTTACTTTGGGCATGTATGGTCACAATGGGTCATTCTCGGTCATATATGATCACAAATGGGTCCAGGGTGGTCATGTAAGGTCACAAATGGACCATAGTTGGTCATATATGATCGAAAATGGGCCTTAATTGGTCATGTATGATCAAAATTGGACATATATGATCACAAATGGGTCCAGATTAGTCGTATATGATCACAGGTGGGTCATGGTGATTATATATGATCACAAATGGGTCCAGGATGGTCATGTATAATCAGACATGGGCCTTATTTGGCCGTGTGTGATCACAATGGGCCTTATTTGGTCATTCATGATCACAAATGGATCCAGGTTGGTAACTTAGTATCACGATTGGGCCCGAGTTGGTCATATAAGGTCACAAATGGGTCGTAGTTGGTCATATATGATCACAAATGGGCCCATGTTGGCAGCATAGGATCACAGGTGGACCCATGTTGGTCATATAAGGTCACAAATGAGTCATAGTCATTGGTATGTTATCAAAATGGGCCTTATATGGTCATATATGATCAAAATGGGCCTTATTTGGTCACATATGATCAAATATGAGTATTTTTAGTTCTATAAAAATAAAATAATAACAAAAAACGAATTTTTTTTTTACTAGGGTGACTCTGGAGGACCATTACAAGTACGTGGCAAAGACGGCCGCTACTTTTTAGCAGGGATAATTTCCTGGGGAATCGGCTGTGCCGAGGCCAATTTACCTGGTGTTTGCACTAGAATATCCAAATTTGTACCTTGGATACTTAAAAATGTAACTTAATTAATTAATTAATTATATTATTTTTATATTGAGGATAAGGTTTATTTATAAATAAATAAATAATTATAAATAAAAAAAATAGGTTAGTTAAATAATTATGTATTTAAATCCGTCCTCTCTCTGTAATGAGTATTTAATTTTTTATATATATTTAAATATATATAACAAGACAAAAACTATATATTTTATCTTTATTAAATAATCCTCGAGTTAAGTGGATCGTTAACACGACCGGCAATTAGCGACACCGAGGTCTCAGTATCGATTATAAAAAATATAAATGGACGATCTACGACGAACGGTATTGGGTCACGGGTACTTGGGTTATTATTTCCTGGAATATTAAAATGGTAGAAAATTAAATTCATTTTTTTTTTTTTTCGAGGAAATGAATGAACGAAGTTTAGTTGGAATGACGGAATTTCTCGAATGCTAAGTAAGGAATTAAAATGAATTGGTGGGAGAAGACGTGACTCAACCAGGATATTGACTGTTAAATTGTGCTGGTGATGGTGCTGGGAATTTTTATTACAATCCTGAGAAAATTAGACTCATGACTAATTGTGAGAAGTCGTATTACTAAAGAGCGTTAAATGTTTTTTTATTACCGTTTTTTTCGGTTAACGGAGATAAGGCTCGAGGTGATTTAAGCGACTGGCAGAGAGCTGGTGCGGCGGAAGTATTTGGGGTGAGGATTTTTTAAAAGTGCGAAGGGAGAGCTTTCGAATGAGTGGTCGCAAGGCCATGTTTGGATTTGAAATTTTTTGGAAATTCAAAATGTGATTTTTTTGAAAAAAGTGGATTTTTGAAAAATTGCCTGAATTTCGAGTTCGGTGAACAAAATCCTCTAGAATGAGTACCAACATGACTATTTTTGGATAAAAATATTTTTCAAAATAACAAAAAATCAAATTTTGAAAATTTATCAAAATTGAAAATCGCCGCGGAAAAGGGTCTTATGTTAGATACAGAGAGCTTGGAAATGAGTTCCCACGGTCGAATGAAAATTTTGAAAATAAAAAATAAAATTTTTCAAAAATTCAAAATTTTTCAAAAAATTCAAAATTTTTAAATTCTACACACAAAATGCTCTTAGATGAGTACCCACAACCTGTAGCAAATTCTTACCTGTAATCTTAGTCGCGTTGACCTCAGCCTCCGCGAAGTTCCTGATGTTGACCCCAATGCTCTGCTGAACATCTCTCGCGTAAATTCCTAGATCGGGACTCATCAGCGACAAATCAGCAGCCCTGGGCTCGAAGGCATCCTGGATCCCGAGCTTCTGCAGCCAACCTGTCAAGGTCACAAAACCCTTCAACATAAACGACGGGATCGTCGCCCTGACCCAGTTCGGGGTCAATGCCTGCCTCAGTTTCCTCAACTTGATTCCTCTCAAATCCCTCAGCAAATTATTCCCATCTGGGACCAAGATCATGATCGTGTACCTCGGGTCCTATAACAGACGAATTTTCAGACCCATTTCGCCCTCTTCTATCCTCTCACAAAACTTACGTCCAATGGAAATTCTAATCCGGCTGCGTGCAAACTTGGGAAATAACAAAATGGCAGCACTGTTGTGTAGGTCATTGTTGTGATTGTGACCAGTTCATTACCGTTGGTCAAAAAATTCAATTCTGTTTGTTTTTGGTCTTCGGTATCGAGACCATCAACTGGTTCTACGATTGGATTTGATCCTTTCCAGGGGTTTGATTCTTCCAGACCATGGAACCAAATATTTTCATCGAGATTTCGTCGTTTGCGGGTAGGATTTGAATTTGATGATATTTTGGGGGATTTTTGAGTTTTTGATAATGGAATTGAAATTTCTGATACTGGAATTGAAAATTCTGAGACTGGAATGGAAGATTCTGAAGTTGAAATTGAAGATTCTGATACTGGAATTGAAAATTCTGAGACTGGAATTGAAAATTGTGGAGTTGGAATTGAAGATTGTAGAGTTGGAATTGAAATTTCTGATACTGGAATGGAAAATTCTGAAGTTGGAATTGAAGATTCTGATACTGGAATTGAAAATTCTGAGACTGGAATTGAAAATTCTGAGACTGGAATTGAAGATTCTGAGACTGGAATTGAAAATTGTGG
This sequence comes from Microplitis mediator, assembly GCF_029852145.1. Taxonomy (NCBI): domain Eukaryota; kingdom Metazoa; phylum Arthropoda; class Insecta; order Hymenoptera; family Braconidae; genus Microplitis; species Microplitis mediator. The sequence continues at coordinate 1,492,251 of NC_079969.1, read as the reverse complement.
AGTTGGAATTGAAGATTGTAGAGTTGAAATTGAAATTTCTGATACTGGAATGGAAAATTCTGATGTTGGAATTAAAGATTCTGAGACTGGAATAGAAGATTCTGAAGTTGGAATTGAAGATTCTGAGACTGGAATGGAAGATTCTGAGACTGGAATTGAAAATTGTGGAGTTGGAATTGAAGATTGTGGAGTCGGAATTGAAATTTCTGATACTGGAATGGAAGATTCTGAAGTTGGAATTAAAGATTCTGATACTGGAATGGAAGATTCTGAAGTTGGAATTGAAGATTCTGAGACTGGAATGGAAGATTCTGAGACTGGAATTGAAACTTTTGAAGTTGAAATTGACCATTGTGATTGTGGAATTAAAACTATTCGGATTGGAATCAACTTTAAAGCTGGAAATTCTACTCTAAAAATTGAAAATTTTTGAATTGAAGATTGTAAATTTTGAATTGAAAAGTCTAATTCTTTATTTGAAGATTCTGAAGGTGGAATTGGAGTCATTAATACTCGAGTTGAATAATTTGGATTTATAATATCAAAATCTAATTTTAGAATTGAATAATTGAATTTTGGAATTCCAAAATCTGATATTGGAATCAAAGTTAGTGACTTTGGAACTAAAGATGATGAATTTAAAATTGAAAATTGTAATCTCAGAATTGAAGTATTTGACACTAGAATTGAATTTCCAGATTTAAGAATTGAAAATTGTGAAGTTAAAGTTGGAAATTTTAATTTAAAAATTGAAGTTTTCAATTCTTGAATTGACGAATTCGAATTTTTAACTAACAATTCAATTCCTTGAATTGCCGAATTCGAAGATGGAATTTCCGACACAAATAATTGAATTTCCGGATTTCGGGTTACAATTCTCACATCTAATCTTACAATCGTCAAATTTGAACTTAGAATTGAAAAATATGAAGTATTCCAATTATTTTCTTCAATATTTCGTCGTTTTCGACTTGAATTCAATTCTGCTGATATATTTCCCGCTTTCATCGATTCCATTCCTGAAATCCTCATCTCCGCCCCTCGACTTCCGGACTCTGGCCCTGAATTTCCTAAATTCGACTCCGTGGTATTAAAATTTTTCAATTCTTCCATTGTCTGATTGTTTATTGAACCCATCGATAAATTTCCCGCTGCATTCATCTGATTGGTCATTTGATCTGTTGTCATGCTCCCTAATAGTTCAATATCTGGACTAATTGTCGAGATGTTTTCCATAAGCGAACCAGCGTTAGAATTCATGGCGGCATCAGTACTCGAGATTGTTGAGTTCCCCGAAGTATTTATCGCAGACGGTTGAGTTGAAGACGAGGGTGGAGTTGGTGGTGAGGTGGGGATCGCACTCGGACTAGGGGTTGAGGGTGGGGTTGAACTCGGGGTCGGGGGTGGAGTTGAAGTCGGAAATGGAGATGGAATTGCAGTAGTTGTGTTATCTATTGTTGAATTTATTAAATCGAAGCCATAGAATCGTAATATGTCCTCGTAATCCGTACGTAGGGTAATATCATCTCGATTTAGAGTTAAACCGCCCAGAAAGGCATTTGCATTTAGATAACTCTGAAAGTTTATTACGAAATTAAATCAATACTCGAATTAACGGTACACTTGAGTTAGAAATTCAATTTGTAGTTTAATGACGCAGTTTAGAGGAAACTTTGTGGGAAACTTTTTTGTAGGGAATTTAATTTGCTACAAATTTGAATTCTTTTGTTTTTTTGGTATCTGAGGTATTTTAGCCAGAATTTTGAATTTTAGATCAAGGAAACTGAAAAATTGAATTTTTGGAAAATTTTTTCAAACTGAGTATTAAAAATTCATTTTTTAGGAAAACTATTAGAGTTATCGGAAAAATGAAAGAGATCTTTCTTGTAGAGAATTAAATTTGCTACAAATTTGAATCTGTTTATTTTTTTTGTATCTGTGATATTTTAGCCAGAATTTTGAATTTTAAATCAAAAAAACTGAAAAATTGAATTTTTGGAAAATTTTTTCAAACTGAGTATTAAAAATTCATTTTTCAGGAAAACTATTGGAGTTATCGGAAAAATGAAAAGAATCTTTTTTTTAGAAAATTAAATTTCCTACAAGATTGTTCCTTATCGTTTTTATTGTATCTGTGATATTTTAGCCAAAATTTTGAATTTTAGACCAAGGAAACTAAAATATTGAATTTTTGGAAAATTTTTTCAAACTGAGTATTAAAATTCTATTTTTGAGGAAAACTAATAGAGTTATCGGAAAAATTAAAGGGATCTTTTTTGTAGAGAATTAAAGTCGCTACAAATTTGAATTCGTTTATTTTTTTTGTAACTGTGATATTTTAGCCAGAATTTTGAATTTTAGATCAAAGAAACTAAAAAATTGAATTTTCGGAAAAATTTTTTCAAACTGAGTATTAAAAATTCATTTTTCAGGAAAACTATTAGAGTTATCGGAAAAATAATTGGAATCTTTTTTGTAGGAAATTAAATTTCCTACAAGATTGTTCCTCATCAATTTCATCGTATCTCTGATATTTAAGCCAGAATTTTCTTATTTAAATTAGACGTCTAGAAAATTTTCAAAAAATCAAATTTCCGGGAAATTTATTTTAAAAATTGATTTTCCATGAAAACTATCGAAGTTATCAAAAAAATCACAAGATAAATTTTTATAGAAAATTAAATTTCCTAAAAAGTTGTTCCTTATAAATTTCGTCATATCTCCCATTGTTAAGCAACAAATCAAAATTCAAACTCCAGTCTCTAGTATCTAGTTTCCCGCCAGATAAATTGCCCATTATAATATCAAAATATAAAAAAAAAACTCACCCTCAGCCTTCGATGGATATCCCGTAACCCGATCCTAGTAACCCTCCGGTCTTGAGGAAGACCCATTACACCCTGAATCTGGTGTCTTGTATTACCAGCAGCCGCTTCATACAAAGCGACCAAAACAAACGCGAGCCCCGTCGGAGAAAACGCAACATTTCCATCATTATGATTATAATTATCGTAAGAATTTAATAAATTAACTCCTAAATCGTTTATTACATCTGTCATTATGTTTACCGGAGTTTCCCGTACTCGCCATTCATTATATGGTTTACTTATAACTTTATTTGTTAATAATAATGACAATAGAGCGAAAATAAGTTGAGACATTTTTGTAAGAGATTCTAAGACAAGTTACAAGATACTAAAGACTTAAATTGTTGGATTGTTGGATTATAAAAGTTTAACAGGAGAAGGGTAAACAGACAAAGTATCAAGCGTAACAAAGTGTAAGTCTGTGAAAATCTATGTTATATAATTAAAATATATATATATATATATATATCATAGATTTGCTACCTATTCACACGCTTGAGATAGTTATTGTTTGAATAGAATGTAATTATTATTATTATTGTTATTATTATTATTATTATTATTATTATTATTATTATTATTATCATTAATTTTTATTGTTAATTATTATTATTATTATTAGTATTATTAATTTTTATTATTATTAATTATTATTATTATTATTATTATTATTATTATTATTATTATTATTATTATTATTATTATTATTATTATTATTATTATTATTATTATTATTGTTATTATTATTATCATTAATTGTTATTGTTAATTATTATTACTATTATTATTATTATTATTAATTTTTATTGTTAATTATTATTATAAATTTTTATTATTATTAATTATTATTATTATTATTATTATTATTATTATTATTATTATTATTATTATTATTATTATTATTATTATTATTATTATTATTATTGCTATTATTATTATCATTAATTTTTATTGTTAATTATTATTACTATTATTATTATTATTATTGGTATTGTGATTATTATTGTTATTATTATTATTATTATTAATTTTTATTATTATTATTATCATTATTAATTTTTATTATTTATTATTATTATTATTATTGCAGCGTAAATATTTAGTATAAGTGAAGTTAAATTTGAATAGCAATTAAAAATATGTTGGAGTTAAATGTATGAGTTTATATATATGTATAAAGTTTGTTAAGTAATCAAGGATCAGTGGAAAAAAGGACGAATGAGATTGCGTTCTTTGTTCATCTTGCGATACTGGCGATAAAATTCGCAGGCTAAAACGATCGCGCCGAGTAAATAACCTGAAAATAAATAATTGCTGAGCAATTATGAGAATAGAAATGGGTTCTGTTTGGTTGGGTGAGATAAGAGAGAACTGAGGGAGTGAGAGGTGAGATATCGATTGTAAGGTATTTTGAAGGAGAAAGTTTGGTGTATTGTGAAGTACGATAGTGGAATTTGAAGTTGTATATTATAAACAAGACGTTCGATGTATCGGTTTGAAATTCAGTAGGATAATGATGAAGAACGGAACTTCAATTCGAAGTGCAAAACTTCAGTTTGAAGTGCGAAATTTTGATTGGAAGTACAATAGTTCTATTTGAAGTACGATATTTCTATTTGAAGTACGATATCTCGATTTGAAGTTCAATTTTATAAAAATATAGCACAGAAGTTCGAATTGAAGCACGATACTTCAATTTGAAGTACGATACTTCAATTTGAGGTGAGATATTTATATTTGAAGCGCGGTCTCTCGGATTGAAGTTCAATATATGAAGATAAAGTACAGAACTTCGAATTAAAGTACGGTACTTCGATTTGAAGTTCGATATCTCATTTTGAAGGTCAACCCCATAGAGCACAGAACTTCAATTTTGAAGTACAATTTTTGTATTTGAAGTACGAACTCTAGATTTAAAATTAGATATTATAAAGATAAAGCGCAGAACTTTGAATTGAAGTATGATACTTCGACTTGAAGTTCGATATATCGATTTGAAGTACGATATTTCAATTGAAGTTCAATGTTAGAAAGATAAAGCACAAAACTTCAATTTAAAGTACGATTTGAAGTACAGTACATCAATTTGAAGTTCAGTTTTTTTAAAATGAAGTTCGATCTACCGATTTGAAGTACGACACATGAAATTGAAGTACGGTTTGAAGTACAGTACATCAATTTGAAGTTCAGTTTTTTAAAAATGAAGTTCGATTTACCGATTTGAAGTACGACACATGAAATTGAAGTACGAAAACCTCCGCTACAAATAGAATTAAAAATCTCCCAACTTACCAAGAAATAAAACGAAAAAAATTCCTTGCATGTCGTAAAAGTCAACCGTATGATTCGAAGTTTCCTGGCTCTCCATCATACTGTCATCCAGACATTCGTCTCTGGTAGGCATCCAGTTGTCACTCCACTCGGCAATCAGTCCAGCTTCATGCATTCTCTGCAATCTAACCACAAAATCACCGATCCCTCACAGCAGACCAGAGTCCAAAATCTATAAAAAAATCTTACTGGACATCAATAAGACCCAAATACGGGCTGTCAGCGGGTACTGCCATCGCGATAGGCTCCACTATTTCCAGCACATCAGTAGAAACAAGAAACAAACACTCTCCAGAATAAATATGATACGTCCGCTGGGAAGTCATCAGCGCAGTTGTCCAATCGATCAGCACATGCCCGCCATTTTTTACCATCTCCACATTGTCTTCGTAGCTGACAGTCTCGTGGTGTCTCGCATGCCCATCATATTCCGGCAGAAGACTCCGGTAGTTGATGAACTCATCGCTAGAACTTTCGCTCAGGATGTTTTCTAAGAAACTTCCAGTAGGAATACTCCAAGTAAACTCTTCCCGACGAGCCAGCAAAACGTCCACGGTATCAACCGGCGGTTCCATGCGCGGGAACGTCAAAAACGCGACCAGAGTTCCTGAATATGTTGCGACGATGATCATGACCACTAGCCACCAGGTTCCGACTATCAACCGGGCGCCATCTGTTGCCGGCAAGTGCATGCCTCCTTGCTGTAACAAAGCGCCGTAGATGTACCAGACGCACCTAGATAAAGATCCGAGCCCCGACATCTCCGTCGAATCTGGATCCCGAATCTGCTCGTCGGCTTTCCGGGGACTGAATGTATGAACTAAGTACAGAATCGGACCCACTAGGAGTATTGATGACGCCAGACACGCCCATGCCTAAAAAATCAAAATTTTGAATTTTCAAAAATTCAAATTTTTGGATTTTTCAAAAATTCAAATTTTTTGATTTTTGAATTTTTTTATGGATTCGTGGATCATTTAGGAAATTTCCTCTCGAACGAGTACCCACATGACTATATTATTTTCAAAAATTCATAACCTATTACACGACCCAAGTATTTAAATAAAAATCAGACTTTACTTCATTGGAGAACGGGGTAGTGAACAAAAGTGTCCTGGTCATCGGTTTGGGTTTCGGAGACAAGAGACCGTAGCTCTGAGTCGCTATAAATTTTGTGAATTTAATCGACCGGTCGTTCGTGTACATTTTGGTCGCGTAGGAACAAGCGGCCATCAAGACATTGCGGTTGCGCACAAGTTCCGTCACAGCCGCGGGCACTTTTTCTGCCGCTGACATCACGGATTTTTTTGGATCCTTAAATAAAATCGTGCAGATTTTAGATCTTGAGAATATTTTTCAAAATTTTTTTGTGGAAAAAAAAATTCTTACATTTTTTACTGCCATTAGTGCAGGTGGCGCTTCGATCGCGACGTATTCGATTGTAAAGTTAAGATTCCTAGATAATTCATTGATGATATTCACGACCAATCCGTCCCAGTGCCGCTTGGAATTGAAATTTGAATCGATTTCGGTCACTTCGAAGTGCCAAGGCGGGTTCTGTTGACAAAATGGCCGGCGTTAGTCATCAAAATGACGGATGGGGTCTGAGTCTTCTTATTCTCACGTGATAAATAGCGACTGGAAGTGTTTTCCCCAAGAATCCATAGATGGCGTGGGGGAAAATGTAACTTTTGGACTCGTACCCAGGGTCGGGGGTCCAGGCGCCGGCTTGTTGTAACTCGTGATTCTGGAGATCGGTCGCTCGGCCGACTTTATTGCCCCAAGTAATAGCGGAGCTAAGAATCCAACGCAGGCAGCTGTTGCACGTGCTACCGCGTCCCGTTGATTTTGAATCGTTGTAGAGTTCGTTCTGAAAATAAATTTCTTTATTTTCAGAAACTGAGCTCAGATTGTAATAGAGTACCAAATTTCCTCTAGAATGAGTACCCACATCGATATGTTCCAATCAAAAATTATCAATTTGGAAAAATATTGAAAACTCAAATTTTTCAAATTTTCTTTTTTAACGGAAATTTTACTAGATTCTTATGATTCACAAAATTTCCGCTAGAATGAGTACCCACATCGATATATTTCGATCACAAATGATCAATTTAGAAAAATATTGAAAATTCAAATTTTTCAAATTTTCTTTTTTAACGGAAATTTTACTAGATTCTTGTGATACATAAAATTTCCGCTAGAATGAGTACCCACATCGATATGTTCCGATCAAAAATTATCAATTTGGAAAAATATTGAAAACTCAAATTTTTCAAATTTTCTTTTTTAACGGAAATTTTACTAGATTCTTATGATTCACAAAATTTCCGCTAGAATGAGTACCCACATCGATATATTTCGATCACAAACAATCAATTTGGAAAAATATTAAAAATTCAAAATTTTCTAATTTCAAAAACGAACCTTACAGTCTAGTAATTTATCAAATATCTTCTGGAACGAGTACCCACATCGATATGTTTTGGTCACAAATTACAAATTTCGAAATTCAAAATTTCCAAAAATTACGATTTTCAAAAACTGAGCCTAGATTCTTATAACCCATGACATTTCCTCTGGAACGAGTACCCACAAGCCCACATCCCGACCCTAAATTTCCAAACTACCAAAAATATCTCCGATTAAGTTCCCAACTTACCCTCATATATGTAATAATATTCCGACTCCTGACGAACTTATTGACCCCACTGGCTTCAAACTCTTCTTCAGTGATGCTCTCGTACAGTTTAATCTCCTGGGCAAGAACTTTTTCCAACGCGACCCCCAGTGACCCGACCAGTTCCCGAGCATGACAGATCGCGCCAGCGCGACAATCCTTTAAATTCCTTTTCGTAAAATTATACAGGAAAGCAAGATTTTCACCTTCCTCAAGATAGTCCACAAAAACAGAGACATTTCCTCTCGCGTCCGGCATATCCGGTACCACAAACAACCACTGGGCCTTCGGATGCAGGAGTCGCGCCGCCCTGGCCTAAAATTTCCCTAAATTTCTTTCCAATTTCCGAATTAATAAAAAAAAAAAAACTTACCGTCTCAATAAACAATGGAACGATTTTGTAACCAACAATCACCAAAAAATGTTGATCTATAGGCCGCGGCTTGTGATATTTAGATAAAAGATCTCTGATATGACGTCTAGTGAGTACTTCAGACCTCCCGCGGCTCAATGAGGCCAATGTATGAGAGGCTAGACCTAATTTAGAGTCCGGAAGCTCATCAGAAAACGCTTCGATCACTTTCCCGATAATTTTCCCTAGTGTAATTACCAACTCATCAATACATTTTTAACGTTAATTTGAATCTATTTACCATAAGCGTCATCGTGAATAAAATTGACCCGGTTCCAATCTAGTCCACGGCTCATACGTAAGTCGTAAAATATCTGAGGTAATTCTTCACCGACGTCTATCAGCGGAATGCTTATTCCTTCATCAGCGGGTATTCTCGGACAGTCTCTGTCTTAATTATAAATAATGATAATTATAATTATTTTTTACGATCCAAGTAATTTATCCATGGGATAGATCACAAATTTCCCCGTAAAATGAATACCAACATCGATATATTTGGAATAATTGTCTCTGAGGTTGGTATTGAGGTGACGGTTGCTAGGGAAAAGCAATGGTTGCTAGGGACGTTGCTAGGGAGCTGATTGACGTGTAGAGGTGGTTGCTATGAAGATTTTAGAGAATGGGAGAGTAATAGTGGTCTGATACGGTTGCTAAGGGCGTTGCTAGGGATCTAAGATGGTTGCTAAGGAAAGTCAACGGTTGCTAAGGAGATTAAAGACAATTGTTATGAATATTGTGAAGAGTGGGGACTTATTAGTGATTTGTCACGGTTACTAGGGGCGTTGCTAGGGATCTGAGATGGTTGCTAAGGAAAGTCAACGGTTGCTAGGGAGATGATTGACGTGTAGAGGTGGTTGCTATGAAGATTTTAGAGAATGGGAGGGTAGTAGTGATCTGACACAGTTGCTAGGGGCCTTGCTAAGGATCTGAGACGGTTGCTAAGGAGTGGGGGCGTTGCTATGATTTTGAAATATCGAAACCATTACTAGGAATCTAAAATTAAAATCCCTGTAACTTCGGTTCTAATTATCGGATTGTAACAAAAAAAAATTCATTTTAAAGCTGAAGAAATAAACTTTCAGAAAATTTTGCTCTGCTAAACGAAAAAATTAATTCTTACAACCCCTACAAGGCATTTGATAAAAATTTTGCTTTTTCGGACTAATTTCACTATTTTTGGATTCGTTACCGCCAAAAAAAATACCGAAGAAATTTTTTTAAAGTAAATATTGCTTTTTACGTAAAACTAGATACTTCAATCGTGAAAAAAAAGTTGGTTCAATTACAATCCGACTAATTGCACTTACCTCAAGTTGCCGTGGTTTGAATTAAATGAACTCTGACAAAGAAAAAAGTTGAATTAAAATTACCTGTGATTGCTAAATGCACGAGTTTTTGAGCTCGAGCTCGTTTGAATAAATCCCAAGTCGTTTCGCACGTGGCTACAGACAATAAAATAGTGTAGTCTGTATAAAAAAGAAAAAGAAAAAAAGGGAAACTATCAAATGAAATTGAATTTTTTTGTAATTATAATTTAAAGAAAAAGAAAAAAGAAAAACGGTTTTATGAAGTCTTTGTTCTGTAATTACCTCGTGCCAGATTTGTTCCAGTATCTTGAGATAAATGAATAGATAACCCGCTGATATTCATACGCTCACGTGCTATTTTAGTTACAGCACTAGTGAATGACGCTACACTCTTTTCAAAGGCCTCACTCGTCGGCATTTTCGTTTCTTTAATTAACACTTTCCTTTCGTAGAATAATTTCTCTATGACAATAACTGATGGAAATTTATTTGTTTTTTTTTTATAATAATACAGAGAATGGAAAAATTAGAAAATTGGGTAATATGGTCACCAGGCCATGGGGTCAAATGGTCATTATGATCAAGGGGTAAGATGGTCGCCATAAGGAAGGGGTGAAATCATCACTAAAAACAAGGGGTAAAATAATCATCATGACATGGGATCAAATGGTCATCATTATGAAGGGGTAAAATGGTCACCATAGGAAAGGAGTGAAATTGATACTAAAAACAAGAGGTAAAATGATCACCACAAGGAAGGGGTGAAATTTTCACTAAAAATAAGGGGTAAAATGATCACTAAAAACAAGGGGTAAAATGATCATCATGACATTGGGTCAAATGGTGATCATTGTGAAGGGGGAAACATGGTCGCCATAAGGAAGGGGTGAAATCATCACTAAAAACATGGAGTAAAATGGTCACCATAAGTAAGGGGTAAAATCATCACTAAAAACATGGAGTAAAATGGTCACCATAAGTAAGGGGTAAAATCATCACTAAAAACATGGGGTAAAATGATCATCATGACATGGGGTCAAATGGTCACTATAATGAAGGGGTAAGATGGTCACCATAAGGAAGGGGTAAAATGATCACCATAAGAATGAAGTGAAATGATCACCATAAGGAAGGGGTAAAATGATCACTAAAAACAAGGGGTAAAATGATCACCATAGGGAAGGGGTCAAATAGTCATTGTAAACAAGGGGTAAGATGGTCACCGTAAGGAAGGGGTAAAAAAAAAATGATCACTAAAAACATGGGGTCAAATGGTCATTAAAATGAAGGGGTAAAATGGTCACCATAAAGAAGGGGTGAAATTTTGACTAAAAATAAGAGAGAAAATGCTCACCAGGACATGGGGTAAAATGTTTACTATGATAAAGGGGTAAAATGATCACCACGAGGAAGGGGTGAAATTGTCACTAAAAATAAGGGGTAAAATGATCACCAGGACATGGGGTCAAATGGTCATTATTATGAAGGGGTAAAATGATCACCACAGGGAAAAGGTGAAATTTTTACTAAAAACAAGGGGTAAAATGATCACCACAAGGAAGAGATGAAATTGTCACTAAAAATAAGGGGTAAAATGATCACCAGGACATGGGGTCAAATGGTCATTATTATGAAGGGGTAAAATGATCACCACAGGGAAAAGGTGAAACTGTCACTAAAAATAAGGGGTAAAATAATCACCATAGGGAGGGGGTGAAATTTTTACTAAAACCAAGAGGTAAAATGATCACCACAAGGAAGGGGTGAAATTTTCACTAAAAATAAGGGGTAAAATGATCACTAAAAACAAGGGGTAAAATTATCACCATAGGAAGGGGTAAAATTGTTACTAAAAACAAGGGGTAAAATAAGAACAAGGAGAAATATAGTCACTATTTGTCAAAGGGTAGAATGATCATGTATGTGAGTGAGGGAAGTAAAATAATAATAAATAAAAATATATATAATTACTCATAGTTGCATTAGCAATCATTAAAGATGGAAAATCGTTAAGACTTTTAACAATTTTGATAAAAAAAATAAAATTAATTATTGTCGCTATTTTCATGATAAAAATTAATATTTGTTTTTGTATGAGACTAAGGAAGTCTAGAAAACAACTGATAGAATCGATGCAACAACCAAGTGATAAAATCGATGGGTGGCTATTTGTGATTAATGAAAATTTTAATAAGTTATTGCGGAATCAATATGTAATTGCACTAAGCGAATTATTGAGTAGATTGATTGATAAATACTTTATGGTAATAGATTTTCAATTTTCGAATTTAGTATGAGGAGAAATTTCTTGTAAAGCAAACCGTAAATAAATATATATTTCTGCTCACGTTTTCTAGGATTTCATGCCTCGGTGCATTTTTACTGAGATTTTGATAAGAAAAAGAGCTCAATAAATTAAATCATCAATTTTTAAATCAATTCTAAATCCCGGTTGAAACTTTCGACCATTTCCATACTGAATTATTTTTTTTTACGTTCATAGAAGTCAATTGTCAGGAAAAAAATTTTCCAGGAATTTTCAATGATTTCAAGTCATAATTTTATGATCCGATACAATTTTTGAAAACTCAATTATTCAAAATCTCATTTTTTAATCATTCATTTGTAAACTTCGATAATTTTACCAAAAAAAATATAAAATAAAATAAAAACTCACCATCAGAAGATTCGAAATTTAATAATTTAAAAATTCCCGCCATCGTAGAAATTCGATTTTTATAAAAATCCAATACTCACTAATTTTTAACACAAAAACTCTTAATTTAACACTTATTAACACTTCTAATCACTTGTTAAATCCGCTAATTACTCATCAGCATCAACAACACAAATTTAAATCCAAAAATAATTTTTTTACAAAAGTCTAACCTTAAAAAAAAATTCAAAAATTTTAAAACGTCAGTTTCAATTAACCGACAATTAATCACTTGCACCATCACTCATTATTTAACACATCCACAAAATATTAATTAATTATTACGTTAAAAAATTAAAATCTTCAATTATTTTATCACTTTCACTTTTTATCTCCACCTGTCACTTTTGAATTTTAAATTTCAAATTAATTAACTTAATAATTAAGAATTTTAATAAATAATTAAAGTAATTAACTAAAATTATACACTGAGTTGTAATTTTATTTCTCCTGAGCTCTAGCGTCTGCTGAGAATTCAAACTTTCAGCTCCTAGCGCCCCCTCCCTTGCGCGGCCGCCATTTTACCAGCGGCGGGAAAAATCAAAAATTCAAATCTTCAAATGGTAAAACAGACAAAGTTCTATAGTTTCTTACAAAATATATGACAATATACATTTGGTATTCGTATACTATATATTTATACCTATATATATATATATATTTATAAATATATGTGATATTTATTCTCCATCATTTTGTAAAGAAAAACACAAAAGTATAAATAAATAAATAAAATAAATAAAAAACAGAACTAAATAAATAATCACCGTAATTAATAATTAATAATTAATAATAATTAATGAGTATTTGATTAATTACTCAAATAAACGTAAACAAAAGTTACAATAATCGTGTTTTGTTAAAAAAAGTGACAAAAATCAAAATTTTATAAAAAAGTAAAAATAAGAAGTTGATTAATTTTTATCAATTTTTTGCTTCAGTTAAAATTAACTAATTAATTAGTTATCTAATTAACGTAAGTGACATTTCATTAATAATTTTTTTTATTACATAATTATTATAATTTATTAATAAAAAAAAACAAAAATTACTACGCATTTTTTAAATAAAATTAGAACAAAGATAAATATATATAAATATATATGTATTTGTATATATATATATTTATGTGTATGATTAATATTTAAAAATAGAATTAATTTAATTCATTCAATTTTTTTAAATAAATAAAAAAAAGTCATAACCTTATTTTTGATATTTTTTTTTTTACAGAAGTACGCGGAAATTAAAATTGTAAATTAATTAATTAATTGATTAACAGATCGATTAATTAATTGGGAGGAGTTGAATACGAATAAATATATAAAAATTATAAATATTATAATAACATAAATCTATGAACGGAAAAGCTACGGAAGACCCTGGAGAAGATTTGACTTCCAGGTAATTATAAAATTATTTTTTTTATTCATTAATTTAGTTGTTAATTTGACTGATTAATAATGATGATTAATTATAATGACAATGATTTAATTATTTTAGGGTAGGAGCTGAAAGTCCTTGTAGTGACATGAAGCGTGCGGCAGCTAAAAAATTAATAGAACGTTATTTTTATCAATTGACTGATGGCTGTGGTAATTTACAATGCGACAATCTTTATTGTGCCTCCAGTGGCAAGGTAACTATCATTTTTATTATTTTTTAAACTCAAGTATTCAAAAGTTAGGCGCAGGAGGAGAGCGAAGTCGGTGGTAAAATTTTCTAGAAAAAGGTTGGGGTAAAACTGAGTGTCGGAGTAGACTACAGACAAAATTTCATGAAGTTTGAGTACCCACATGCCGATGTTTCAAAAAAAAATTTTTTGATTAACGGGGTATTAAATTCGATTAAACGCAATTAATCATAATTAATTAAAAATATTCTTTACTTTGATACCCACTAGTTAAAAATTATTGACAAGTCAGGGAAATATCGAGCAGTAATTAGATTAATACTCATCATTAACCAGATTAATCATGATTAATCCACAATATTTACCACATTAATGGAAATTAATTGAAAATTTTTAGAAATTGAGACCAGTTGTCTGATTAACTCACATTATAAACCAGATTAATCATGATTAATCTGCAATATTCCCTACATTAATGCTCATTAATGAAAATTAATTAGCAATTTCAATAAATTTAGACCAGTCATTTTATTAATTCACACTATTAACTAGATTAATCATGATTAATCCACAATATTTACTACATTAATGATAATTAATCGAAAATTTTTAGAAATTGAGACGTCATCTGATTAACTCACATTATTAACTAGATAAATCATGATTAATCCGCAATATTCACTACATTAATGCTCATTAATTCAAATTAATTGTCAATTTCCATAAATTTAGACCAGTAATTTAATTAATTCACACTATTAACTAAATTAATCATGATTAATCCACAATATTCTCTACATTAATACTCATTAATTCAAATTAATTGGCAATTTCCATAAATTTAGACCAGTCATTTAATTAATTCACACTATTAACTAGATTAATCATGATTAATCCACAATATTTATTACATTAATGATAATTAATTGAAAAGTTTTAGAAATTGAGACGTCATTTGATTAACTCACATTATGAACTAGATTAATCATAATTAATCCGCAATATTCACTACATCAATGCTCATTAATTCAAATTAATTGTCAATTTCCATAAATTTAGACCATTAATTCAATTAATTCACACTATTAACTAGATTAATCATGATTAATCGCCAGTTAATCATGATTAATCAGCAGTTTATTTAAATCTAGGCCAGTCATCTGATTAATGCACTAGATTAATCATGATTAATCTACAATAGTCGTCACATTAACACAATTAATGATGATTAATCAACAATTAACAATATTCTAGCTCATTTATAGAAATCTTTTCTAAAGAACTAGAGTAAATTGTCAGTTAATAAGTTAATTTGATAAAATTAAGACTTAAAAAAGTTGTAAAATTATCAAATTAATTGATTAATTGTATAAATAAATTCTACAGGTGACAAATTTGACGCCAAATCAAGCGGCAGCACAAGCAATACAATTATTTTCACAAGAAGCTCGTCTATGCGACGGTACACAGCCAAATAAAATACCTCGTACTGCATCAACTATTAACAATAATAATAACAATAATAATAGTAATCACAATAGTAATAGTAACTGTAATAGTAAGAGCAATAGTAAGAGTAATTCGACCACAACAGCAACAATAGCAACAGGAACGGGAACGTCATTAAGTGGATCTGGACCGGCATCTTTGGCTAAAAGTTTGCCCAATAAAATAATGAATCCGTCGTCGTCTGTCGAAGGTAATAAATATTTTTTTAAAGGGGGAAGTTGGTCTGAAAGACAGAAAAAAAAGGGGATATTTTTGTGATTTTTTTCGAGTACTTTCTTTATTAAAATTTTGAAAATTTGAGGCATGATTAATAGGGTGGGAAAATCCGCTTTTTTTGAATTTTCATTATTAATACCAAAAATATTTTTCCTTGTACACGGAAAAAACAGAATATTAAAAATTTATATATAATAGTAAAAAGTGAATTCTGTTATCAATAATTAGTACTATTATGACTAAATGCAAAGTAGTTTACTAATTTTTGTAGATTCCTAAAAACTACCATCAATTATTTCAAAAAGTAAGTAAATATTATTTACAATATACATAAATCTAATAAGTGGTAAATAATAAAATGAAAAATTAGTATACTAGATCTTTATATATTAATATGTACGTTTACTAATTTTTCAGTTCCTAATTTTTTTTATTTTTCTATGTTTATTTAAATAGTAATAACTGTAGATAGCAATTTATCGATTATTTTTTATATTAATTTTAATATACGAAATTACAAATTTTGCTCTTTCCATATGTATCAAATTTTAATATGAAGAAGAGCTATTTTGTAATATATATAATGATTCTGGTTTGATATTAGTATCGAATATACTAATTTTAAGTCCAAAATAAACTATAAACTATTAAAATTTTGAGCATCATTTTTTTCCGTGTACAAAAAAAAAATTTTTCGGAAAAAAAAAGTTTAGGTCGATATCTCAGGCTCGCCAAATCCCGCTAAAGTTAAAAGTTGTTCAAAATTTTTTTCCAACTTTTTTTTTTGGAAATTTAATTCTCTACAAAAAAAGTCTTATAATAAAATTACGTAAAGTTGATAGTTACTGAGATAACTGCAATTTTGTTATAAAAAATATAATTTTTCAAGATATCAATTTTTCGGGGTAAAATATGAATTTTATCGTATAAATTTCATGGAAAATCAAATTTCTTACAAAATTGGCCTTCTGGTAAAAACTTGAAATTTATAGTTATTCAGAAACTGGCAGTTTTATGTTTAGATATTCACGTTTTTCGTTATTTTGTGAGTATCAACTTTGAATAAATTTTTATTAGGTCTGTTTTGTAGAAAATTGGATTTCCTATTAAATTTTTATGATAAAATTTATTTTTTACCCTGAAAAATTTATAATATCTTGAAAAATTATATTTTTTATAACAAAATTGTAATCATCTCAGTAACTATCAACTTTACGTAATTTTATTATAAGACTTTTTTTGTAGAGAATTAAATTTCCAAAAAAATAAGTTGGAAAAAAAATTTTAAACTTCTAAATTTACCGGGATTTGGCGAGCCTAAGATATCGACCTAAAATTTTTTTTTTGTACAACGAAAAATATTTTTGGAATTAATAATAAAAATTTTTGACAAAGCGAATTTTCGGCCCACCCTAATGATTAAGCGACATTTCAAAAACATTCTCCTAAATTTTCATAAAAAAAAAAAAAAAAATAAGCCAGTGGTAGTGGGGAGAGACGAGTGACCTCAAAAAAAAGTCTCCATTTTTTTACTTCCGGTAAAGCAGTCATGAGTTATCCTGCCTACGGCATTGCGACTTTTTTTAAAGTGACTCGTCTCTCCCCACTGCCATTGGCTCATTTTTCAATATTTTTTTTTGAAAATTTACCAGAATATTCTTGGATTGATGCTTAATGATGTCACAAATTTTGATAATTTTAAAAACGAAGGAACTCGTAAAAAAAAATTACAAAAGTTTCCTCTTTTTTTTGTATCTCAGACCAGCTCACCCCCTTAATGATTCGATTAATTACTGATTAATGGTAATTAATATTTAAGATCCTGTACCAATGTCCTATTCCCAAGAAAACCTTTTTAATAAATTTGTAAATTTAAATAATAATGATGATGATGATGATCAAGTTTTGAAAGACGACAGGTCGAAATTGCAAAAATTGAAAATGAGGAAAAGTTCAAATTGTTCAAAGTGCGGGAAAAAAATCGGGGACTTGGAAAAAAGTGGGGGTAGTGATGATGATGATGATGAGGATGATGATGATGATGATGAGGAGGAGGAGGATGATGAGGAAGAGGAGGAAGACAGTGAGGAAAGTGACAGCGATGTGTCGGAAAAGTCGTCGAAGTTGATTTCGAACGAGAGTTTTAATCGGATACTGAAAAACTGCAAAGTCAAGATTCCGATGAAGGGGAGGGGGAAGAATGGGACCGAGAAGAGTGGGAGGGAGAAGGATAAGGCCGGAAGAGGGAAGGGTGGGGGTGGGAGGGGTAGAGGAAGAAGGAGGGGAAGGAAGAGGAGGAAAAATAGTGGGAGGAAGGGTGGGGGTAAGAGGATGAAGAGGGAGGAGACGGAGGGGGAAGAAGAGGAAGGGGGAGAGGGGGAAGTGGGGAAAAGAGATCCGGTTATTGAGCTGATGGTACTCGCGTTGTACTTAAGATATTTGGAGTCGAAGAAATATAATTGAGAAAAAATTACTGGAAATTTTTTTGGATCCATAGAAAAATTCCCTAGACACCTTGGAGTCACGACTGAAAGTTCCGAAAAAATTCCCTAGATATTTTAGTCTCTAAAAATCACTAGCTCAAGATTTAGAAAAATAATTTCAAGATTTGAAGAAAGAAAATTTCTTGAAAAATAAAAAAATTCCCTAGATATTGAAAAAATTCCTAGTCCATAAATTTTTTAATTTTTACACTTTTTTTTTTAAAGATTTACTTGAATAAATTTATTTCTTATTGACTACTGACTAATTATTTAATTTTTTTTTTGTAATTAATAATAATTGAATTTTCAGGAAAACAGATACCATATTTAACAGAAACAAAATTATTGGATATAATCGAACGGTGTAAATCAGAGGGATCGTATTCACTGTTGATAAGAACGCTGGGTGAAGTATTTTCGTCGACAGAAGCCCTGAGTCGAAGTTTTCAAAAAATTGAAAAAAATGATTCGCCGTTGGCTGCACTATTAGATCGTGCACCGGAGTCACTGTTGCGGCAGCCTGGTGATTTAAGTAAGGAAGCGGTCAGATCATTGCAGGGTGAAGATAAAGATATCGATAGTAGTGATCCATCACCAACATTACCGAGTATCGATGATACAACTGTCGATTTAGATGCAGTAAGACGTTCATTTGCTGCTTTATGGACATTACCTGGTAAATTTCTTATTTTTTATTTAAAAAATCGATATATCGAAATATTAATTCGATATATCGAAGTATTAATTCAATTTATCGAAGTATTAACTCGATATGTCAAAGTATCAATTCGATATATCGAAGTATTAATTCGATATATTGAAGTATCAATTCGATATATCGAAGTATCAATTCGATATATCGAAGTATCAATTCGATATATCGAAGTAATAACTCAATATATCAAAATATTAGTTTGATATATCGAAGTGTTAATTCGATATATCGATATTAATTTTTTATATATCGAAATCAAAGTTAAATTCAAGTTATAGTTCGATATATTGAACTCAATATTAAATATATCGAAGTTAATATTCGACATATACATTTTAATATTCGATATATCGAAGTTCGAGTTTTATGCATCATAGCTAAAGTTCGATGTGTCGAAGTTAGAGTTTGATATATCGAATTTATACATCGATAGATCGAACTCTAATTTCGATAGATCGAATTATACAATAATATATTGAAATCAAAATTCGAGGTATCGAAGTTAGAGTTTGATATATCGAAGTTGATATTCGATATATAGAATCAAAGATCGATATATCGAACTCTAATTTCGATAGATCGAATTATACAATAATATATTGAAATCAAAATTCGAGGTATCGAAGTTAGAGTTTGATATATCGAAGTTGATATTCGATATATAGAATCAAAGATCGATATATCGAACTCTAATTTCGATAGATCAAATTACACAATAAAATATCAAAATCAAAATTCGATATATCGAAGTAAAACTAATATATCGAAGTCTAAGTTCAATATATCGATTTATAAATTCGATATATCGAAATAACATTTCGATAGATCGAATTATAAAATAAAATATCAAAATCGAAATTCTTTATACCGAAGTAAAACTTGTATATCGAAGTCTAAGTTCGATATATCGACTATAAATTCGATATATCGAAATAACATTTCGATATATCGAATTAATAATTTTTTATACAAAAAAAAATTAATAAAAATAAAAATATTTAAACAGGTGAAGAATTTGAATCAGCTCTAGTCAACGCATTAGTAACACTAGCAGACAAAATCGAAATCGATTTACGCGTACTGAGAATAATGCCCGCCGATTCAACAGACACTCTTCTCAACGTCTTTCTAATCGTCTTCGAGATTCCAGTCCTCGGTTCCTCCGAGTACCTCGAGTACGCTTTCCACATGCTGTGCAAGGCCGTCAGCTGTCTCCCCGTCGCAGCCCAAGCGAAACTCGCCCGTGTGTGGGCGCGCCACTGCAAGACGCGTCTGATGAACCTTCTCCAAGCGCTGCAGCAGCTGATAACCGTCAAAGTAATCGGGGGCACCTTCACACGCGACTACTTCATCCAAAACGCCGACTCGATAACAGCGCCGACTAAGGTCATGAAAATAGTCTACTACGCCAGCATGTTGGCCGGGGAACTCGATCCCCCCAGTTCCCTCGACGACGATTATTCGAGTTCATCAACGAACCCCACAACCGATAACGACAAACCCTTCGCGAGCTCGCGAATCGTCTCGCTCTCTGGTTTGTCCGCCGGTTCTTCGACCACCAACACCAGTCCTGTGGAAAAAGATCCACTGGCAGTCGAATTGGGAATCTCAGTACTGGACGCACGCACGCCCTTTATAAACTTCACTGATTTTTATAACGAACTGCTGAGCGATACCGTCGAGATGGACAAAGACTTCGCGTTCTACAAAAGCGATCCACCAAAACAATTTAGCTTTATGAATTATGCTTTTATTCTCACGCCGGCGACGAAAACACTCGGCCTGTATTACGACAATAGGATAAGAATGTACAGTGAGAGAAGGCTGAGCTTCTTTCAAAATTTTGTTGGACAGCCTACGAATCCATACTTGAGACTTAAGGTCCGACGTGATTACATAATTGATGACGCACTAGTCGAATTAGAAATGATAGCAACTGATAACCCGACGGACCTAAAGAAGCAACTGGTCGTGGAGTTCGAGGGCGAGCAGGGTGTCGACGAGGGCGGGGTCTCAAAAGAATTTTTCCAGCTGGTGGTCGAGGAGATCTTCAACCCGGACTACGGAATGTTCACTACTCAAGAAGAGACTCAGACCACGTGGTTCAACCCCACCTCCTTCGAGAGCGACGCCCAGTTCACGCTAATCGGAGTCGTTCTTGGGCTGGCGATCTACAATAACGTGATCCTCGACGTACGCTTCCCTATGATCGTGTACCGGAAGCTTTTGGGACGCAGAGGCTGCTTCGCTGACCTCAAGGACTGGAGTCCGACTCTCTATCGCACTCTCACTGAGATGCTAGAGTATACTGGTGACGACATGCCCGACACATTCATGCAAACATTCAGAGTTGGTTACAAGTAAGTCCCCTGCCCTCTCTACACGTCCTTCTAATTTTTCATGGCCCAATTACCCCCTTCCCTTTTTAACTGGTCCATTTTTTCTCCCTCTACTCATCTTTGCATTTTTCTAAGGCCCAATTTCCCCCTTCCTTTTTTATCTGGCCCATTTTTTCTCCTACTCATCCTTGCATTTTTCTAAGGCCCAATTACCCCTTTCCCTTTTCATCTGGCCCATTTTTTCTCCCCCTTCTCATTCTTGCATTTTTCTAAGGCCCAACTACCCCCTTCCCTTTTTATCTGGCCCATTTTTTCTGCCCCTACTCATTCTTGCATTTTTCTAAGGCCCAATTACCCCCTTCCCTTTTTAACTGGCCCATTTTCTCCCCTACTCATTCTTAAATTTTTCTAAGGCCCAATTACCCCCTTCCCTTTTTAACTGGCCCATTTTCTCCCCTACTCATTCTTAAATTTTTCTAAGGCCCAATTACCCCCTACCCCTTTATCTGGCCCATTTTTCTCCCTCTACCCATCCTGGCATTTTTTGAATTTTTCTAAGGCCCAACTGCCCCTTGCCTTTTTATCTGGCCCATTTTTCTCCCCTACTCATTCTTGAATTTTTCTAAGGCCCAATTAACCCCTACCCCTTTATCTGGCCCATTTTTCTCCATTTACCCATGCTTGCATTTTTCTAAGGCCCAATTACCCCCTTCCTTTCATCTCCGGCCCATTTCCTCTTTTTTCAACCACTTTCAGTAGGGTCCAGGTTGCAATTAAGGCCCCGATTTCCCTTCCACTACTAGGGCCCAATTACTCCTCCCTTTTATACCTGTCCCATTTCACCCCCTCCTTACTTCCCCTCCCACTTTTTCCAAGGCCCAATTGCCTTCTGGCCCATTTCTACCCCTCCTTATTACCCAATTGGGCCCAAAATATTTTTTTTAAACCCGCGAAATTTAAAATTTTCAAAAAATTTAAATTTCCCGCCGATGAAAAAATTGAATTTTTTGATATTTTAAGTACCGGAAGTGATTTATAAATAAAATTTTGTGTACAGGGACGTCTTTGGATCAGTTCTGTACCACGAATTGTGTGAAAACGGCGACGAAATTTACGTCAATCAAGACAACAAGCGCGAGTTTGTTGACTTGTACGCAGACTTTCTGCTGAACCGCTCAGTGGCGCGACAATTCAAAGCATTTCGTCACGGATTTCAAATGGTAACCGATGAGAGTCCTCTGGGACTTCTATTCCGGCCGGAGGAGATCGAACAGCTGGTGTGCGGATCAAAAGTTTTTGATTTCGCGGAACTCGAGGCCTCGACGGAGTACGACGGCTACACGGTAGACAGCGAGGCGATTAAGAATTTCTGGAGGGTCGCCCACTCTCTGCCGCTAGAGAGTCAGAGGAGGTTGTTACAGTTCACCACCGGAAGCGATCGAGTCCCTGTCGGAGGACTCTCGAGGTTAAAAATGGTCATCTCGCGCCATGGACCTGATTCTGATAGGTAAGAATTTTTAAAAATTCATAACTTCCGTTCTAATTATCCGGGAGGGATGAAAAAAATTTTCCCTTAAAGCTGAAAGTGCCCTCTTTGAAAAAGTTCATGGCAACTTTTTTCTAGAAAAATTCCCTAGAAAGTTAAGGGACATAAAAGACGGAAAGAACGTGCGGGAGTAGAAAAATTTAAAAAGAAACTTAAAAATTTTGATTTTATTGTTTAGATTACCGATTGCACACACTTGCTTCAATACCCTGTTATTACCGGACTACTCGACGATGGAAAAACTGCAAGATCGATTGTTGAAGGCGATAAATTACTCAAAAGGATTTGGAATGTTATGAAAATATTATTATTTCTTTATTAATTATAAAATTAAGTTTTATCTGAATTTTAATTTTCTTTTTTCGATCACACGAATAATTAATTAGTTTATTTCATTATTGAATATTTTTTTCAATGCCATTGTTTAAAAATAAATAAAAAAATTTAATTAAAAAAATTAATTTTTTTGAATTTTTTACGTTCGATATATCGAAATTTTCGATTCGAGATATCGATATATCGAATGACTATCCTTTATTTACGAAGAAATTCAAGTATCGATTTTTTAGTTCGAGATATCGAATTTGTGATTTCGAGATATCGAATTTGTGACTTCGAGAGATCGAGATATCGAACTTGTGATTCTGAGAGATCGAGATATCAAACTCGTGATGTCGAGAGATCGAGATATCGAATTTGTGATTTCGACATATCGAAATTTTGTAAGCCAGATATCGATAAATCGAAGGGTTAAAGAAGATATGTAAGAAAAATTTAACTATCGATTGTTTGAGATTCGATGTATTGAAATTTTCAATTCGAGATATCGATATATTGAGCATTAAGTCGATTTACTTAAAATTGAATCGATAAGTCGAACGTTTGGATTCTATTAATCAACGAAAAATCGACATCTCGAACTCACATATTCGATATATCGAGTGACAATAGATGTATCGAACTTTTGGTTTCGATATATCGAAGTTTAAAGTCCGATATATCGAGTATCGAACATTGTTTCGAATTTTTTATTTCCATACATCGAATAATCGATATATCGAACAATAATCGATATTTTTTATTCGAGAAATTTAAAAACACAAAATAAATTTTTTTCTTTGCTTTATTTATAAATTTATAAATAAAAAAATTATTACAATTAACATTTAAAAATACATTTGTATATATATATATATATATAAATTTATATAAAATTCTTACATTTGGACGGGATTTTTTTTTGATCATGATTAATCTTGTTACACTTATCTAATTAAATTGGACGGTATCATTGTAGTCATTATATTTCTAAAAAAAGTTATAACTATAAAATCTCATAAATTTTTCTATAAAACGAATTTTCTTTAATCGATATAGGCAGGAATGTTTATAAAATAAATTTGTATATAAAAGTAAGAAGAGTTAGAGGAATTATAGACTGAGTAATCGATAACGAGGTGGCGGAGTTGCATCGATTGTCAAAGTAACAGAAGCACCAGGAAACTTCGTCGTAGTAATCGCGGTGTATATCGAGTTCCTTGATCGTATTGTTTACAAAGTGACCAAGTCGGACATCTTTTGCTGCTGGACGACATCCTTCGTAGTGATCTGCTGGTATATCGGTACGGTAGTCTCGCAATGTACTCAAACAGTCACGTGTAATTAATGTCTCAGCTAAATTAACAAACATACAAAATAATTATTAATTTAAAAAATTCGAGATATCGAAAAATTCAATAAATCGACTCTCGAAAATTCGATATATCGATTCTCAAGAGTACGATATATCAATTGTAACAGATCGATATATCGAAAGCATTCGATGTATCGAATTTTTTAGAATCGATATATCGATGCTTATAGATTCGATATATCGAATACCAATCGATGAATTTTTAATTGAAGTTTGGTGTCAACTTTCATAAATCGATATCTCGAATGAAAAATCAGTGAATCGATAATTGAATAGTCGATAGCCATGAATCGATACTTAATAATTCAATATATCGAATATTAATCGATTAATTTATATTGAGAAGCCAGTATCGATCTTCATACGTCGATACCTCGAATTACCGATCGATATATCGATGGTTGAAATTCAATATATCGAAAAGAAATCAATTAATTTACATTTGAAAGGTACAATCGACTGTCATTTATCGATATATCGATATTTGAAATTCGATATATCGAAAAAAATCGATTGATTTACATTTTTAAATTACAATCGACTGTCATCTATCGATATATCGATATGTGAAATTCGATATATCGAAAACAATCAATTAATGTAGATTTTAAAGTTACAATCGACTGTCATCTATCGATATATCGATACTTAAAATTCGATATATCGAAAAAAAAAACAATTAATTTACATTTTTAAATTACAATCGACTGTCACCTATCGATAAATCGACACTTGAAATTCGATATATCGAAAAAAATCGATTGATTTACATTTTTAAATTACAATCGACTGTCATCTATCGATATATCGATATGTGAAATTCGATATATCGAAAAAAAAATCAATTAATGTACATTTTAAAGTTACAATCGACTGTCACCTATCGATATATCGACACTTGAAATTCGATATATCGAAAAAAATCGATTGATTTACATTTTTAAATTACAATCGACTGTCATCTATCGATATATCGATATGTGAAATTCGATATATCGAAAACAATCAATTAATGTAGATTTTAAAGTTACAATCGACTGTCATCTATCGATATATCGATACTTAAAATTCGATATATCGAAAAAAAAAACAATTAATTTACAATTTTAAATTACAATCGACTGTCACCTATCGATATATCGATACTTGAAATTCGATATATCGAAAAAAATCGATTAATTAAAAATTTTTTTTAAAAATTACCTCCTTTACGTTCGATGACTTTGACACATACGTCATCGGGTTCTGGGCAGTATTCACCCCAGTACCATAACCAATTAAGTGGAGTACCGCATCCTGGTTGATTACTGTTACATTTATAGCACAGTAGCCATCCACCAGCAGCCGATACTGTAATTAATCAGATAATAATCAAAATTTTTATTCACTTAATTGGATATAAAAAAAAATTCCCTTTATAAAAAAAAAAATTTCTAAAGCCATTAAAAAAAAAATTGTTTTGTTTCATTTCTAAAATTCCTTTCATAATTAAAACTTATTATCGATAATTAATAATTACCTTGTTTATAAAATACTCCAATAATTAACAACAAAAAAAATATTTGTTTCATTGTTGCGGTTATAAATTTTTTACTCCTTTTATATTTTCGTTGTAATCAACAATTACTGACAATTAGTCATTGAACACACGCGATAATTAATTTTAAAAATAAATAAATAATTAAAATTTTTTAAAATTTAAAATAAAATAAATTACAAAAAAATGTCAATGGTCGCGCCCATAAAAATGTGGCGTCTATTTACTTCTGGCTCTGACTAATAAATAATAATAATGATTCAGAATCATCGCTGGTAAGCATGGGATCATTAGGATAAAATTTTACCATTAGAGAAGTCAATTTTTTGACAGGAGTTCAAAAAAGCGCCAACAGGTGGCCGCGAGTCTCCAGTTTCTCGAGTTTGAGTAAATATACTGGGTAAATGTCATCAATATACAAAAATTAGCCGTCTTATCTTGCAGAGAATTTGATTTTGTACAGAAAAGGTCTTGATACTTTTTTGAAAAAACTGATAACTTGGCGGGCATTTTGATTTTGAAAACTGGAGGACAAAATGGCGGGCTGAGAAACTTGTAGAATAATTTTTAAACTTTGAATTAAGATTCTGGGCAAACTATCAGAGATATGATGAAAATGATGAAGACCAAATTTGTAGAAAATTAAATTTCCTACAAAAAAAGTCTCTTATAAATTTCCTGTAAATTCGATAGTTTACGAGTAATTGGAACTTAAAGACTCGGGTTGCGAATTTTCTGAAGTTTTCTTGAAAAAATCTGTCATTGTTTTTGTATATAAGATATTTCCGGGCGAACTATCAGAGATATGATAAAAAAGAAAAAGACCAAATTTGTAGGAAATTGAATTTCCTACAAAAAAGGTTTCTTATGAATTTCCCGATAATTCGATAGTTTACGAGTAATTAGAACTTAAAGATTCGAGTTTCGAAATTTCTGAAAAGTTTCCTTGAAAAATCTGTCATTGTTTTTATATATACGGAATTTCCGGGCGAACTATCACAGATATGATAAAAATGATAAGAGCCAAATTTGTAGGAAATTTAATTTCCTACAAAAAAGGTTACTTATGAATTTTCCGTAAATTGAATATTTTCCAAGAAAATCTTGAGGAAAGAAAATTTTTTAAAATTAAAAGGTTTTTATTGTACAGTAAATTTACAAAAAAAGTGTTTGATAAATTACTTTCGTTAACTATTAATACTAATTAACAACGATGATAAGACGGATATTAAAATTAAAAATAAGAAAGTGGTAAAAATTAATAAGCGAAGCGTAACTTTGAGTCGTAGCCCAATTTGTCGAGATTCGGAGTGCAGGCGAAATTTATCATGGGCGGAGGGCCGCACATTAGAACGATTGTGTCGTCTGCGGGGGGATACATATGAGCTTTTATCATCTCGGCGTTGATGTGACCAGTCGAGTACTTCCAGTTGTCGCTGCCGGAGTCGACGGTGTACCAGAGTTTGAATTGATTTGGATGATTTTTAAGCACTTCCTCCAATTCCTCGCGCAGCAAAATGTCTTTTTCCGTTTGATTTGCGAACAAGAGTGAGACTTGGGTCGAGTCCGAAGGATCCTTCGTGATGGCGCGTATCAACTGGAGCATTGGAGTTATTCCAGTACCTCCAGCAATCATTACAACCTTTAATAAAAATATTTTTATTAGTCATCCGAGCAACTGATTCCGCGGATTTATTTTTAAAAACACTCGAGTTTAAATTACGCGGGAAAGTATTGAGATAAACGAACGTTTGAGAAGCTCATTGGAAAGGAAATTTAATTTACTACAATTTTGAATTCTTTGTTAAATCTCGTAGGACCAACGGTTTTTTAGTTTCACCATTTTAAAGTCCAAGTCAAGAGTTCGGAGCAAGAAAATTCCCGCGGGCTCATCTTTCGGGCGTTGGGAGACTGCAGCTCGGTAACTACTGACTCTAAGGATTTTTTTGTGAGGATAAAAGTTATAGAGAATGCAATCAGCTTTCTAATGACCGCCATTGAGTCTAATTATCTACGACAGCTACCGAACTATCGATAGTTTTATAAATTTCGTAATAAAAAATAGTGATAATTTTGTGAGATAACTTTGGATTTATTTTCCGGCCAAAGGATCCACGTGAGCTCAAAAGTCAATCAGACCTTTTTTATAGAGAATTTAATTCTGAACAAAAAAGGTCCTGAGCCATTTTATCGTAGGTCCAATTTTTCAGCCGCAAATGCAAGTTTAAGTGTAAATACATAAACCACCAAATAAATGAGCCCTTAAAAAATTTTTTGATCTGCAAATTAAATTTCTGGCGCTCCTATCAAAGATACGGGAAAAATGGTCATGAGCAATTTTGTAGGAAATTTAATTCTGCACAAATTTGTCTATGTCCACTTTAGCCGTATCTTTGATAGATTTCCCAGAAAATCAATTGGAGCAGCGGGAACTTGAATTTCACCGGACAGTTGAATTTTGGGATTCAAATAAAAAAAATTAATAATTATAATAATAATGACCTTCTTGACATGATACTGAGTGGGTGGTTCCTTCCTCAACAATCTGATAGCAAAAGTACCTTTGCCTTGATAAACTAATCTACCAGAGGGTCCTTTAAATGCAATTTCATCTCCAATTTTCATGCTCTCCAAATACTGGCTCATCTTACCCCCCTCTGGGAACTTCGGGTGGACATTTTTAAAGTAGACCTGCGAAGAATCACCAAATTAATCACCTGCATCAGGAGAAATAAAAATAAACAATCAATTAAAATCTGTACCTTGACAACCAAATCGACGAACCCGCGGTCGTCGTCACTAGAAACTGGAGTGTAGGCTCGTATGACAATTTCCCCGTTTATTTCAGCAGATAAATGGACATGCTGGCCAATAGGAAGTCCAAGGACGTGCTGACTAGTCGGTAGCGCGAATCTGAACCTCCTGGTGTCGTGACTTATTACTTCCTTTTCAATCAACGGCAGCTTGTATTTGGTCAACGGATCCTCCAGCAAAATTCCCGCCTTTTTTTTCTTACGAATCAAATAATGTATCGTCACTCCTATTATTATCGTGCCAACAGCTCCCACAATTGCCAATGTCTACATACAAAAAAAAATTTAATTATTGATCAAGTTTAGGAAAAGTAAGTAGATAATTTTGTAACTTGGGGATCGGGGGACATTTTTAATTGCAAAACGACTAGGGTACTCGAGTCCCTGACGCGATTACGCGTTAAATGAGTACCCACAACGATATGTTACGATAAAGTCCTCGGTATATATTTTAATTGTATATAAGACACTAATTATGGTTTTTTACGAGCTGTTTATTTTTCACTAAAAAATCACTGGGATTTATGAAAAGTTTATAAAATTTCCCGTGGAATGAGTACCCACATCGATATCCGGTAAAATACTCCATTTATTTTATTGTTAATCATTTTTTTTAATTAATCATTAATATTTTTTTATCTTTTTCAAACATATCGATGTGGGTACTCAAACTAACGGAAATTTTCTCACAAATTCACTGGTGCCGTTATAAATTCCCACAAATCAATTATTCATCTGCCAATTCCATTAAATTGCAACTAAACCATTTATATAACTCGAATAATATTTCTATGAAAATATATCGATGTGACGAGTCAAATTATCAGAAATTATCTCACAAATTTACTCATACCCTCACAAGTCCCAAATCTACAAATTAAATAAAATTTCCCTTTAACTAAAAACTGACCATTTTACCCGGCTATCAATTTATTATCGAAACATATCGATGTGGGTACTCAAACTAACGGAAATTATCTCACAAATTCACTAGTACCATCAAAAATCCCATAAAATTAATTATCCAGTATCTCACTTTAATTACAAACCGACCATTTTACCCATCAATAATTTTTTTACCAAAACATATCGATGTGGGTACTCAAACTAACGGAAATTATCTCACGAATTCACTAGTACCATCAAAAATCCCATAAAATTAATCATCCAACATCTCACTTTAATTACAAACTGACCATTTTACCCATCAATAATTTTTTTATCAAAACATATCGATGTGGGTACTCAAACTAACGGAAATTATCTCAAAAATTCACTAGTACCATCAAAAATCTCATAAAATTAATTATTAAACATCTCACTTTAATTACAAACTGACCATTTTACCCATCAATAATTTTTTTCACCAAAACATATCGATGTGGGTACTCAAACTAACGGAAATTATCTCAAAAATTCATTAGTACCATCAAAAATCCCATAAAATTAATTATCCAGTATCTCACTTTAATTAGAAACTGATCATTACCCATCAGTAATTTTTTTTACCAAAACATATCGATGTGGGTACTCAAACTAACGGAAATTATCTCAAAAATTCACTAGTACCATCAAAAATCCCATAAAATTAATTATCCACCTTCTCACTTTAATTACAAACTAGCTATTTTACCCATCAACAATTTTATTACTAAAACATATCGATGTGGGTACTCAAACTACCAGAAATTTCCTCACAAATTCCCTCGTGCCACCAAAAATCCCATAGAATTAAACGAGAAACCCCTCAATTAATTTTTCACCCCCTTAAATTTCCCAGCTCCCATTTAATTCCACCCCAAAAAATTACCTTTCCCTCACCCTCCAAAAATCCTTTTTTCCATCAATTCCCACAGTACACTAACCTCGAAACCCAGCAAAATAAATTTCCCCATAAAATTAAAATTAAAATTTCCCTCCAATTAGTAACTTAAATATTTTCCAATAAATGACTAAAAAAATTTTCTAAACTCTAATTTCCCTCGAAAAATTTTCGAAAAAACTTACACGTGTATTTATCATTTTTCAAAATTTTCTGAGACACTTCTGTTTTTTTTCTGTCAATTCACAGCCTCGACTTCGAATTTCGATAAATTAATTAATAAAAAAATTAGAGTTTAATTCAAAAACTCATATTTTTTAGTAAAAGTAAATTTATATATTTTCAGAGTAAAATTTCCTAAATGAGGTTAGAATCTTATAAATGCAAATTTCCCACAGAAGTATCGCAAACGCGGCTGCGTTAAATTTAAAGTCCGTAGTCTAGACTATAGTGAAGTTTGGGGTACATTTTTTATTTATATATATGTATATTTATATATATATATATATTATGCTTTAATATTAATAGAATACAACTATTTATATATATAAATCCCGGTATTGTATATATTTATATATACATATATTTAATTAGACGGAATTTAATCCGCGGTCTTGATTAAAAAAAAAAAAAAAAAAATTACCTGGGTGTCCATTTTTTGGTCTAGGTTTAGGTTTATATTAAATATATATAAATATGACCATTGAAAACTATAGAATAGAATTCCTCTGATAGATCTATATTATATATCATATATTTAGTATACTGTAGTAATATATGAGATAAAACTTCGAACGTGGAATTTTTTTTTTTGGAGGGAGATAAAGTTTTTTTTTTTTTTTATGTAATTGGAATAATTACAGAGTACGGAAATATTAATTTATATGACAATAGATATGACAGTAGGAAATTTTATAAAATTTTATGAGAGGAAATTTTGTGAAATTTTTTAAAAATTTATCCCCTGAAATTTTTCTGCAATGAAGGGACTGAAATTTTTTTTTAGTTCGAAAAAATCGAGTTTTTGGATGAAGGAGTGGCGGGAGACAAAAAGTCAAAGACACCTTTTTTGTAGAAAATTTAATTCCGAACAAAAAAGCTCTGGAGTACTTTTGGGGTAAAATGGACAGTTCCAGTACAAATTAGAGTTTAATTACAAATCTATAAATTCAATGAGAATTTGAATTTATTTTTTTATGTTCAAACTCAATTTCCAGCTGAAATATCAAAAATATGAAAAAAATTAATGAGGACATTTTTATAGGAAATTAAATTCTCTACAAATTTGGTCCTGAGACTTTTTTTCATATCTTTGATAGTTTTCTCATAAAATGAATTTTAAAAAATATTGTCAGACTAGTTCATTTTTTTTTCATATTTTTTTTTATATATATGTATATATATGAAGATATAAAATAACGACAAGGACTTTTTTTCATCAATTAAAAAAACTAATTACTCAATACAATGAAAAAAGTATATAAATTTATATATATATTTATATATATTTTATGTAATCGACTTAATTTTAAACGTGACTTCAATCTATGACGAGCAATTTTTTTTATAATATCAAAGTTATATAAAATAAAAACAGGAATAATAAAAATATGAGAAGTCAAAAAAAAAAAATGTTATCTTAGAGTTTTTATATATAAATCATATAATATATCATATTTATTCGCTCTTTGAAAATCTCAAATATGATCCGGAGAACATGAAAATCGAGAAAGTTCACCGAGCATTCAAATCTCTGGAATTCAAATTTTCCCGCGCTTTAGAAGTTCAGAAATTAGATGTCAGAAATTTATTCGCTGGCTATCGAGATCACAATATTCGATTGATCGATTACGTGACTAGTCGTCGAGTGATGGATATCGAGACAAAAGGTAATCGAGTTGTCAAACGATAGATCGATTAATCGACTAAACTAGACGGCGCCCTGAGTATTGAAAGTTTTTGACTTTCAAATTTAAATTGCGGGTTATACATTAGAGATATGACAAAAATGAAGAGAATCAATTTCATAGGAAATTAAATTCTCTACAAAAAAGGTCTCATTAATTTTTTTTGTAACTTTGATATTTTAGGAGTAATTACTATTTTAAGTGCGCGGTATGCAAATTTTGTGAATATTGTAAATGAGAAAAATTTTTTTTTTTTAAATATCTCGGAAATTATCAGAGATATGATAAAAATGATAAGGACTGAATTTGTAGCTCGTTAAATTCTCTACAAAAAACGTCCTTATCAATTTTGATAAAAACCAGATAATTGAGCTGTAATTGTAATTTTAAATGCTCGTGTATTTTTTTTTTGAATGGAGAGAAAATTTTGACGATTTCTCGAGCTTTGAATTTAAATTCCGGGTTAACTATCGGAGATATGATAAAAATGATAAGGACTAAAGTTGTAGAGGATAAAATTCTCTACAAAAAAGGTATCAATAGATTTTGTCGAGAAATTGATTGCTGAGCTGGAATTTTGAATTAAAAGTAATCTATAGAAATTATTTGTATTATTTGGGAAAATTTGAATTTTTTTTTGACGGTAATAAAAAAAAAACTTTCCTTGGGTAAGAGACCTCGTACTTAATCTCAAGATAAACATTTCGTAGAAAAAAAATGTATTTTAATTATGAAATTAAATTTTTCCTGTTGAGTGAATGGAGGCCTTGGAATTAATCATAAAAGTAGTGAGCAATGACGATATATGAATCAGTTGTATAAGTTATTTATCTATTGCGTACTTGCTCTAGTAAATCATAGAAAAAAAAAAAAACTTTATTTTGTAAAATGAAGACTCAGGTAATTTTTGAAAATGTTTTTTTGACAAAAAATTTTTTTTGTGAATAATAAAAACAGTGATCGCTTGTTTCTTATTAACAAGTAAAGAATAATTAATAATAATCCAAGTGAATTCAAAGGTTAAACTCAAAAAGAAAATAAATTAGAAAAATTCAAATTTAAGTCAGGAAAGAATTTTTGGGAAAAAATTTTTTTTGAACGTATGGGTGAATTTGTGAGACGATTTCCGTTAATTTGAGTACCCACATCGATATGTTTCGGTAAAAAAAATTATTGATGGGTAGAATGTCAGTTTCTAATTAAAGTGAAATATCAAATAATAAACTTTATGGGATTTTTGATGGCACTAATAAATATATGAGATAATTTCCGTTAGTTTGAGTACCCACATCGATATGTTTTGGTAAAAAAATTATTGATGGGTAAAATAGTCAGTTTGTAATTAAAGTGATATGTTGGATCCTTAATTTTATGGGAATTTTGATGGTACTAGTGAATTTTTGAGATAATTTCCTTTAGTTTGAGTACCCACATCGATATATTTCGATAAGAAATTGAAAGCCGGGTAAAATGGTCAGTTTTTAATTAAAGTGAGATACTGAATAATTAATTTTATGGGAATTTTGATAGCACAAGGAAATTTGTGAGGAAATCGCCAGTCGATTGAGTACCCACATCGATATGTTTCGATAAAAAAAATTATTGATGGGTAAAATGGTCAGTTTGTAATTAAAGTGAGATGTTAAATAATTAATTTTATGGGATTTTTGATGGTACTAATAAATTTTTGAGATAATTTCCGTTAGTTTGAGTACCCACATCGATATGTTTTGGTAAAAAAATTATTGATGGGTAGAATGGTCAGTTTGTAATTAAAGTGAGATGTTGGATAATTAATTTTATGAGATTTTTGAGGGTACTAATAAATTTTTGAGATGATTCCCGTTAGTTTGAGTACCCACATCGATATGTTTTGGTAAAAACATTATTGATGGGTAGAATGGTCAGTTTATAATTAAATTGAGACATTGAATAATTAATTTTATGGGAATTTTGATGGTACTAATAAATTTTTAAGATAATTTCCGTTAGTTTGAGTACCCACATCGATATGTTTTGGTAAAAACATTATTGATGGGTAGAATGGTCAGTTTATAATTAAATTGAGACATTGAATAATTAATTTTATGGGAATTTTGATGGTACTAGTGAATTTTTGAGATAATTTCCGGTAGTTTGAGTACCCACATCGATATGTTTCGATTATAAATTAATAGCCGGGTAAAATGGTCAGTTTTTAATTCAACTGAAATTTTATTTAATTTGTAGATTTGGGACTTGTGAGGATATGAGTAAATTTGTGAGATGTTTGATAATTTTTTCTAGTCAGATCGATATATTTTCCGAGTCATATAAATATATAGTTTACTTCTCGTAAACTTGATAACTAATTCAATAAATTTTTCTTCTGCTAGATATTGGCAGTTGTGGGAGCTGTGGGCTCAATAATAATAGGAGTCACAATAAATTATTTGATTCGTAAAAGAAAACAGGCGCCAATTTTGCTGGAGGATCCGTCGAAAAAATACAAGCTGCCGTTGATCGAAAAGGAAACAATAAGTCACGACACCAGGAGGTACAGATTCGGGCTACCGACTAGTCAGCACGTGCTTGGACTCCCTCTCGGCCAGCATATCAAGTTGTCTGCTGAAATAAACGGGGAAGTGGTTTCGCATTCTTACACTCCAGTTTCCAGCGACGACGACCACGGGTTCGTTGATTTGGTCATCAAGGTTCGAATTTTATTTCTTTGTTTATTTCTGCTAATGCGAGTGATTAATTTGGTGATTCTGCGCAGGTTTACTTCAAGAATGTGCACCCAAAGTTCCCAGAGGGGGGTAAGTTGACCCAGTACATAGAGAACATGAAACTCGGGGAGGAAATTGACGTTTTTGGACCCGTTGGAAGGTTATTTTATCGAGGCTATGGTAATTTTGCAATCAAAAGATCTAGAACCGATCCAACATTAGATTTCCACACCGTCAACAAGGTAATGATAATTATTATTAATTTTTTTCATTTGAATCCCAAAATTCAACTGTCCGGTAAAATTCAAGTTCCCGCTGCTCCAATTGATTTTCTGGGAAATCTATCAAAGATACGGCTAAAGTGGACATAGACAAATTTGTGCAGAATTAAATTTCCTACAAAATTGCTTATGACCATTTTTCCCGTATCTTTGATAGGAGCGCCAGAAATTTAATTTGCAGATCAAAAAATTTTTTAAGGGCTCATTTATTTGGTAGTTTATGTATTTACACTTAAACTTGCATTTGCGGCTGAAAAACTGGACCTACGATAAAATGGCTCAGGACCTTTTTTGTTCAGAATTAAATTCTCTATAAAAAAGGTCTGATTGACTTTTGAGCTCACGTGGATCCTTTGGCCGGAAAATAAATCCAAAGTTATCTCACAAAATTATCACTATTTTTTATTACGAAATTTATAAAACTATCGATAGTTCGGTAGCTGTCGTAGATAATTAGACTCAATGGCGGTCATTAGAAAGCTGATTGCATTCTCTATAACTTTTATCCTCACAAAAAAATCCCTGGAGTCAGTAGTTACCGAGCTGCAGTCTCCCAACGCCCGAAAGATGAGCCCGCGGGAATTTTCTTGCTCCGAACTCTTGACTTGGACTTTAAAATGGTAAAACTAAAAAACCGTTGGTCCTACGAGATTTAACAAAGAATTCAAAATTGTAGTAAATTAAATTTCCTTTCCAATGAGCTCCTCAAACGTTCGTTTATCTCAATACTTTCTCGCGTAATTTAAACTCGAGTGTTTTTAAAAATAAATCCGCGGAATCAGTTGCTCGGATGACTAATAAAAATATTTTTATTAAAGGTTGTAATGATTGCTGGAGGTTCTGGAATAGCTCCAATGCTCCAGTTGATACGCGCCATCATGAAGGATCCTTCGGACTCGACCAAAGTCTCACTCTTGTTCGCAAATCAATCGGAAAAAGACATTTTGCTGCGCGAGGAATTGGAGGAAGTGCTTGAAAATCACCCAAATAAATTCCAACGCTGGTACACCGTCGACGTCGGCAGCGACGGCTGGAAGTTCTCGACAGGTTACATCACCGCCGAGATGATAAGTGCCCACATGTACCCTCCCGCAGAAGACACAATCGTTCTAGTCTGTGGCCCTCCGGCCATGATCAAAAACGCCTGCACCCCAAATCTCGACAAGTTGGGCTACGATAATAAATTACGCTACATATATTAATTTATAATCATTTTTTATTATTATTTATGTAAAAAATATGTAATAACATTTTTTTTATAATGAAAGCATGAATTATTTTTTGTTAGCGTGAAATTTCCTCCTTTTTAATTCAATCAACCGGCCGTTAATAAGACAACTGTCAAATTTTTTTTAATTATCGTCATCTAGGATCCTTCTGAGGACCTCCCGGAAGGTCCTTGCAAAATTTCTTTCCTTAATTTTAATTAGAACTCGAAAAACAAAATTTTTATTCGCGGACCGACCGCCAGAATTGTTCCCTAGCGGTGGCGTTGCCAATTAATTAACTCTACCGCGGCCGCTAATTAAAATTAAGGAACGAAATTTTGTGGAGACCTTCCTAGAGGTCCTTCGAGCCGCCCCGACTCATGAACTAAAAAAAATTAGACCTTAATTGCCTAATTAATGACCAATTAATCATCAAACTCGTGAATTAACCTTAAGATTATGCAATTATAATTATAATTATGATTAATAATTAAAGTTTTGAATCCCGCGGGGTCTAGGACTCTTCTGGAGCCCTCCCAGGAAGTCCTCAAAAAATTTGAGCCCTTAATTTTAATTACAGGCCGAGTTATAAAAATTAATTAATGGCTCGACCGCCAGAGCAAAGTTTGGCGGTCGAGCCGCGGATTTAAATTTTTCCCGCGGGTTCTAATAAAAATTAAGGAGTGAAATTTTTAGAAGGCCTTCGGAGTGGCCCTCGGAGAAGATTTGAATGCCGCGAGTGTAAAAAATGTGAAGTATATATGAAATAAAAAACATGTGAGTAAAATCTAACAGTGGCCGCGGTCTTGGACGCGCTTGCGCGGAGCGGAACGAAGAATTTCGTCGACGCGCAGAATCATTTCTGCGGCTTCTGCAGCACTGAGAAGAACTTGACGTTTGACGGCCCAGGACTCGGTGATGCCGAGTGCTTTCATGCATCCGATCTTGCCGTTTTCCATATCGAGACCCATGGAAGTGGCGCCGGAGTTGTGGGCGGCACGAAGTTCGTTGATCAGCTGAGCGGAGTCGTACCCGGCGTTGTCGGAAATGTAAGTGGGGATCAGCTGAAGTGCTTTGGCGAAGGCTTCCATGGCGACGGCTTCCTTGCCAGGAGTGTTGGCTGCTGCTTTATTAACGGCCACGGCCATCAACATTTCGCTGCAGCCTCCACCGTAGACGATGCGAGACTCCCGGACTGTTGAGGTCAACACACAGAGGGCGTCGTGGAGAGAACGCTCGGCCTCGTCGAGAATTTGTTGGGTCGCACCACGAATCACGACTGTGCAAGCTTCTCCTAGAGGAACGCCGGAGAAACGGAGGAGTGTGTCCTCACCAATCATAATCTGCAAGAAATTTTTTTAATTATTAGACTTTGGAAAATTAAAATTGTAGTTAATTGGAAATTCATAGGGAAAAATTTTTTTTGCAGGTACCAGTGAATTTGTAGGAGAATTTCCGTTAGTTTGAGTACCCACATCGATATGTTTTGGTAAAAAAATTATTGATGGGTAGAATGGTCAGTTTGTAATTAAAGTGAGATGTTGGATAATTAATTTTATGGAATTTTTGACGGTACTAATGAATTTGTGAGGTAATTTCCGGTAGTTTGAGTACCCACATCGATATGTTTAGGTAAAAAAAATTATTGATGCGTAATGATCAGTTTCTAATTGAAGTGGGATACTGGATAATTAATTTTATGGGAATTTCGATGGTACTAGTGAATTTGTGAGGTAATTTCCGGTAGTTCGAGTACCCACATCGATATGTTTCGATAAAAAAAATTATTAATGAGTAGAATGTCGGTTTCTTATTAAAGTGAAATATCAAATAATTAACTTTATGGGATTTTTTATGGTACTAGTGAATTTTTGAGATAATTTCCGTTAGTTTGAGTACCCACATCGATATGTTTTGGTAAAAAAATTATTGATGGGTAGAATGGTCAGTTTGTAATTAAAGCGAGATGTTGGATAATTAATTTTATGGAATTTTTGACGGTACTAATAAATTTGTGAGCTAATTTCCGGTAGTTTGAGTACCCACATCGCTATGTTTTGATGAAAAAATTATTGATGGGTAAAATGGTCAGTTTGTAATTAAAGTGAGATGTTGGATAATTAATTTTATGGAATTTTTGACGGTACTAATAAATTTGTGAGCTAATTTCCGGTAGTTTGAGTACCCACATCGATATGTTTCGGTAAAAAAAATTATTGATGGGTAGAATGTCGGTTTTTCATTAAAGTGAAATATCAAATGATTAACTTTATGGGATTTTTTATGGTACTAGTGAATTTTTGAGATAATTTCCGTTAATTTGAGTACCCACATCGATATGTTTCGGTAAAAAAAATTATTGATGGGTAGAATGTCGGTTTTTAACTAAAGTGAGACACTGGATAATTATTCTTATGGAGTTTTTGATGGTACTCATAAATTTTTAAGATAATTTCCGGTAGATTGAGTACCCACATCGATATGTTTTGGTGAAAAAATTATTGATGGGTAGAATGGTCAGTTTGTAATTAAAGCGAGATGTTGGATAATTAATTTTATGGAATTTTTGACGGTACTAGTGAATTTGTGAGGTAATTTCCGGTAGTTTGAGTACCCACATCGATATGTTTCGATAATAAATTGATAGCCGGGTAAAATGGTCAGTTTTTAGTTAAAGGGAAATTTTATTTAATTTGTAGATTTGGGACTCGTGAGGGTATGAGTAAATTTGTGAGATAATTTCTGATAATTTGACTCGTCACATCGATATATTCTCATATAAATATTATTCGAGTTATATAAATGGTTTAGTTGCAATTTAATGGAATTGGCAGATGAATAATTGACTTGTGGGAATTTATAACGGCGC
Source organism: Microplitis mediator (assembly GCF_029852145.1). NCBI lineage: Eukaryota > Metazoa > Arthropoda > Insecta > Hymenoptera > Braconidae > Microplitis > Microplitis mediator. The sequence goes on along the minus strand of NC_079969.1, from coordinate 1,452,656 downwards.
CAGTGAATTTGTGAGAAAATTTCCGTTAGTTTGAGTACCCACATCGATATGTTTGAAAAAGATAAAAAAATATTAGTGATTAATTAAAAAAAAATGATTAACAATAAAATAAATGGAGTATTTTACCGGATATCGATGTGGGTACTCATTCCACGGGAAATTTTATAAACTTTTCATAAATCCCAGTGATTTTTTAGTGAAAAATAAATAGCTCGTAAAAAAACATAATTAGTGTCTTATATACAATTAAAATATATACCGAGGACTTTATCGTAACATATCGTTGTGGGTACTCATTTAACGCGTAATCGCGTCAGGGACTCGAGTACCCTAGTCGTTTTGCAATTAAAAATGTCCCCCGATCCCCAAGTTACAAAATCATCTATTTACTTTTCGTAAACTTGATAAATAATTAATTTTTTGTCGTTTGCAGACCTAGCTAACTTACCTCTTCTATCAGTTCACATTTTCCCAATTTAACCATCTCAGGATGATCAAAAGTACTGACAATCTCTCCTCCAGTAACCAAAGCCAGTCTTTCAATTCCATCAAAGTCCGCATGCTCGATAGCCATCACACCCGCGTCAGCAAACAATTGCTCCGGGTAATTGTAAATAAGCTGTCGGTTAATGAAAACATTGCACCCGTGTTTCAAAATTTTGTCGACCTTGTCCTTCATTTTTTCCTTCTCTGCGACTTCGAGCTCCGCGATCTTTGCCAGCGAGTCGACTCTGACCTTCGACCCAAAGACTTTGATCTTGTCGGTATCCATGGGAGTGTTAGCGATCAGTATTTTCGCGTTCTGGATTTTTCGGGGCTGATGAACTCCAGGCGTTTTGTCCAGAAGAAATCCTTCGTCCAAAAATGAATTCGCGAGAGTCGCGCCTCGTTTCTTGATGATCTGGATCGCGGACAAGTTGCCGCTGCCTTTGAGACGAAGAACTGCGTCGACCGCGAGCTTAGCAAAGTGTTCTTTGTGTTGCGCAAGAATTTTTGAAGACAATGTAGTGCGCGCGATGTTCATCAAATCCTCGCGGAATTTCGCGGGGTCTGCGCTGTTGTCAATCGCGGACAGCTGAAGAGCCTCACGTGCTTCCTGAGTCGCTTTACGATAGCCGACGATTATTATCTGCGGGTGGATCCGATGCTCAATTAATTTTTCTGCTTGTTTGAGCAGTTCCGAAGCTAAAAAAAATATTTTTATTATTTCAATGGAACTGTTTTTTTTTTTTTGAGTGAATAAATTTAAATTACGGAGAAAGTTTGGGGTTTAGAGAAAAAGTGAAGGGGAACTTTTTTGTGGGGAATTTTGAGAGCTACAAATTTGCTCTGGGGTATTTTTATGGTATCTGTGATAGTTTGTGAGATATTTTCAATTATAGGAAAAATTTTAAGAGATTGATGTCGATAGGAAATTTTCGAATTTTATTTGGAAGTGAAATTTTGATTTTAGAAAAAAGTGGGAGAGGAAATTTTTGTGGGGAATTTTCTAAGCTACAAATTTTCTCTGGGGTATTTTTACGGTATCTGTGATAGTTTGTGAAATATGTTCAATTATAGAAAAACTTTGAAGGGAATTTAAAAGATGGGGAATTTTTGAAATTTTATTTGGAAGTGAAATTTTGATTTTAGAAAAAAGTGGAAGAGGAAATTTTTGTGGGGAATTTTGAGAGTTACAAAATTGCTCTGGGGTATTTTCACGGTGTCTGTGATAGTTTGTAAGATATTCTCAATTATAAAAAAAATATGGAAGGGATTTTATAGATGGGAATTTGGAAATTTTATTTGGAAGGGAAATTTTGATTTTAGAAAAAAGTAGAAGAGGAAATTTTTGTGGGGAATTTTCTAAGCTACAAATTTGCTCTGGGGTATTTTAATGGTATCTATTATAGTTTGTGAGATATTTTTAATTATTGAAAAAAGTTCGAGAGATTGATGTCGATGGGGAATTTTTGAATTTTATTTGGAAGTGAAATTTTGGTTTTAGAAAAAAATGGAAGAGGGAGTTTTTGTGGGGAATTTTCTAAGCTACGAATTTTCTCTGGGGTATTTTTACGGTACCTGTGATAGTTTGTGAGATATTTTCAATTATAGGAAAACTTTGAAGGGAATTTTAAAGATGGGGAATTTTTGAAATTTTATTTGGAAGTGAAATTGTGATTTTAGAAAAAAGTGAAAGAGGAAATTTTTGTGGGGAATTGTGAGAGCTACAAATTTGCTCTGGGGTATTTTCATGATATCTGTGATATTTTCTGAGATATCTTGAATTTTGCAGAAGATATTCTAAAGATTATTTTACTAGGATCCAAAATTTTAAATAAAAAATTTTAAAAACTCATTTTCCAGCCAAAATACTTATTCTACAAAAAAAATGACTGACATGTTTTTTGTAGAGAATTCAAAGATCTACAAATTTGGTCCCTAGTAATTTTGTCTTACTTCCAGTAGTTTACGAGTAATTTCAATTCCAATACAAAAAAAAAATTTTTTCATTTTCCTTAATCCTCTGAATTTTCCCAAATAAATTTCTAACACTCTAACGATCAATTTCTAGTAAAAAATCACAAAGACCTTTTTTGTAGAGAATTCAAAGCTCTAAATTTTTTCCCTCTTACATTTTTCTCCATCTCCAATACTTTTCCCAAAATCGCTCGCCTAAAAATAACCTACCGCGCGATCCTGAACTTAGCAGACAATTATCAATTTTCGAATTTATTTTTTCACTCCATAAATTAAAAAAAAAAAAAAACCAAAAAAATGCACATGTAGAAAATCAAAAAAACTACAAGAGCAATTATCCCAAATTTTTTTTTTTTAATAATTTATCACTTTTTCAAAAATCCAAAAGTTATTAGACCTCTGCTCCATTCAGTTTCAAAGCAAAACCATCACCGGAAACTCACCCAAAACCGTGACCGTGGTCGTTCCATCCCCGACCTCGTCATCCTGAACCCTCGACATGTCAACCAGAATCTTCGCCGCCGGGTTGTCGACTCCAATGCTCCTCAAAATCGTCGCTCCGTCATTAGTAACTTGGACCTGGTCGCTGTTTCTCCCAGAAGACACTAGAATTTTGTCCATTCCCTTGGGGCCCAGGGTGGACTTGAGTAGATCTCCGATTACTGTCGCTCCCGCGAACATGCTCATCCTCGCAATTTCTCCCTTCTCCTCTTCCGCTTCATTTTTCAAAATTCTCACCGGATTTAACGAGACCTAAAATTTTTTTTCAAAATTAACCTCAACCTCAACTTCAATTTCAATTTAAAAAATTTTTAATTTTGTTCAAAAAAAATTGAACGCACAAATAAATTAATTAATTTAATTAATAAATTAATCAATTAATTATTAATTAATAAATTACACAAAAAAAATTGTTTATTTCAGCGTCATGTGATTTTTAACCGGTCGTCAAATAAACGAAATTTATTTTCCGACTGAATTTAAAAAAAGAAAAAAAATTTGATTAATTAAAAATATTAATTGTACTCACCATGATTAATTATTTGAGATAAATAATTAGTATATATTTATATATATGTTGATAATTATTATATATTTTTTTTTTAACACGAGACTGAAAACTGAACACAGAAATCGAGTCTTAAAAGGCAATGGAGTTAAAAGTTATGGCGTAAAATTTTGTGTGTTTCTATGAATTTATGACTGATGATATTTTTATTGGTTAGGATTTTTGTCGACGATTGGAGATGTGCTGAAGTATTTTTTTTTTTAGTTTTAGAAAGCGCGGATGGTAAAGAGGAGACGAGAAACGGCAGGGAGGGAAATTTAAATTCCGCGGGAAATTTGAAATGGTAAAAATTAATAGTGAAATTTTCAAATTTTAAATAAATAGAGTAAATAATTAAAAAAATAAAATTTTGAAAAAATGCGCATTTAAAAAATTTCAAAATTAATAAGTGCATTTTTTCAAAATTTTATTTTTTTAATTATTTACTTTATTTATTTATAATTTTAAATTTTTCGGATGTCTGCTACATTCACACTCATATTTAAAATTTTAAATAAATAGAGTGAATAATTAAAAAAATAAAATTTTTAAAAAATGCGCATTTAGAAAATTTTCAAATTAATAAGTGCATTTTTTTTTAATTTAATTTTTTTAATTAATTACTCTGCTTATTTAAAATTTTAAATAAATACAGAAAATAATTAAAAAAAAAATATTTAAACAAATGTACTTATTCATTTGAAAATTTTCTAAATGCGCATTTTTTCAAAATTTCATTTTTTTAATTATTTACTCTATTTAAAATTTAAAATTTGTCGGATGCCTGCTACATTCACACTCATATTTAAAATTATAAATATATAGAGTAAATAATTTAAAAAATCAAATTTAAAAAAAATGCACTTATTAATTTTTAAATTTTTTAAATGCGCATTTTTTCAAAATTTTATTTTTTTAATTATTTACTCTATTTATTTAAAATTTTAAATTTGTCTGATGCCTGCTACATTCACACTCATATTTTAAATTTAAAATAAATAGAGTTAATAATTTAAAAAATCAAATTTTGAAAAAATGCGCATTTAAAAAATTTTTAAATTAATAAGTGCATTTTTTCAAAATTTCATTTTTTTAATTATTTACTTTATTTAAAATTTAAAATTTGTCGGATGCCTGCTACATTCATACTCATATTTAAAATTACAAATAAATAGAGTAAATAATTTAAAAAATCAAATTTTAAAAAAATGCACTTATTAATTTAAAAATTTTTTAAATGCGCATTTTTTCAAAATTTTATTTTTTTAATTATTCACTCTATTTATTTAAAAGTTGAAAATTTTCTGATGTCTGATCCTGAAGTTAGCAGATAATTAAAAATTATCGGATTTTTTTTTAACAAATCAATCAAAAAAAAAATAAAAATAAAAATATGCACATGTAGAGAATTTAAAAAACTACAGGTGCAATTTTTTCAAATTTTTTTTTTCTCATAATTTACTCTCTAAAATAAAATCCAAAAATTACTAGACGTCTGCTGACTTCAGTATCATGATCCATTTCCACTCATTTTGTTTGAATGATAATTTTGAAAATCATTTGTGAATAAACCAAATGAATTACAAAAAAAAAAAAAAAAAAAAAATGCACATGTAGAAAATTAAAAAAACTACAGGTGGAATTTTTCAAAATATTTTTTTTCTGATAACTTATATTTTAAAAAAGAATCCAAAACTTATCAAACGCCGAGTTCAGTAACAGAACAATAAAACTTATTTTTAAATTAAATTTAAAAAACGGCGCGAACGTCATTAATTTCAAAATCATTTATTATCATCCTTTATTTTTTATCTTTGTCCCCTTTCCTGTGCGGTCTTTGTTCTCATCACCGAGCAATTTAATTGGCTCACAGAAGTTTTAATAGATTTATTGACTTTACTTAAATACCGATAAAATTTTTAATTCTATCCATTTAATTTATCGTAACTTCGACGACTGATACATTTATTGGGTAAGCAATTTTTTTATAAATTATATACTGGAAATATTATTGATTTTTTTTTTAAATCTCCAAGTTATCTCTCTATTGGTCTGTAATTTACTATTTATAGCTCAATCATTTAAAATGTCGAAAATTTTTCTTATCTTTGTCATAATCGGAATATTTTGCTTTGTTGCAACGGAAGCTTGCACTGAATGGGGAAGAAGTGTAAGTAAAATATATTAATTTCCATTAAAAAGTACACAATACACGGAAAGAGAATTATGGCAGCGGTTCCCATAATTTTGTGAAATTTTTTCCTATACCATAATAGGAATTACGACCATAAATTATGGGAGCGGTTCCTATAATTATAGGAATGTTTCCCATAATTATAGGAATACTTTCTATAATATTATGGGAATCATTCCTATAATTTATGGGAATGGTTCCTATAATTTATAGGAACCACTCTCATAAATTATAGGAACCATTCCCATATTATTCTGGGAATTGTTCCTATAATAGTATGGGAACTATTCCCATAATATTATGGGAATGATTCCCATAATGGTATACGAACCATTCCAATTGCATTATGGGAATCATTCCCATAATATTATGGGAATAGTTCCCATACTATTATAGGAACCATTCCTATAATATTATGGGAATAGTTCCCATATTATCATGAAAAAATTAATTTAAAGAAAAGTGTGGTAATCACTTCTACAATACACAGAAATATTATTAAACATAAAAACAAAAATTCAAACATTGAAAAGAAAAATCGTATTTGGCAAAAAAACATAAAAATTTTTAACAAGAATTTTTTGTCAGCACAAAACATTCAAGAAAATTCAAATTTTGGGAAATTTCTACACTATTGTGCAAAAAAAAAAAATTTAGTGATATTTTAGGGATGGTTCCCATAATATTATAGGAATAGTTCCTATACCAATATGGGAACCATTCCCATATCATTATGGGAACCATTCCCATAATGGTATGGGAATCATTCCCATACTATTATGGGGATGGTTCCCATAATATATGGGAACCATCCCTATAGTAGTGTAGGTACTATTCCCATACCATTATGGGAACCATTCCCATAATGCATAGCAATACTTCCCATAATTTTCTTTCCGTGTAGTCGCTGCTGATTATTACGATACTTTTTTTTTTATTTTTAGTGCGAATGCGACAGAGATTGTTGCCCAGACTACATTTGTAGTTCGTCAGGTTCAGAAAATAAATTGCAGTGCAATACAGATGTTCGAAAAATAAAAAAATAATATCAACTACTGCTGAAATTTAATAAATTCCATGAGCAAAAATATTTTTGACATCAATTTATAAAATGATACTGAAATTAGTATTATAATTAGCCGACGTCTAATAATTTTTGAATTTTTTAAAAAACGATAAATTATAAAAAAAAAATATTTGAAAAAATTGCACCTATAGTTTATTAAATTTTCTACATGTGCATATTTTTAGTTTTTTTTTTTCTTCAAATTTTCGTATTTGTGATACTGAAATTAGAAGACAATTAACAATTTTCGGATTTTTTTTTTCAACAAATTAATGACAGAAAAAATAAACAAAAAAAATGCATGTGTAGAAAATTAAAAAAACTATAGGTGCAATTTTTTGAAAATTTTTTTTTTGATCATTTATCGTTTCTAAAAAAATCCAAAAATTATTTGACGTCTGCTAACTTTTGGATTTAAAAAAAAACGATGCATTCAACAATAAAAATATTTTGAAAAATTACGCCTATAGTTTTTTTTATTTTCTACATGTGCATATTTTTAGTTTTTTTTTTTTTTTAATTCAAATGTTGAAAAAAAAAAATTCGAAAATTATTAATCGTCTTCTAACTTGAAGACCGTCATAAATTTTGTATAAAATTTTATTATTGTTTCTCATGTCACACAAATACAGACTTTACGTTCCTTCGAAACATAAAAAAAAAACTTTTTCATGATTTTATAAAAACTTTTTTTGGAAAAAAATCACGGGCCATTTTTTGGCGGACTCGAACGCGGAACCTTGAGGTCGCCTTAATCTTAAGGTACAAATACGTTTTTATTGTGGAGTTATTTGTAACCGGAGCAAATCTACGGCTCTAGAGACCCCAGATAAAAGTCCAGAAATTTTTTTGCAAGCAAATTTTTTTTTTTTATGGAAATTCTCAATCGATTCCGTTCGATACGGAATTTATTGCAACAGCAAAGCGAATACTTGTGATAATTTATGTTCTATGTCTATAAACAAATTTTTAAATTCTCATATATGTTTACTGTTTAGGTATATATGTAATGTATGAAATAAAAGGAGAGTGTATAATAGCGCAACGAACAGCTGCAGCAAAACCGTTACGTGTAAATGACCCACATGTACACAAACATACGCGGCTTTTTCTATACATAGCCCTTTGACAAATATCTACACACATATATATATATATACCTACATATACACATATATATAGAACTCTAGCCAATCGATAGAAAAATTTTGCACTCCAATAATCGCTCAAATTTAAAACCAACATTTAAAATCCCTCTATCTTCTAAAATATCAAATTTTCAAAAAATTTTACTGACACCTTTTTTGTAGCAAATAAAATTCTCTACAAAATTGATCTGATTCATTTTTCCCATAAGTTTGATAGTTTGCCTGTAAATTAAATTCCATCATAAATGTCCCCTGTTAGGAAATTTCAGGTGACATTTTCAGCAGCCAGAGTTTAAAATTCAAATTCCGGGGAAACTATCAAAGATAACGAAAAAGTGATAAGAGATAATTTTGTAGATAATTTAATTTCCTACAAAAAAGTTCCAGTGGTCTTATGACCTAAGTCCAGTAGTTATCGAGTTATCGCTATCGGAATTCCGAAACTGAGTAAAAAAATTTGAAAAATTGATTTTCATGTAAAAAATTGTGATATGTAATGACTGTAATGATTAAAGCAGATGGTTTTAGAGCCACGTGCCGACACCCGTACGCTCTAGTAGACAGTGCGAGGGATTTCACCCCCCATACGTTAGTTGAACCCACATGGGTAGTCCGATAGGGGACAACTGCACCTGGTGCTGTATTCAAAAATAAACTTCTAACTCTTGTGCCTTTGAGCCAATGGGCGGGTTCGATAATCGCACATGCGCTTAATACTGATCGTTAGTTATATTCAAACATAACTCGCTACCCCAGTATTCAGTGTCATCTTTTGTGAAACGAGTGATTTCCATAACCGACATTGTCGGTTGGATTCACAGTCGCGACTTTACGGTCGTTCTGAAGGAACAGGGAGTGGAAATATAAATAAAAAAAAATATTTATGCCGAATTAGTCATAAGTGAACGTGAATTGCTCATCGCAATACGTCAGAATAAAATTCTGCATTTGAATTCCAGTCCGTTAGTCAGTTTCACTGCTCGGGCGTTTGCGGACGGAAGGATTCCGGTTAGAAAAAGTGACATAAGGCGCTCGGTATACGCGTGCGGATGATACGGACCCACGCGACGTCACACTCTGATGCACATCCGATCTAAGGCCCCATGTGTTTCCTCAAGCGAACAATAGTCGGCGGGGTGCCCGATGGAATCCGATTACGAGGGTAAGAAAGTACTCGGGCTTCAGTTCTTGAGGCGGGAAACCATCGGTCGGACGCTTGGGACCACTAGAGACACTATTTTGGGCAGACGGGACTAAAAACGTGGGCCAGGAAGTGAAAAATTGCAATTTGGTTCTGAAAAGGGCTCAAAAGTCGACGGGATTTGGATTTGGGGCCATTTTCTGGGCTGGGTGTGAGTTATTTTGTAACGGGACTGCCATTTTCGTGTTCCGCGGGTGAAAATACGGTGGAAAAGTGCATTTGGATGCTGGGATTTGGAAATTCTGGGATCCGTTTTCAGAAGGGTTCCATGAAATTTGATTTCGGTCCCATTTTCTGGGCCTCGTGTGCATAATTTTGAATTAAGGAGGCCGGAATCGTGTTCCTGAGGTCAAAATACATAAGAAAAGTGCAGTCAGGTGTTGGAATTCGTAAAATCTGGAATCCGTTTTCAGAAGGGTTCCAAAAGACGCAACCGAAAATTAACTTTGGCTTCAGTTTTTGGAGTCTGAGTGCATAATTAGGAACTGGGACTATAAAAATCGTGTTCCTGAGGTCGAAATACGTGGGATAAGTGTATTCAAGTGTTGGAATTAATAAATTTTGAGTTACGTTTCAAAAAGGGTTTGAAATTTGAAAAAATTCCGAAAAGATGTCGGGCTTCAAAAGGATGCAGAGCCGGGTTTTCTGGAACCAAATGGCTCGGCATGATCTCGATATCGCTCCGCTGATTTGCAAAACCAGCCCGGAAAGGCAAATCGACCGCGCAGACGCTTCCTACTGCAATTTTGGGCGCGACAGTGACACGGACACTGACAAAATAAGCGAGAACAGTTTCACTGCTGGTGATCAGGTTGACAGTAATTGCAACATAACCGCGTGTTTTGTCACCGATAAGACCCAAGATGATTTACCCGAAGAAAATGGCAACTCCTCAATGGTCCCAGAAATAGAAAACGCGCAACTCGCGAGAGTTCTTAGCCCTGACCAAGGCCACGGCAGCCTCGATTCCGGTTTCTCGGACTCTGAGAACTCAAAGTCGGGAAATTTGGACACCAGCCGCAGGCGCAGGAAGCGAAGGAAAAAACGCGATGGAAAAGTCGTAAATAAAAATTTATTCTGGATGAAACCGAGTCACACTTCGACTCCGAAAGCGGAAAATATTGAAACGCTGAGGAATTTGACTTACACTAAGGATTCGGAGGACTTCGATGAATTTCGTGACTCAACCGATTGCGCTAAAAGGTTTGTATCTATTTTTTATATTTTTATATATATAAATATATGTATTGAAGATAAATATATAAATGAGACTTCAATCGGAAGAAAAATTTAATCAGATAAAAATAAATGTCATTCATTTACAAACGGATGAGTCAAACAAATATGAGATAATCTTATATTTTATATACATTTAGATTATGTCATAAATATATATCATTCTTTATATATATTTTACCTCATTTTTTTAATTGGAGGAAAACTGGAACCCGGCCCATTATACCCCTATCATATATATATATATATATATGTTATATATAATATATATATATATATATATGTTATATATAATATATATATATATATATACATAAATTAGGAATTCGATGCCCTTTAAAATAAGTACCCACATGATATATTTATTATTTAAAATATATATATATCTATATTTATAAATATATATAAATATGAAAAAATATATCATGTGGGTACTCATTTGAAAGCACACAAAATTTCCTATACATTTACATATATTTTAGTAGTCTGGGGTAACATGGGCCGCGAACCAAAAGTCTAAAATTACACTTTTAATAAAAAATTTGCGTTTTCTTAAATTTTTAGCCGAACTATCAGACTTATCGTGAATATATATATATATATATAAATATATAATATATATATATATATATACATAAATTAGGAATTCGATGCCCTTTAAAATAAGTGCCCACATGATATATTTATTATTTAAAATATATATATATATTTATATTTATAAATATATATAAATATGAAAAAATATATCATGTGGGTACTCATTTGAAAGCACACAAAATTTCCTATACATTTACATATATTTTAGTAGTCTGGGGTAAAATGGGCCGCGAACCAAATGTCAAAAATTCTACTTTTCATAAAAATTTACGTTTTCTTAAATTTTTAGCCGAACTATCAGACTTATCGTGAAATTCTCAAGGACCTTTTTTGTCCAGAATTTAATTCTCTACAAAATTGTTCCTTATAATTTTTCACCTATCTCCAACAGTTTACCCATAAATTCAAATTAACTAAACAAAAATCTCGTACCACGAAATTTATACTCTCCCTGCTCGCGGGCCATTTTACCTCTGGCATAAAAAAAATTTTCATCCAAAGCATTGTTATCTGATAATTGAATCAACAAGACAAAACGTTAAAAATAGACAAACAAAAAATATAATAAAATTGAATTTAAATTCAAGCCGTCGCTTCTCTACGTGATTTTATTCATTAAAATTTATCCTATCACGTCGATCTTAAATACTACTGTCTTGTAAGAGTGTTCAGTTACCAACAACTCTTCTTTATTATCAGTCAAATATATAATCTCTAGTTATATTTATTTATTTTATCAACGAGAAAAAAAATTATTGTAAAATAGCATCCAAGTTTTATCCGGAGCTCATGCGCTCAAGGAGTTTCTTGCAATTTATTTCACTTTATATATATGTATATGTATATATATGTAATGTGTAATGTGTTTATGAGTGTACAGTGTATATAGAGTACATAGCGCGGGTAAAGGTGAACAATATACAAAGAATGAAAGCTAATGACTAAGACACGTGGTTAGTCATCTGCAGATGTTTGAGCTGAGATTCATTTTTATATCAAATATACAAAATATATATACTGATTACTCACTAGATTATTATTCAGTTGGTTTTCCTCCTTTCTTAGAATGGTCGTTACACGGTAATAATTTTATTTTTCATATTTCAATTTTAATAATTAATTTTTTTTTAATTCGCGGGTTTCGCGGATTTCGCGGTTTCGTGGAATCGGGAGTCGAAGAAAAAAATGGTACAAAAATGGAAAGGTGATTTTGGGTGACAGTTGGGAAAATTTGTTGAAGAAAAAAAAAAATTTTGGAAATTAAAAAAAAAATTTCGTTAATGCAGAAATATATGAATGTATATACATAAATATATGTGTTGATATATATTTATGAATGAGGAATTTGACGCCCTTTAGAATGAGTACCCACATGACGTATTTAATATAAAAAATATGTATGTAGATATATACTTATATTTATGAGTATATATAAATATATGAATAAGTGTATCATGTTGGTACTCATTTTAAAGCATATTTAATTTCATATACATATATATATGTGTGATATATATTTTCAGGTTCTGGGGTAAAATGAACCGGAAATTAAATTTTTTAAATTCCGTTTGTATTGAAAATTTATTTTACATTAAATTATTATTCAACTCGTTTTCCTCGTTTCTTAGAATAGTCATATGACGGTATTTATTTTTTGTAGAAAAAGTTTTTCTGAAGGAATAAAAATTTTAATTTAGAAAAATTTAATTTCGAATGAAAATTAAAAAAATTTTTATTGCAGATTTTGAATACTTTTTATCTTTCAGAAGGATTTGACGCTGAAGGAGTAAAGATAGAGGAAAATCATATTAAATCTTTTTTGTAGAAAATTCAATTTCCTACAAAAAATTTTTCATACATTTTCTTCATATCTCTGATATTTAACCCGCAATTTTAAATTCAAACTAAAAAAAATTCCCTCCTAAAAAATTTTTGATCTCCATCTTTGAATTAGAATTCCTATTAAACTATCAGAGATACAAAAAATTTATATCAGACCTTTTTTCTCGAGAATTTAATTTCCTACAAAAAAGTCCTTTGCCATTTTTCTATATCTCCATAACTTTTGCTGGAATATTGAATCCAAGGTTACCAAATTAAAATTATTTTCAGAATCGAGCTTCCAGACTCTCCAGGGTCATCCCAAGAATGTCTAGGAGATTTTCTCTACGAAGTAGAGCCACCGGAAGACGAAGCGAGCTCAGCATCCCGTGACTCGACGCCATCTTTCAACGGTCCCTGGTACACGCGGATGTCCAATGAGTCGTCAAAGTCCTCTGGGTCACAAGAAACGAAATCGAAATTCACGTCAGGAACAAAAACTCCCTGGCAATTTATCGCTCAGTCCAGTAGTTCGTCGGTTCAAGTCTGGCTCCAAGACCTGGTGCAAGACGTAGACAACGAATGCTACATCACGCTGCAGAGCAAAGCCTTACCCAGGCGTAATTTGCATACCGAGGATGCGCAGACAAGAGATTTGAAACTTTTAACGACCGCGGCGACTTCAGCGGCGACCGAATTGCTCGTGAGGGCTGAAGGGTTCAATCGACATGTCCAGGAAGTTATCAGGTAAGTTTTTAAAAAATTTTTTAAGTTTTACTGGAGAATAATTTGAGTTACTTTGCAGAAAAATCGGACAAGCGGAAGCTAGAGACGAACGCGATTGGCTTAGAAGTATTGAAGAGGAGGCGTTTTCTATTTTGTCTGAATTAGGCGCACCTCCGCCGCGAAGAATCCACGACGGAAGTGTCAGGACTATCTTAAATCAGTTAGAGTCCTTGAAGAATATGGTCAATCACACTCTGGACACGCGATTGGATTTTTATATCGAGGTAAGGAAATTTTTTTGAGGACACCAGGGTTGTGGGTACTCGTTTTACAGGAAATCTCATTTGTAACACGAAAATACTAGTCATGATTTAAAAAAAAAATTTTTGAAAAATTTTAACTTTTCAAAAAAATTCAAAATTTTGGTTTTTGATTTAAAAAAAATTTTGATATGATTTCTGGGATCCTGGTGTGATTTCGCGTGGAATGAGTACCCACATGACTAGGGTATGTTCGAAAATAAACTTTTCATAAAAAAATTCAAAATTTCGGTTTTTGATTTAAAAAAAATTTTGATATGATTTCTGGGATCCTGATGTGATTTCGCGTGGAATGAGTACCCACATGACTAGGGTATGTTCGAAAATTAACTTTTCATAAAAAAATTCAAATTTTTAATTGCAGCGAGTAGTACGAGGTCTGGAAGAAGCTCCCCGAGAATCAGGATCTGCAGCCCGTGGAGCCCTTGCTGCTCTGACTGCCTTAGGACTCGCAGGCTCTAGAGCCGGAAACTCAATCGCACGTTGCTCTGGAGTTCGAGCCCTTCTGACCTCACTGATCTCCGCCAGTCGTTTGTCCTCCGAACTTCGAGCCTCAAGCCTTCGAGCCCTCGCCAGCGTGTGCTGCTGCCCTCTAGCAATCGACCACTTCATCAAAGAAGGAGGCCCTGAAATCCTCGTTGACCTTTTGACCTCGCCCTCGACTCCCGAGCGCGAGAAAATTGAGGCCACGGCTCTCATAGTCCAAGTGACGGCCCCCTGGATCGACGCCTTGGGCCTTCGACACTTCGAGCCCTTCGCAGCCCCACTGACCCTCACGCTCATCTATCTCGCCGAGTCCTGCGCCTGCGCCCAAACATTACTCCTGTGCGCAGCCGCCTTAAACAACCTCAGCGACTCTCCCGCCTTCGTCGACGCCATTTTGACCCACGAAAGTATCCGTCGGCTTATAAAATGCGTGAAGAAGAAGGCGCCCTCTATCTGGCTCATGGAACAAGTCGCCATGTTGATAAATAAACTAGCCCGGCATCCAAAGGCCAGGAAACATCTCGCCAAAGCCAGAGCCTCCGTTGCCCTCGTCTGCTTCCTACGCATGGCGCCACCTGGACTCGAGGACGCGTACCACCGGCTCACGGTCACTGCTGCCACCGCCTTAATGAGGCTCTGCGTGGATCCTGAAATCGCCAAACAAGTAGTGGCAGTCGGAGGCGACGACTGTCTTCCGAAATTCAACAAAATGGACGACCACCAACAAGATGGCGGCTTGGTCCGATATACCAACAGTCTAAGAATCGCGTGTAAAAAAGCTACTAAGTGTATCGATGACGCTAAGGCTTGTGATTACTCTGTTGAATAATTTTCATATATAGATATATATTTATAATATAAAATGTATATTGTGCCATAAATCATAAGAATTTTAAATAAAATACATAAAAAATACGATAATTAATTTTCTTATGTCCACATTTCTAAAAAAATTTATTAAAGGCCTTGAGAAGTTGATTTTCTCGAGATTCCGTTGGTTGATTATTAATTTCGTTCTTGTAGAAGATGCCTACGGTCAATTTTCGAGTGGCTCGAAGGACCAAATGTCAAATTCTGAGGCTAGGTCATGGATTGGGGACTTGTATGATATGGGAGGGGTAAATATGCTTGCGCAGGCTCATATTTAGATATACTGAATATATATACATATATTTGTAATTAAACATATATATATATTGTGCTAAAACAATTTTAAATGAAATAAATAAAAAATACGGTAATTAATTTTTTTTACACAGAATTTTGTAAATAAAGTCGATGGAGGCCTGGGTACGTTGATTTTCTAGGGATTTCGCTGGTTGATGATTAATTTCGTTCTTGTAGAGGATACCTACGGTCAATTCTCGTGTGGCTCGAAGGACCAAATGTCAAATTCTGAGGCTAGGTCATGGATTGGGGGCTTGTATGATATGGGAGGGGTAAATATGCTTGCGCAGACTCATATTTAGATATACTGAATATATAAACATATATTTGTAATTAAACATATATAAATTGTGCTAAAACAATTTTGAATAAAACAAATAAAAAATACGGTAATTAATTTTTTTACACAGAATTTTGTAAATAAAGTCGATGGAGGCCTGGGTAAGTTGATTTTCTAGGGATTCCAAGGGTCAGTTTTTGATATCGTTCTTGTGGAAGATGTCTACGGTTGTTTCTAGAGTGGCTCGAAGGGCCAAATCACAGGCGCCGAGACTGAATTTGCTATCGGGTGCTTTGAAGTAATCGAGGCCTCGTCCGATTTTTATAACCCAGCCATTATTGAGGCTAGAAAATTCAAAATGGGTCAGCTTTGGGTCCAATGGAGAGACGGGAGATTGAGGGGGAAAATGGGCCAGTAGAATGTTTGCAAGGAAATTGCGGGTTCAGTTTTAGAGATACGATAAAAATTGTGAGGAATTATTTTGTACAGAATTCAATTCTCTATAAAATGGAGTGGGGGGGGGGGTTAATAGAAATTTAAAAATATTTAGTTACGTTATTTGTCGGTCATGAAGAGTTTCAGAGAAGTTTACATCCATTTTGATATTCGACTGTTGCAAGCTGAGTTTCAATTCCTGCAGTCGTGTAATTTGATTTTTTGAATCTTCTGGATCTTGCGTTGTTGTCAAAATTATTTTACTCAAAGACGAACATTTACGGACAGCTAACTCACATAATCGCACTAAATTTAAACACTAAAACAAATAAAATATATTTTTTTTTTTTCTAAAAAAATTTTAGTTTTAATTTTTTAGAAAAATATTTTGAAAAATGCAGTGCAAGTTTGAATAAAATAATAACGAATCAAATTTTGAGTATTTTTAATAAAAATAAAAAAGTTATTTTGAGTTAATTTCAAAAAAATTTTTAAATTTTAATTTCTGCCGGAATTCGAAATTTAAAAAATAGAAAATGATATATCAGCTGAATGAAGTAATCAATCAAAAATAATAATAATTAACCTGATGATAAGCTCGAATATACGGATCTTCAACGTGTATCCAAACCACATTATTATCTAAAAATCTGCCAAACAAACTGTCGTAATCATGACCAGTAGCACCAGCTTCGATTTTCGTCTGTTCCCGATACTGTCCCAGTGCTTTTTTTTCTTCAATTATTTCTTTCAATTTTTCCGCGCGATCCAAATAACCTTTGGCTTTCAGACGCAAGTGGTCTTTTTTTTTTGCATCAGTTACTTCTAAAAAAATATGACATTAATTTTTTTTTAATATGATACTGGAATTCACTGACATCTAACTTTTGGATCAAAATAAAAACGATGCATTTGAAAATAAAAATATTTTGAAAAATTGCACCTGTAGTTTTTTAAATTTTCTACACGTGCATTTTTTTATTTTTTTTTTTTTTATATTTCATTGATGAAAAAAAAAATTCGCAAATTATCGTCTGCTAACTTGAAGACCGTAATTTTTTATGATACTGAAGTTAGCCGACGTCTAATAATTTTTGGATTTTTTAAAAGACGATAAATTATAAAAAAAAAAAAAATTTGAAAAAATTGCACCTGTAGTCTTTTTAATTTTCTACATGTGCATTTTTTTAGTTTTTTTTTTTTTTTATTTCATTGTTCAAAAAAAAATCAAAAAATTTTTAATTGTCTGCTAACTTTAGGATCATTAATTTTTTTAAAAATTAAATTACAGAATTTTGAATAAAATTTTACCCTTTATTGTGTTGAGTAAAACTTGCAGACCTTCTTGATATAATACTAGTGCCAGAGTATAT
This sequence comes from Microplitis mediator, assembly GCF_029852145.1. Taxonomy (NCBI): domain Eukaryota; kingdom Metazoa; phylum Arthropoda; class Insecta; order Hymenoptera; family Braconidae; genus Microplitis; species Microplitis mediator. The sequence goes on along the minus strand of NC_079969.1, from coordinate 1,435,098 downwards.
TGTTCTTTCTTGTCCATATCAACGGCACGTGTCAATATTTTTATCGCCGCAGTCTCCATATTTTTTTTTTATTTCCACTAATTGATATATTTATTTATTCAAAAATTTTAAACGAATCCTCGTTTTAAAAACGCGAGTAAAATCATGAAGAGGCTAAAAGAAAAATATTTTCAAATTTCAAATAAAATTTTAATTTTAAAATTTTTTTAATCATAGGATTTTGAAATTAAAAATTAATTATTATAATTATTCAATTTTTTTAAGTGATTACTCGATAAATTTGCGGGAAATTTCAAAATTTATAATTAAAAAAGGAAAATTTGAATTTTTTAATTTTTTTTAATCATAGAATTTTTAAATTAGAAATCAATTATTATAATTATTCAATTTTTTAAAGTGATTACTCGATAAATTTGCGGGAAATTTCAAAATTTAATTAAAAAAAAAAAATTTGAATTTTTGAATTTTTTTAATCATAAAATTTTTAAATTACAAATTAATTATTATAATTATTCAATTTTTTTAAGTAATTACTGGATAAATTTGCGGGAAATTTGAAAATTTAATTAAAGAACAAAAATTTGAATTTAAAAATTTTTTTAATCATAGGATTTTTTAATTACAAGTTAATTATTATAATTATTCAAATTTTTTTTAGTAATTACTCGATAAATTTGCGGGAAATTCAAAAATTTAATTAAAGAAAAAAAATTTGAATTTTTTTAATCATAGGATTTTTAAATTACAAGTTAATTATTTTAATTATTGAGTTTTTTTAAGTAATTACTCGATAAATTTGCGGGAAATTTAAAAATTTAATTAAAGAACAAAAATTTGAATTTTAAAATTTTTTTAATCATAGAATTTTTAAATTACAAATTAATTATTATAATTATTCAATTTTTTAAAGTAATTACTCGATAAATTTACGGGAAATTTAAAAAATTTAATTAAAGAAAAAAAATTTGAATTTTAAAATTTTTTTAATCATAGAATTTTTAAATTACAAATTAATTATTCAATTTTTTTAACTGATTACTCGATAATTTTGCGGGAAATTTAAAAATTTAATTAAAGAAAGAAAAATTTGAATTTTTAAATTTTCGCGCCGAATTTTAAATGCGCGCGCAACGACGACGGAATGAAAAACATGTCAGTGAGCAGCCCAGTAGTTAGTAAACTTCTAACCTCTAGTGTTTACGTAAATCAACAAAACAAAACATATTAATAATAAATATATAATTTAAAAAATATATAAATAATTTTATTATTTACTAATAATAAAAATAATAACAATAATAGTAATTTTTAAAAACTTACCAACTGTCATTTGAATTAAAATTTAAATATAAAAATAAAATTTAATTATTTGTAATTAGTGTCGAGTGTTTGAATAATAAATAAGTAAATAAATAAATGAATTAAAATGAAATCAAGTAAAAATAATAATGAATCAGGTACAACAATACTGTGGGGTGAATTACCAACACGGGAAAATCATAAGCAAGAAATAATAACACCGGATATTATTGAAAATATTTGGCGGCAAGTTTTGGATGACTGCAGTAATTCAAATGATAATTTAAATAATTATCAAACTGAACAACCGCCTCAATTTATTCAGTAAGTTTTTTTTTTTATTTAAACTTTGGAACCATGGAATTTTTTTTTTGAATTTAAAAATTTTGGTTGTCATTAAAAAATTTTTATTTTATATTTTAAAAATTTAAAAAGTTCCCGGCTGTCATTGAAAATTTTATTTTTTATTTTAAAAATTTAAAAAGTTCCCGGCTGTCATTAAAAATTTTTATTTTTTATTTTAAAAATTTAAAAAGTTCCCGGCTGTCATTAAAAATTTTTATTTTATATTTAAAAAATTTAAAAAGTTCCCGGCTGTCATTAAAAATTTTTATTTTATATTTTAAAAATTTAAAAAAGTTCCCGGCTGTCATTGAAAATTTTATTTTTTATTTTAAAATTTAAAAAGTTCCCGGCTGTCATTAAAAATTTTGATTTTTTATTTTAAAAATTTAAAAAATTCCCGGTCATTGAAAAAATTTCTGAGTGATTTTTATAGCAAAATATTTTTATTTTGTATTTAAGTAAAAAAAAATTTTTGTAATTTTTTCAGGCTGCCAATGGAAAATTCACTTGTACTAAATACTGTGCAGTTACACAGACAGAAATTATCAATTGTAAGTGTAATTAAGTAATTATTTATTTATGTAATTATTATATTTATTAATTAATTAATTTTAGAACAATGGATTAATTGTACGCGGGGTCTCGACTGTCGACGCAAAAGTGGAGGAACCAAAAAATCCTTTCAAATTTTTACCGCCAAGAGAAAAGTAAGAAATAACTCTTGAGTTTACAGAGTTAGGGGTTTAAGGATAAGGACCTTTTTTGTAGAAAATTTAATTCTCTACAAAAAAGGTCCTTGCACTTTTTTACGTAACTCCAATAGTTCTCCGAAAATTCTAATTCAAAGTAGTGGAGAGAAAAAAATCCCATCACTGCAATTTCAACTCCACAAATTTAAAATCAAAATATCTGCTTACCTATCAAAGATATCGAAAAAATCATAAGGACTAATCTTGTAGCTCTTTAAATTCTCCATCAAAAAGGTCCTTGCACTTTTTTACGTAACTCCAATAGTTCTCCGAAAATTCTAATTCAAAGTAATAGAGAAAACAAAATCCCATCACTGCTATTTCAACTCCACAAATTTAAAATCAAAATATCTGCTTACCTATCAAAGATATCAAAAAAATCATAAGGGTCAATTTTGTAGCCCTTTAAATTTCCTACAAAAAATTCCTCTGTCACTTTTCTCCCAATCCCATAGTTCAGCCGCAATTAATAATTTTTTAATCTCAAAGGCGCCCTGTCAAGAAAACCATCACGTGCAATTTGCAATCGGCAACATGTCGCAGCCTATTGAAGCACGCGGTCTGCGTATTAATCGCTCACATGGGCTACGAGCAGTCTTCAGACACAGCAATCGATACATTAGTGGACATAGCAGACAATTTACTACGTAAAATTACACTGACATTTAAATACGCGTGCGAGCAACCCAACACTGGCTTTCCCGTAAGTCTGCGATTAATCGATGATTAATCTGGTTAATAACGAATATTTTTTATGAAATATTTTTAGGATCCCGTGGAGAGGATCCTAGTGGAGGCAGGAATCGGAAGTGTTGCGGATATTCATAATTATTATCAGAATTACGTAATAAAATACGAGGCCAGAATGAAAAAAAAAGTCGAGGCGATGGTTTGTAAGCAACAATTGGAACTGAGCAGCGCTGCAAAGTGAGTTAATTAACAATTAATCATTCGTAATATTAATTAACAGAGTATTATTGATTAATAAATGATTAATTGATATTTTAGAATGGAGCTGGATGAAGTCGTTAACAAACTGCAGTTCGATGACTTGGATAATTTTGTTAACGCATACAAAGACGTGCCTACTCTCCAGTTACTTGACCCAGAAATAGGATTCCCGCCGAGTTTGGACGCTGGGTTCCAGATGCTACACAGTTTGGAACAAGATGAGTAAGTTTTGATTTTTATTTTCCGTTAATATGTCGGGTATTTTTTTGAGAATTGCTCGGGAGGAAAAATGGAAGGGGGGAGAGTACAGAGGAGGTGATGGCGAGTTGAATGAGTACCCACATCGATATATTTAGTCGAGTAGGTATTTTAATGAAAAATGGCGGATTTGTTAATTGTCAATTAATCGAAGTAAAATGCGACAGAAATATAGGGTTGTGGGTACTCATTCTGTGGGTAATTTTGACGGGAGTTAAGATCTAGAGTAGACGAATTTAAAAATTGAAATTTGAAATTCCATCTTGGAAATTAATTTTTTTTTTTCAAATAAATGATGCCATTGAATTAGAGAGTTAATTTCCTGAAGATTGAGTACCCACATCGATATATTTAGTAGAGTAGGTATTTTAATGAAAAATGGCGGATTTGTTAATTGTTAATTAATCGAAGTAAAATGTGACAGAAATATGGAGTTGTGGGTACTCATTCTGTAGGTAATTTTGACAGGAGTTAAGATCTAGAGTAGACGAATTTAAAAATTGAAATTGGAAATTCCATTTTGGAAATTATTTTTTTTTTTCAAAATGAATAATACCATTAAATTAGAGAGTTAATTTCCTGAAGATTGAGTACCCACATGGATATATTTAGTTGGGATATTAAAATGTCATTAATGATGATTAATTATTAAATCAAGGGGCATCGAATCTGAACATGGGGTTGTGGGTACTCAGACTACGGGAAATTTAGTCAGCTTTCTGAAAATTAACTTCATTTTGCTCTAAATAAATCGCTGTAGTAAAAAATTGTTGATTAACTAGAGTAATATTTTTTTTTAGACTTAATAACTTAGAGACTGAAGAAGATGACACAGATACAGTGCAGCACATAAATAAAAAACAAAAAAAATAATTAAGAAATTTTATTTAAAATAAATTTTCATTTAACAAATATGAAAATTTTAAACTGTATTCCAAGTACCCCATTTCCAAATCACAAAAAAATCCGTCTGATTAATAAGATTAATTAGTTAATCTAAAAATCGTCTTCGATTTCATCATCGTCCTCGTCGCCATCTTGTTTTTTAAGATAGTCCGTAAACAGCTCATTAAGGTCAGTATATTTTTTTTTACTATTGTTTAATCCCAATTTCCTCTTAACTGATTCTCTGATAATTAATTCGCCTTCATTATTAATCATAAGAATTTTATTCATATCAATTTCGACCTTTCCCTGTTCGCGTTTTTTTATTTTTCGATTGATCAATTCTTCCATCGCAGTTTCATCAAGTCGCGTAAATTTTTCAGCCTTGGTATCGCGTTTACTTCTCATTAATGATTCATTAATGTCATTAATCAATCTATCTTTGAAAACTTTATGCTGATTAATCAATCGAGCCATCGGGTGGTCGAATTCTGCAGGTCGCGGTTCATAAATTTTTTTATTAATCCCATTATTAGCTTCATTAATCACTCGATTAATCGCAACTGCGTGAGACTCAACATGATGATGATTAATCGGTGGTTTATAGGACATTAATCGATTAAATAAATCATTAAAATCGGCAGAATTAACTTTCTCTCCCTTACTATTGTTCGCATTAATCATTCCTAACGATTTAGTATCCGTTAAAAATTTGCGTAACTCATTAATCAATTTTCCAATTTGTTCATCCGTTAATCGTATTAACGAATCAGATGATTTTATTGTTATCAATTTAATTTCGCCATCGATTAACGTTAAATTCAAGTGGACGTTGGTAACTTTATCATTAATTAGATTAATCGGTTTCTTAATTCGATACATCGAATTATTGAAGAAAGGACCAGGATTCATGAATATATTAATCATATCGAGTAGCTTTAATTTTTTATCAGAATTAATGACATTAATAACTTTTGTAGATTTAGTATCCGTCAAATCATTGCGTAAGTCGTTAATTAATTGTTTTAATTGAATATCAGTTAATTGAGGTAGTGGATCATGTGATTCGATTGTTATTAATTTAATGGTGTCGTTAATTAACGTTAATTCAATTTGTATGATGTAAGTTTCTTCTTTTTTCAAATTAAATGAATCTTTTTGATTAATCAAATTATTAATAGGATTAATGGGTTCATTATTTGCATTATTGGATACATTAATCACATCAATACGATCATTAGTAAGATTAATGCGCCCGTTAATCGGATTAATGGGTTCATTATTGAGATTAATGCGACCATTCATCTGATTAATGGTTTCATGATTTGAATTAACGCTTCCGTTAATCGGGTTAACGGTTTCATAATTAGAATTAACGCGTCCGTTAATGGAATTAACGGTTTCATGATTAGAATTAACGCGTCCGTTAATCGAATTAATGGGTTCATTATTGAGATTAATGCGTCTATTCATCTGATTAATGGTTTCATGATTAGAATTAACGCGTCCGTTAATCGGATTAATGGGTTCATTATTGAGATTAATACGTCCATTCATTGGATTAATGGGTTCATTAGTAGAAGCAACAGGATTTGGGTGTTCACTAATACGATTAATAGGTTCATTAAGAAGATATTTAGGCTCATTAATGGGAAAATTAATTCCATTAATCAAATTTTTGGATTCATCAGAAAGATTATGATTAATAGGTACATTAGTATGATTAATAGGCTCATCAAAGAGCTTGTTAATAGGATTAATAAGATTTTTGGGTTCACTAGTAGAATTAATAGAGTTTTTGGACTGATTAATTGGCTCATTAATAGCATTAATAGGATTAACGGTTTCATTCAATCCAGTCAGAGAATAAGTGGAATGAATAATGGGATAAATTGAATTAATAAGACCATAGGTAGGATTAATCGGGTTATTAATCGATTTGCCGTTAATTCGATTATCAAATTCGAAGTCATAAAAATCATTTTTTGAATATTTGCTATCGAAATCGATGATATCATTCGATAAATCGTTTAATTCGCTACCAACTTTTGGAATTTGGTACTCGAAAGTTTCGGCCACTAAATCTTCGATGTAATTTGAAGATTCGGAAGGCATCGGATATGGAAATTTAGGAAATTCGGGCCGTGCATCTTCGATGAGAATTCCTGTAACCTATTTAATATAAAAAAAATTTAATAAATGAAATTTTTTTCAAAATTTCGAAATTAAGAAATCGAAATTTTGATCGATTTTATTTTTAGGTTACGGTTTAAAGTTCTTGTGACTTAAAATGGAAAATAACCGATAAAATATTGAAGTTACGGAAAAATGGAAAAGAAAAATTTTATAGGAAATTAAATTTTCTACAAAAAGTGTCTGATATATTTTTTTCATAAATCTAATATTTTAACCAGAATTTTGATTTGAAGTCAAAAAAAAAATTTAAGAATTTAATATTTTATTTAACTGACTTTTAAATTCAAATTGCCGTTAAATTATTAGAGATACAGAAAAATTGTAAGAATACTTTTTTGTAGGAAATTCAATTTACTGCAGAAAAGGTCTCATACATTTTTTTCGTATCTCTAATAGTTTGTCCATTATTTTGAAAAATTAGTGCCCATCTTAAAAAAAATGCAAATATTTTCAATTTTCAAACAGAAATCCAATTTATTAAAAAAAAAAAAAAAATTTATAAGTTACCTCAGTCTGCCTCGCGCCCAGTAAAAAAACACAGAAAAAGTACAAAATCATTTGGTACAAAAAAAATCACTTGTAATTTTTTATCATTAATTTCAAAAATTAATTTTCGCTTAACTTCTTATTTTTTTTATTAAACTAAATAACTAATCGCTGCCGCGTACTTATATACTTTATACTTTAATGCGTTCTCTTCTTCATCTATTTTATCGAAAGATAAAATTCCTAGTGTACAAATATAAAAAAAAATAACATTTTTTCATCAATTAATCGAATAAAAAAAATATGAAGTAAGAATCAAATTAACTATCATTATTTTTTAAGCAATAGACAAATATCAACTTTTAACAAGTGGTAACATATATACATATATACATATATATGAAACAGATATTTACGCGCAATAAAAAAAATTAGTCGTTAGATTGTATCCGTATTAATTACACTTATAATTAAACACTTGTTCAAATAATTATTTTTTCTACACTTGTTAAAAAAAAAAAAAAAAAATTTATATACATATATATATATATATATATATATACATAGATGTATAGAAAATTAAAAATGCTTTCAAATGAATACCAACAAGCTATACTTATTTTCATATATTTTTTAAGATATAAATACTCATATTTATTAACAGAATATATGTCTTATAATTTATTGATAATAAATATGTCATGTTGGTACTCTTTTTAAAGAGCGCAAAATTTCCTATTTTTTAGTGAAATTAAATATATATTAGGGTGATCCAGAAAATAACAAATTTTTTTTTTTTCTTCCAAACAGGTTCAAAAGTTTCATTTAGATAAAAAAAGACGCCTGTGAAAATTAGAGCTCTTAATATTAACATTAAGAGGTTCCTCATCGCACTTTTCTATTCCCCATAAGAATAACATGGGAAAAATTTTTTTTACGTCTTCTGATTTTTATAAGTAGCTAACGATGCGTCATAGGAATAATTGGCAGGCATATTTTTGTAGGGAATTGAATGTTCTACAAAAAAAGATTCTTATCATTTTTTGAGGAATCTATTTGTTCAAAAGTTATTTGAGGTTGAAGTCGAATTAATATTAAATTTTGAGATTTTCTACTTTTCCGGTCAAACTATCAGACTTATTACAAAATATCATCAGACATTTTTTGTAGACAATTTTATTCTCTAAAAGTTATTTTGAATAAAGTTTTTTCGAATTCCGCATTGTTTTCTAGTTATTTTTATTTTAATGTCAAGCTCTTAAAATCGATCAGAATACTATTTTTTTATGAGCATGACATTAAAATAAAAATAACTAGAAAACAATGCGGAATTCGAAAAAACTTTATTAGAAATAACTTTTAGGAAATAAAATTGTCTACAAAGAAGGTCTGGTGATATTTTGTAATAAGTCTGATAAATTCGCCGGAAAAGTAGAAAATCTCAAAATTTAAAATGAATTCAACTTCAACCTCAAATAACTTTTGAACAAATAGATTCCTCAAAAAATGATAAGAATCTTTTTTTGTAGAGCATTTAATTCCCTACAAAAATATGCCTGCCAATTATTCCTATGACGCATCGTTAGCTACTTATAAAAATCAGAAGACGTAAAAAAAATTTTTCCCATGTTATTCTTATGGAAAATAGAAAAGTGCGATGAGGAACCTCTTAATGTTAATATTAAGAGCTCTAATTTATACAGGCGTCTTTTTTTATCTAAATGAAACTTTTGAACCTGTTTGGAAGAAAAAAAAAAAATTTTTTTATTTTTTGGATCACCCTAATATATATATTTATATATATTTTGCTAGGATTCTTAAAAAATTTTTATGTAGTTCTGTATCTCGTCTTAAGTAAGTCTACACTAAGTAAGAACAATAGCTCAGACTTGCTGCAGAATTTCTTAAGATACCATAAGATGGCTGCCCTTACTCTGTATCCATTTTCAGATTTTTTTCTTGATTTCGTAACTTGAATTTTCAAAAATTCATAAAAAATTATTCTACTGCTTAAGAAAATTGGATATAAAAAAATATAAAAATTTCTTATTTTTTTTTACAAGGATTTATTTAACCATACAATCATAAGATAAAATTTTATATGAATCTTTAATAACCTCAAAAAAATAGTAATAAAAAAATAATTATTCAATTACAATCTAAATCGATGTAAGTTTCAAACTGCATTTGAATGCATGGAGCGAAATATTCGGGGAACGGTTCATCTTTGCGTAGTGTATAATATCCTGGCTTAACTTTTCCATCAGGCATTAGAATACTAGAATCATCATCAGTTGTAGTTTCGTATTTTTCCGTACTAGTTTTTACTTCATCATTAATTTTAGTAGTCGTAGATAGATTTTTATTACTTTCCATTGCAGTTTTTACTTCATCATTACTTTCAGAAGTTGTAGCAGTATTTTCAAATTTTTTTAAGTTTACAATTATCTCATTATTATTTCTGGTATTCTCAATAGTATATTTATATTTATTTATATTATAAGTAATTACTCCATCTTTAATAGTTATATCAACATTTCCATCACTATCATTAATAGTTTCAATTGAACGTCCCTTTAATACATTATTATTATTATTATTATTATTATTATTATTATTATTATTATTATTATTATTATTATTATTATTATTATTATTTCGGAGTGTAGGAGTAGCTTTCGAATCGAATAATTCGTTAATTTTCAAATTATTCGTATACCTAAGATTTATGCGTGATTTCGAATTTTCAAAAAATTCACAAGTTTTTAAATTATTCGAATAATTTGTAAATTTTCTAATAATTCATCAATAATTCGATTAATATTCCATTTAATTTCAAATATTTTCTTCGAAAATCGAACATCCCTCGCAGATTTTAATCACGGTGGAAACACCGTGGAAGTGTAAACACCGTGGATCCACCGTGGTTACACGGTGGGTTTGTTCCATTTCACCACCGGGTATACTAGAGTGGTCCAAAAAAAACATGTTCTTTTTTTTCAAGGGCTATTATCTCAAAAGCTTCTCTAAGGTATAAAAAAAATTCCCTCCAAAGCGCAGCTTGATATCTCAATTCTTCAAGAAGCTCAATACATTTATATTTTCCCATTTAAATAACACGTAAAAAATTTTTTTTTTACGTTTTCATTCAGTAAAACTACGAAAAAATTTTTCTCTGAATTTTTAATCAATTATTCTTGTAGGAAATTTCATTCTCTACAAAAAAGTATTGAATTAGTTTTTTCGTAATCCTAACGGGTAAAAAGTTATTGAGCTTTAAATATTCGCCACAAAAGAAAATTTAATTAGATATGAAGAAAATTAAATTCAGTATCCATCCGCAAGTACTAGCTTTAATTGGAAAATATAATGAATTTGGGAGAAAAGGTGAAGAACCGAAACAATATCTGTTACAAATAGTTGCTGATCATAGGAAAAAATTTCCAAATTGTAATAAGAAAAATTATTCATAATTATATAAACGATTATTAAATTATTTAATTATTATAAACAGTTTAGAGTTTGATTAATTTCGAAATAAATACATGCAGTCACCAAAAAAGTTTTCAAAAATTTGAAATTGATTTCGAATCCATAAAAATTAAATAAATTATCTAGTAATGGTGTCAATTCCATCAAAGAGTTGCTCAAACTATCTTCCTTCAAATTTACTTAGTAACGAGTACTTAAAGCTCAATAACTTTTTAACCGTTAGGATTACGAAAAAACTATATCAATACTTTTTTGTAGATAATTAAATTTCCTATAAGCATGATTGATGTAAAATACAGAAAAATTTTTTTTTCTTCATTTTATCGGATGAAAACGTAAAAAAAAAATTTTTTACGTGTTATTCAAATGGGAAAATACAAATGTATTGAGCTTCTTGAAGAATTGAGATATCAAGCTGCGCTTTGGAGGGAATTTTTTTTATACCTTAGAGAAGCTTTAGGAATGATAGCCGAAAAAAAAATTTTTTTTTGGACCACTCTAGGGTATACACAGTGTATCCACTGTGATTACGCGGTGGATACACCGTTATTCCACGGTGGCTTGACCACTGTGTATACACGGTGTTTCCACTGTGATTCCACGGTGTTTACATTGTGATTCAAATCTGCGAGGGATTAAATTTATGTGTAAGTTGTAAAAAATAAAAAAAACAAACTTCATTTCAATACTTTACGAATAATTCAAATTTTTCGAATAAATTAAAAATTTACGAATTCGCGATTATTCGCACACCCCTATTATAGTTATTATTATTATTATTGTAATTAATTACCTTTATTTCAGCAAACGAAATTATAAAGATAACAATGAATAAATTTTTCAACATTTTTATTTTTTAAAATATTTTTTTATTTACGAGTAAAAAGTTAATTGATGACTGGTTTCTTGCTAAATGTCTTTAGTACTGTTATTTTGATTCTTTATATATTAATACTGATTGATATTGATAACAACAATTATAATTATTATTATTATTATTATTTTCTGTTATTAGTAGAATTTCGTAAAAAATTTTGTCAGCAACATTCCAGAGATTATTTCGTTGTTTGTTTTCTTCGAGTACTTGGGGTATTTTTTACATTAATTACATTTTAGTGATACCATTAGGAGTTAATGGATTTTTTAAAAGCGTATGAATATCACCGAGGTCGCAGTAATGGAAACTTCCAAGTCTGAGATCGATAACAGTTATTGCGACTCAATAAATTTAGTATTATGAAATTACTTATGGGAGATACAAAAAATTTGATTGATCCTTTTTTGTAGGGAATTAAATTTCCTATAAAAAAAGTCTGATACAATTTTTTTGTACCTCCAGTAGTTTAAACACAAATTTTATTTAAAATCTTTCAGATTTATAACTTCAAAGTTATTGCTTACAAAAAATTCTGTATTTGTGTAGTAAAAAAAGAAGGTTATTTGCATGCTTGCATGTTTAGGTTTCCACTATATTTGAATGGTGTATTGCCGTACGATGGACGGTGTGGCTCAATAAGTTATAGATCAAATTGAACGGAATATAGTATAGTGCTGGATAGCTCAACTAGTAGAGCACTCGGCGCGATACCGAATTGGTCTGGGTTCGATTCCCAGTTCGGGCTATCTATATTGCACGACTCGTGCTTTACGATCGAAAAATTTTTTTCGCCTCACTTCGGCGACTACTTCAGTTATTATACCCTTGTTAGTTCACGGAATTAAGATATTTTGCATACTACTTTAAAAATAATTTAAAGGAGATTAGTTTCATACTTTTCAAAAATTTATTTAATTCAATAAAAACGGAAAAAAACATCAAAATAGTTTCAAAAAATTTCTTGTCCGTCAAGTACGGACCCCGTATACATGATAACTTGCGAAAAAATCCAGTAATTGAATCAAATTTTTTTTTTTTAATTCTTTGAACGATTTGTAGGTCCCCTATTGCGAATGACTAGGTAACTCAGTGTCGTTTGATTACAATTAATAAAAGAACAAAAAAGGCTGTATAACTATATCTATGTATAAGTAACGCGATATATATATTTTTAATTAAATAATTTTCAAAATTGAAGTGAATTTTTTTTGAACTAATAGTATAAATTTTTTGTTATAGCTTTTTCGGTCTAAAATTAAATTAATATGATATTTTCTAAGATACACTGAGAAAAAAATACTTTTATCAAGAACATTTACTTGAGACAAAAACATATATTCTTGATAATTTTCAAGAATATATAATTTTGTCTCAAGAATTCGTAGAATTGAAGGAAATAATTTTTATTTAATTCAAGTAAAGCTATTCTTTTGTTTACTCATAATATAATATCAAATTCATATAATAACAAAAATAAATTTGATGCTCTTTTCTCAAGAAATTGATAATTAATAATAATAAAATGAATATTTTTAACGGATTTCTTGAACCAAGAAATTCTTGTTTGGAAAATAGTATTTTTTTTTCTCAGTGTAAGGTAGCGAATAGATAAAAAAAAAATTTGGAAAATCCAAAAGTGCACGCCTCGAACGCTCATATTATAATAAAATTAATTATTAATGTTTTTTCTTAATTACAAAATTTTTGAATAAACATCTAGACATTCCTTATTTTTTTTTTTTTTTTAATTTAGTTAATTGGATAACAGTTGGCAAGTCAATTTATCACACGATATAATAAAAAAAAAAAAAAAAATTATCTGATGGTAAAGTGGAGCCTTACAATATCAGCAAAGTTTCATGATAATCATGCCTACTTACATTTGTGGGGGAAAAATGGCGGATTAAGCATTAGTAAAGATAATCAGTTTTCAGTTTTGAATTGATAATAAATGAACGAGAAGGACTACAGTAGTAATATTTAAAAGGCTTCTATTCTACTAAAATCTGAAGCTATTGAAAAAAAAGTTAGACTGATTAATTCAGTTTTTCGAGAGATATCTTGCTCACACACGGACATCCCAATTGACGTCCAACTAGTCTCATGTTAAATAATTTTTTTCTTATTATAGTGTAGCTTAATGAAATTTTTAATTAAATCCAAATTATTCTTTAGAATTTTCTCAAGACATTGGTGTACTTTTTTGTCCACAGAGGTGATTTATGAAATTAGCAGAAATGATTAAAGGTAGGAAAATCCCGTTTTCACGACAAGTCGATTATAGAGCACAACCTCTCCCGCTATCGCGTCCGAAGCGTGCAAAAAAATTAACCATTTAACCGGTTAAACCCTCAGCTAATTAGCCTAGCTAATTTGAGTTAACCGGTTAAGCCTTTGGCTGCTTAGCCAAGCTAATGAAGTTAACCGGTTAAATTAGCTAAGCTGATGAGCTAGCCAACTAATTAACCTGCACGGAGAAAATTAAATGATTGCAGTTACTATCTATTTATGGTAAAATTTTTTACCATCAACCCGATGGTAGTGACAACTATCTGGATGATTGTATAAATCATATTTATGGTAACTGTTACAATCATGTATGTTAATTAGAGATAGTTACAGTTATCATTTTAAATAGTTTTATTTACGATCTAGATGGTTACAGTTACCATCAGAAATTGTAGTAGTTACCATTAAAGATGATTAAAGTAACCATCTAAGACAATTAATGATGTTACCATTAATGATGTTCTTGTCAGCATTGGATGTCATGAACCCTTACCATACAAAATAGACGACCTTGTTCAAGACATTCAATGGACAAGTTTTCAGAATGATAGAATAACAATTAATTCAATTATAATGAAACCGTCTGACAGACCATCATTTTACCAAGTTAAAAAAATACTAAATGTCAACAATGGCCAAATTTTATTCATTACCCAGTACTTGGATGATTGTTATTTCGATGAACACACTCAATCATTCAAAGTTATTAACAGAAGCTCTCTCGCTTGGAAATTTTTTTTTATGCTGATATTGAAGACTGTACAGTAACTTATTTCAATATTTTAGACAATCAAGTGTACATAACTAAATTATGGATTTAAATAATTGTAAAAAATAAATAATTGTCATTTTTTTGTAAAAATTTTATAAATAAAATTTAAGTATGTTTATCATCATATTTGTAATCAAAAATTTATAATTTTGCACCAGTACTTGAAAATTATTGAATTTTTAATCAATTTTTTTTATAGCATTTAATAATATTTATCAGTGATAAATTATCACTATCCTTGATAGGAAACATTATTATCCTGATGGTAAATATTACCATCCTGATAGTAGCTGTAATCATCTTAATGGTTACTGTTATCATCCTGATGGTAACTGTTACTATAAAAAATGGTAACTGCAATTATAAAAAATTGTAGCACTAACCATCTTTACACTGAAAAATTTTTTAATCATCCTAGATGATTGCAGCTACAAATTTAGTATGATAACTCCAATCATTTATTTTTCTCTGTGTGGTTAACTTTTTTAACCGGTTAAGCCGGTTTAGATGTACAGCCCTAATATATATATTTATATATATTTTGCTAGGATTCTTGAGAAATTTTTACGTAGTTCTGTGTCTCGTCTTAAGTAAGTCTACACTAAGTAAGAACAATAGCTCAGACTCGCTGCAGAATTTCTTAAGATATCAGCAGTTTTTAAGATTTTTTAAAAAATTTCTTAACTTGAATTTTCGAAAATTAATAAAAAATTATTCTATTACAATTATAAGATAAAATTTTATATAAATCTTTAATGATTTCCAAAAAAAATGATTATTCAAAAACACTCTAAATCGATGTAAGAGTCAAACTGAAGCTGATTGCATGGAGCGAAATATTCGGGGAACGGTTCATCTCTGCGTAGTGTATAATATCCTGGTTTAACTTTTCCATCAGGCATTAGAATACTAGAATCATCAGCAGTTGTAGTTTCGTAATTTTCTGTACTAATTATTACTTCATCATTTTTTTCAGTAGTAGTACTAGTAGTAGTAGTAGTAGTAGTAGTAGTAGTAGTAGTAGTAGTAGTAGTATTTTCAAACTCTTTCAAGTTTACAATTTTCTCATTATTATTTTTAGTATTGTCAACAGTATATCTATATTTATTTACATTATAAGTAATTACTCCATCTTTAATAATTATATCAACATTCCCATCACTGTTATTATCATCATTAATAGTTTCAATTGAACGTCCCTTTAATAAATTATTATTATTATTATTATTATTATTATTATTATTATTATTATTATTATTATTATTATTATTATTATTATTATTATTATTATTATTATTATTATTACTATTATTATTATTACTATTATTATTATTACTATTACTATTATTACTATTATTACTATTATTATTATTATTATTATTATTATTATTATTATTATTATTATTATTATTATTATTATTATTATTATTTCGGAGTGTAGGAATAGTTTTCAAATCAAACTAATCAAATAATTCATTAATTTTCGAATCATTCGTGATTTTGAATTTTTAAAAAATTCAAAGTATTCACAAGTTTTTTGAATTATTCGAATAATTTGTAAATTTTATAATAATTCATCAATAATTGGATTAACCCTTTCCCGAAAGTGTGCGTTGAAATGAATCGGTGTGAGCTCTACGGGTGGTAGCGCCAATCAAAGTTCGTTTTTAAGGATGTGTAAGTAACAGTTTAGTCGTAGTAGTGCATGCATGCGCCCCTTCTACTATTTTTTCTGCCCCTTTTCTTCTCAACATAGGCCAGTAAAAATATACGTTTTTTTGGGTCAACTTTGCACTAAATTTCCGATCCAAATTTTTTTTTTTTTTAAGTTTAGGATCACTTACTGAGCATAAAATCACAAAATGCTGACAGATCTAGGTGACGCCACCATCGCTATCCTTAAAAAATGTTTTCGGCCGATATCTCGGAAACTATGCACTTTAGGGCAAAAGTCATGGAGACCATTATTATAGAGAATAAAATTTCGCATCTTTTTTTTCTAGTAAACTTTTTTGTAAAACTTACCGTTTACGATTTATGGCCCATTTAATGAACCGGTATTTCTATCGCGGCCAATAACTCTTGAAATATTAGATTAATCAATAAAATGCATCAATCCATTTTTAAAGATCAGTTAATTCTCTACAACTTTTGTTTCAAACTTTTTTTTCTGATGTCCATACTTTTTGAGTTATAGGACGTTTACTAGCGCTCTTTCGCTTTTAAACGAAGACGTACGATTCAAATCGAGAGTAGGGACTCGTCATCCGGGAAAAGGTTAATATTCCATTTAATTTCGAATATTTTCTTCGAACATCGAACATAAAATTTATGTGTAAGTTGTAATAAATAAATAAAAAAAAAACTTCATTTCAATACGTTACGAATAATTCAAATTTTTCGAATAAATTAAAAATTTACGAATTCGCGATTATTCGCACACCCCTATTATAGTTATTATTATTATTATTGTAATTAATTACCTTTATTTCAGCAAACGAAATTATAAAGATAACAATGAATAAATTTTTCAACATTTTTATTTTTTAAAATATTTTTTTATTTACGAGTAAAAACTTAATTGATGACTGGTTTCTTGCTAAATGTCTTTAGTACTGTTATTTTGATTCTTTATATATTAATACTGATTGATATTGATAGCAACAATAATAATTATTATTATTATTATTATTTTCTGTCATTAGTAGAATTTCGTAGATAATTTTGTCAGCAACATTCCAGAGATTATTTCGTTGTTTTTTTTCTTCGAGTACTTGGGGTATTTTTTACATTAATTACATTTTAGTGATACCATTAGGAGTTAATGGATTTTTTAAAAGCGTATGAATATCACCGAGGTCGCAGTAATGGGAATTCCCAAGTCTGAGATCGATAACAGTTATTGCGACTCAATAAATTTAGTATTATGAAATTACTTATTGGAGACACAAAAAATTTGACTGATACATTTTTATAGGGAATTAAATTTTCTATAAAAAAAGTCTGATACAATTTTTTTGTACCTCCAATAGTTTAAACACAAATTTTATTTAAAATCTTTCAGATTTACAACTTTAAAGTTATTGCTTACAAAAAAATTTTTTTTTTGTGTAGTAAAAAAAAAATCCATATTATCGAATTTCCGAGATAATTTCCTCTAGTTGAAGTACCCACATCACTATATTTAAAAAAAAATTTTTTTATTTTTCAATCCAAGTTCGCCTAAACTCAAAAATCAGCGAATTTTCGTGAATTCATGCTGTCAACAATTAAAAAAAAATTTTTTGTCGAACGAGGTATAGAAAGTAGTGGTAAAAGCAGTGGTCAAATACTTTTAGATTTTATGTCATTTTTATTTTTATGAGGATATCAATAACAAATAATAAAAAAAAGTAATTATTTAATGACAATCTAAATCAATGCGATCTTCAAACATATACTGCATTTGATGGCATGGAAGGAAATATTCGGGGAACGGTTCATCTCTGCTTAGTGAATAATATCCCGGCTTAACACTTCCATCAGGATATAAAATACTCGAATCATCATAAGTTGTAGTTTCGTAATTTTTTGTATTAGTTTTTACTTTATCATTATTTTCAGTATTCGCAGTGGGATTTTCATCACTTTCCGTATTAGTTATTACTTCCCAGTTATTTTCAGTATTCGCAGTGGGATTTTCATCACTTTCCGTATTAGTTATTACTTCCCAGTTATTTTCAGTAGTCGCAGTGGGATTTTCATCACTTTCCGTATTAGTTATTACTTCATAATTATTTTCAGTATTCGCAGTAGGATTTTCATCACTTTCCGTATTAGTTATTACTTCATAATTATTTTCAGTATTCGCAGTAGGATTTTCATCACTTTCCGTATTAGTTATTACTTCATAATTATTTTCAGTAGTCGCAGTAGGATTTTCAAGCTTTTCCAAGTTTACAATTATCTTATTATTATTTTTAATATTTAATTCATAGTCAGAACTATTATTATTATTATTATCAGTATTATTACTATTATTTTCAATATTACATTTATATTTATTTATATCAATAGTAATTACTCCATCTTTAATTACTATATGAACATTCCCATTATCATCATTATTGACAATTTCAATTGAACGTCCCTTTAATAAATAAATTATCATTATTATTATCATAATTATAATACCAGGAATAGTAGTTGTATTAATATAAAACATACGAGAACTAATACAGCTCAGAAAAGTATTCGTATAATTGGTATAATAATCTTCCTGAGAACGTTAAACAAGAAAAAAATTTATCAAGTTTTAGAAGAACATTGAAGCGATTTTTAAAAGCTCATTTTTAAAACTATGTTATTCAAATGTCTGTATAGTTGTAAGAAATTAATGTATTTAACTAGCAATACGCTAAATAAACACGATTATAATTATTATTATTATTATTTTATTTGATGTGATTTTACTGAAACGATCAGGGTTTTTTTTATTTTTTGTTAAAGGAATCACGGCTTTACTGGTCTTGTTTATTGACTTGTTAGATTAGATTCATCGTATTAATAAATACATGTGGACTAATATTATTAGTATGCACTGTAATAAAATACATTTATCGAATAAAATCAAAGTCTTGAATTTAATATGTTTAAAAAAAAAAATTCTTCGTCAAACAAAATATGATTTTTTTTCAATTTTCATTCCATTTTTTTCCAAAAAATTTTTCATTTATTTAATTTTTCATTTTATTTTCTTCCAAATTAACATCATTTATACGTCTAAAGTAGAATATACTTGCATCAACTTTACTGATGAGCCCAGCAAGTATATTCGAGGCGAAACCGTTTTTTAAAACATATTAAATTCAAGACTTTGATTTTATTCGATAAATGTATTTTATTACAGTGCGTACTAATAATATTAGTCCACATAATTTACGAATAAGTCAAATTTTTCGAATAAATTAAAAATTTACAAATACTTTGGAAATTCACTATTAATTCGAAAACCGACAAACAATTTATTAATTCGGATTGTTCGCACACCCCTAATATAATAATAATTATTATTGTTGTAATTAATTACCTTTGTTTCAGCGAACGAAATAATAAAAATAAAAATAAATAACTTTTTCAACCACATTTTTATTTTTAAAAATATTTTTTTATCTATGATGAGTAAAAATTTAATTGATGACTGGTTTGTTGCCAAATGGCTTCAGTACTTTCATTTTAACCCTCTCCCGGTAAATCTTGAGTCCCTACTCTCAATTTGAATCGTACGTCTTCGTCTTTAGGTGAGAGAGCGCTAGCCTATTTAGTAGAGAAGAGGTAGAACAAATATAAAAGGGAGCGCAAGCACGCACGACTACGATTGAACTATTACTCACACAGCCTTACTAAGAACTTTGATTGGTTTTATTCCTAAACAGCTCACACGGAGACTCCAAACCGGGAAAGGGTTAATTCTATGTGTATTGATAGTGATAATGATAATAACAATAATAATAATATTTATCATTATTATTATTTGACATTAGTAAAATTTCGTAAGAAATTTTTGTCATGAACATTTTAGAGATTATTTTATAATGTTTTTTTCAAATACTTAGGTTCTTTTTAAGCGTAGAATTATCATTGAGGTCACGGGTTAATTAAAATTTCAAAGTCCGAGATAACAACTGTTGCGACTCGATATATTTAATATTATCAAATTGACTATTGGAGATACGAAAAAATTAAACTAATACTTTTTTGTTTTATTTTGATTCGAAATCCCTCAGATTAATCTTGAAAGTTATTGTTTTCAAAAAAAATTTTTTTTTGTTCAGTAAATATAAAAAATTGGTACTATTCAATTTCTGAAATAATTTCCTCTAGTTTGAGTACCCACAACACTATATTTAAAAAAAAAAAATTCCATTCCAAAAATTATCATAAATAGGAAATTAATTTTTTCATTTTTCAATTTTCACACCTACAGTCTCACTACCCAGACAATTCCCTCTAGTTTAAGTACCCACATCACTATATTTAAAAAAAAAGAATCCCATTCCAAAAATTACCATAAATAGGAAATTAATTTTTTTATTTTTCAATTTTCACACCTACAGTCTCACTACCCAGACAATTTCCTCTAGTTTAAGTACCCACATCACTATATTTAAAAAAAAAAGAATTCCATTCCAAAAATTACCATAAATAGGAAATTAATTTTTTTATTTTTCAATTTTCACACCTACAGTCTGACTACCCAGACAATTTCCTCTAGTTTAAGTACCCACATCACTATATTTAAAAAAAAAAGAATTCCATTCCAAAAATTACCATAAATAGGAAATTAATTTTTTTATTTTTCAATTTTCACACCTACAGTCTGACTACCCAGACAATTTCCTCTAGTTTAAGTACCCACATCACTATATTTAAAAAAAAAAGAATTCCATTCCAAAAATTACCATAAATAGGAAATTAATTTTTTTATTTTTCAATTTTCACACCTACAGTCTCATTATCCAGACAATTTCCTCTAGTTTAAGTACCCACATCACTATATTTAAAAAAAAAGAATTCCATTCCAAAAATTACCATAATTTCAAAATTAATTTTTTTATTTTTTAATTTTCATACCTACAGTCTCATTACCCAGACAATTTCTAGTAGTTTAAGTACCCACATCACTATATTTAAAAAAAAAGAATTCCATTTCAAAAATTACCATAATTTCAAAATTAATTTTTTTATTTTTCAATTTTCACACCTATAGTCTCACTACCCAGACAATTTCCTCTAGTTTGAGTACCCACATGACCATATTAAAATTACAAAAAAAATAATCACACCATTAATTAACCAAAACGTCATCTAATAAAAAAATAAAAATTCCATAGTGTTTTCTCAGTAATAA
Organism: Microplitis mediator; assembly: GCF_029852145.1. Lineage (NCBI taxonomy): Eukaryota > Metazoa > Arthropoda > Insecta > Hymenoptera > Braconidae > Microplitis > Microplitis mediator. The sequence goes on along the minus strand of NC_079969.1, from coordinate 1,413,610 downwards.
TTTATTAACAACTTCATTCTACAATCTAACAAAAATTATAACTAATTAATGTAACCAACTGCCATTAATCACTCATTAATCATCAATCCTCATTGTTACAAATTTTATTATTAACATCATTAATTAATAATCCGTCCATCCATAGTAATTATTACCATTAATCGTATTAACATTAGTAATATGATTACTCTCATTAATAATAACCTTACCCTCTTTTCCTTTAATAGTTATATCATTAACATTATTCTTGCCATTATTAATAATAATAAGCTTACTATCACCATTAATAATAATAGTAAGCACATTATTCTTATTATTATTAATCGTTATCAATTCACTGTTAGCATTAATCGTGATCGTAACAACATTATTATTATTATTACGAATATTAATAGCCTTATTATTTTTAACAAAAATCGAATTAACGTTATTATTATTATTGCTAATAGTAATATTACCAATATTGTCATTATTAATATTTATTTCATTATTATTATTATTATTGCTGGTAATAGAAATAACGTTACTGTTTTTACCGACGGTTAATACTTTATTATTATTACTATTATCTTTAATAATAATTTGGTCGCTATCATTTTCAATATTAATCGCATCTAAATTATTGTTATAGTTTTGGATATTAATGATCTTACTATTTTTCTTGATATTAATATCGTTCAAATTGTTACTGTTGCTATTAATAGTAATACTATTGCTATTACTTCCGATAGTTATCGTATTGTTGTTATTATTAAAATTACTAATTTTAGTTACGTCATTAATATTCTTAATATTAACTTCATTGGTGTTGTTAACATTATTTTCAATAATAAGTGACTTTTTGTTGTTATTAATATTCACGATATTCGTGTTATTGTCATGATTTTGAATAGTATACTCCTCATTAATGTCATTAATATTCCATGTTGTGACATTATTATCGTCTTTAGTGACGACGATGCTACCGTTGCCGTTAATATTGTTATAATTTGGATTATTGTTGGAAAAACAGCGCATACGCCCCCCAATTTGGTGGCAAATTGTCGATGTTCCGGAATAATAGTTTATCGAATGGACCTTTAATTCATAAAATCATATTTTGTTATATTATAAGTATAATATTTAGTGAAAAATAGTCAGATATGATCATATATGATTGTATATAAGCATTAGAATTTGGTTAAAACTGAAAAATGGACATATCTGATTGTATATGATCATATAGAACCACATATATGAGCAGAAATATCAACATATGTTTATATATGACTGATATTACTACGTCGATGTGATTATGTTTAGTAATTGGTCCTATCTGATCATATATGATCATGAACAAACGGTAAGTCTTGATTAAAACCAGTGATGAGGCTTATCTGATTTTATATGATTAACCATAGCGACATATATGAGCATTTATAACAATATATGATCATCATGAAAGTATGTGATCATATAAGGTTTTTATGCTCGTGTTTATTTACATAAAAAGATAAGTATCTAAATCTGATCACATGGAATAATAACTCCTATCTGATCATATACAGTCATATATAGTTATATGTGTAAATATACTACCATATATTGCTCACTATGATCATATATGAGTACAAATGATCACATGGGGTCATAAATGCCTACAATCATGTCTATTCTTATATGATCATATATGATCCTGTATAAATATCAAGATTTGACACATAATACATATCCTCATATATATGGTTCATAGATGCCCATATTCTAGAGCCTATGTTCAGATATAGTCATATATGACTAATGTTTCAAAATCTATTCACATATGATCATATATGAATACTCAGATCTGATAATATCAATATCTATTTTTATTAGTACGCAAAATTAAGTATTATAAATTTATATTCACACATACGGTCAGATATGGATATATATCATCATATGTGATATCAGATATGATCATATAGCTCCCCTGATTAAACAACTGAATTCGATCGAATTAAACCGAATTAAATTTTTAATTCTATTTAATTCAGATAAATTCTGTTAATTCGGTACCTAACTTAAAAATGAATTCTGTCTAATTCGGCAGGAAAACCAGAATTTGTCAAAATTAAAACGAATTTAAATAATTCTATTCGGTTTAATTCTGATTAATTAAAAAATAATTCTCCAATTTCTGGTTCTGAATCTGAATTTAACTGAATTAAAACGAATTTGAAATTTTTAAATCGGTTTTATTCTGTTTAATTCAAATTCAAATTTTCAATTCAGTTTAATTCTGTTTTGCAGAATTCGACAGAATGAAATTTTTAATTCAGATAAATTCTGTTAATTGGGTACATAACTTAAAAATGAATTCTGTCTAATTCGGCAGGAAAACCAGAATTTGTCAAAACTAAAACGAATTTAAATAATTCTATTCGGTTTAATTCTGATTAATTCAAAACTAATTCTCTAATTTCTGGTTCTGAATCCGAATTAAACTGAATTAAAACGAATTTGAAATTTTTAAATCGGTTTTATTCTGTTTAATTCAAATTAAAATTTTCAATTCAGTTGAATTATGTTTTACAGAATTCGACAGAATGAAATTTTTAATTCTATTTAATTCAGATAGATTTTGTTAATTCGGTACCTAAATTAAAAATGAATTCTGTCTAATTCGGCAGGAAAACCAGAATTTGTCAAAATTAAAACGAATTTAAATAATTCTACTCGTTTTAATTCTGATTAATTCGAAAATAATTCTCCAATTTCTGGTTCTGAATCCGAATTAAACTGAATTAAAACGAATTTGAAATTTTTAAATCGGTTTTTTTCTGTTTAATTCAATTCAAATTTTCAATTCAGTTGAATTCTATTTTGCAGAATTCGACAGAATACAACAGAATTAAAATTTTTAATTCGCTCGAATTCAGTTGTTTAATCAGGGTTACCATACGCTACATATTACCTAATTACATCTAAATATTTTTGCCCAGAATATTTAAAATTTATAATAAATATGAATAATTACCTTAATTTCGGCGAGCGAAATTATTGAAAAAATTAAAATATTTTTTAAACACATTTTTAATTAATAACAAGACGATTTAATCAATGACTGGTGTGTTGCGAAACGGTATTATGACTGCCTTTATATCCGATAAATAAATTTATTCGTCATCATCATCATTATTGTTATTATTATTATTATTAATGTCAATATTATTATTCTTACATATCCTTGTTTTTAAGCGGAACCTGTTTCCATGTTTTACACCGCGTCAATTTCCGGCTTAAGATAAACTACAAAATAATAATTATCTTGTGTTTGTCGACAATGACAAATTATAACCTAGCGTATGATAAAAAAAAGATATTTATCACTCCATAGTTACGAACGAAGACATATTTCGTTTAATCGTTAATGAGATACTAAATGGTTGTGTACAGTAATATAATAATAAAAAAAACACCTGTTTAAATTTAATAGTTGTCATAATTTAAAAAAAAAACAGATAATATTAAAACGGACTATTTTTCAAATAAATTTTTATTGTAATTTTTAAAAATAAACTAAGAGATAAATTATTATTTCTGCGCTCAAAAATGGGTCTTGTTTGGTAATGATGTCATTATGGTCCCAGAATGAAAAAATTATTGGGCCAGATTAAGCCGAATTTTCAGCTGTCACTCGGCGAAAATTAATAATCAAATTCTATTAACTCGGAACTTTCTCTCAGAACTTCTCTTCAAAATTAAGAGGTCGCTAATCGTAATTTTTCATTTCTCATTTTCGAAAAGTGGAGAAATTTCGTTTTCACACGTGGAATTCTTTAACTTACCAGCACATAAGTGTATCAGAGAAGTCAACACGTATGCCTGCTGGAAAGTCAAAAAGGCTGTAATTTTTCGATAAATTTAATTTTTCCAAAAATTATTCAAGGTCAAAATTTAAATCGTAGTAAATTTTAGTATTGTGACATCCCGGCGAAACTATTAGACTTATCATGAAATGTTATAAGACCTTTTTTGTAGATCGTTTTATCTCCTACAACTTATCTCTTAGAAAGTTTTCAAAATTCCTGAAAGCTCGTTAAGTACAACCTTAAATATATCGTAATTCATTGATATAAACAAATATTATTTTTTTACAATATTTATAGTGCATTGGTATATTTATTACATTCATAATTTGTGGTACATAATTTTTATTATCCACATCAATCGTAATTTTTCCAGAAAAAAAATATTTAGATATTAATATAGAGTCTCATTAATCAAACGGTATCATATACTCTCTAAACATGAATTAGTAGAAATTTAATTAATTACGTTAGTGAAACAGTATTCACTTCATAATCAGTGTATTTAAATAACAAATTAGTGAATTCTCACTAATAAATTTAGTACTATAATTTTCACTAGCAAATTAGTGATTTTCACTACTGAACTACCGATATTTTCATAATTTCTACAAGTCAAACTGTTATTCACTTCTTAATTTATGAATTTCACAATTTCACTAGTGACTTTAACTAGCAAATAATTAAATATTTTACTAGATATAAATATAATTAATAATTGTGGTACTATTTTTAAAAATTTTAATAAAAAACTTTCAAAATAAAAAAAAATAGAAGTACAGAACAATAATATATTTATATGAAGAGTACGTCAATCATAACATCGTGGATTTTTTATTTCTTCATCAGTGATTGTTTGGTATCATAACGAATATACTATTTACACTCACGCGATCACATGCGTAGGTCAGCGCAGTGGATAGCGTCAAAGACTTTGAATCGGAAGGATGCAGGTTCGAGCCCAGCAGTCACCGGGATTTTTTCATCAATCAAAATATCATGTATACTTCCTCTAAGTAATGATTCTAATACATTAATCACATTTCGGATCTAATTACAAGTGTCTTATATTTTTTTTCGCAATATAATATTTTTTTTCACCGATGAAATCAGTGGATTCCCATATTCACTTTTCAATTTAGTGGATTCTCATATTCACTTATCAAATCAGTGAATTCTAATATTCACATATTCATTTAGTGAATATTCACTAATTCTGTGTGGTACGATTGTAGCATTGACAATTAGTGAATATTCACTTAAAATTAGTGAAAAATCACGAATTCTGCGTGGTACGATGGTAGCATTGACAATTAGTGTATATTTACTTGAAATTAGTGGAAAATCACTAATTCTGCGTGGTACGATTGCAGCATTGACAATTAGTGAATATTCACTCAAAATTAGTGAAAAATCACTAATTCTGCGTGGTACGATGGTAGCATTGACAATTAGTGAATATTCACTCAAAATTAGTGAAAAATCACTAATTCTGCGTGGTACGATTGCAGCATTGACAATTAGTGAATATTCATTTAAAATTAGTGAAAAATCACTAATTCTGCGTGGTACGTACGATTGTAGCATTGACAATTAGTGAATATTCACTTAAAATTAGTGAAAAATCACTAATTCTGCGTGGTACGATTGCAGCATTGACAATTAGTGAATATTCACTTAAAATTAGTGAAAAATCACTAATTCTGCGTGGTACGATTGCAGCATTGACAATCAGTGAATATTCACTTGAAATTAGTGAAAAATCACTAATTCTGCGTGGTATGATTGTAGCATTGACAATTAGTGAATATTCACTTAAAATTAGTTAATATTCACTAATTTTGCGTGGTACGATTGCAACATTGACAATTAGTGAATATTCACTTATAATTAGTGAAAAATCACTAATTCTGCGTGGCACGATTGTAGCATTGACAATTAGTGAATTTTCACTTAAAATTAGTGAAAAATCACTAATTCTGCGTGGCACGATTGCAGCATTGACAATTAGTGAATGTTCACTTAAAATTAGTGAAAAATCACTAATTCTGCGTGGTAGATTGTAGCATTGACAATTAGTGAATATTCACTTAAAATTCGTGAATATTCACTAATTCTGCGTGGTACGATTGCAGCATTGACAATTAGTGAATATTCACTTGAAATTAGTGAAAAATCACTAATTCATATTTAAAGAGTATATTACGTGTGTTCACATATGAGCAAGTAATATGTTAATATGTTCATAATATTCATATAACATTATATCTAACTAATTTATTATTAATCATTTTTGTTATTAATTAATTAACTTTACAGTCAGTAATTTAATAATTATCAGCATGAATAGTGTTAACATTATTCCACCCGTTCTTGTTAATAGTATTAATAACTCCTCTTAATCCTTTAACAGTTACTGTATTCTTGTTATTATAACCGTTGTTAATATCAATATGTCCATTGTTACCAGTAATAGTAATTGTGCAAACATTATTATAACGATTAATAACTTTAATATATTTACTATTACCTTCAATAGTTAATTCCACACGATTATTGTTATCATTTCGCATCTCTATATATTCACTATTACCATTAATTTTTATTTTATTAATATTATTGTTCTTGTTATCAAGTTTTATTTCATTGCTATCATGATTAATAGTGATGGTATTTCTATTATTATTTTTATTTTTAATAGCGAGCGAACCCTTTATGCTTTCGAAGACACAGTTTTTAACTTTGTTATTATCGTTATTAATAGCGATGATTCCGCTGGTTTCACTTGGACATAATTCCTCTTCATTGTTGTTGTCTTCGTTGAAAGTAATATTCGCGCCATCACTACTGATAGAATCCTGACCAATAGCAGAAACTTTATCGCCGGAAATATGGTAACCGTGATTTTCAGAAAAATCATAAGTTTTATAAGTACATTCATATGAATTATTAATGTTCCAATGACAAGTTTTCACTTTCATGACTGATCCTTCGAAGTTTATTTCGATTGCCTTTAATAAACAAAATAAATATAGTTAATAATATATATTGAGGTGTGCGAATGGTATTTTAATCGAATTTAATAATTCGATACAATCAAAAGATGGAATAATTCGCAGCTTTTTGAATTATTCGTCGACATTTTAATTCCCGTACGAAAAAATATATCCAGGATATATACGGAAAAAATTGAATATATGTCATATATATTCAGATTTGCTCGAATATATACGGAGATATACTTTTTCCGAGCGGGTTAACTGAAAGTTTTAGAATTATATTCGTAACTTTTAAAATTACTTGACTCGAATCAATTAAATTCTGATCGGCTTTGAAATATTAAATTTTCATGTTATGATGAAAAATTATTTGCACTTCGAATAAAATTTTGAATCTATTCAAGCATTTTTTTCTCTGAAATGTAGAGTAATCGTTCAGTGCTCTTCGTTAATCTACCCTGATTAAACAACTGAATTCGACCGAATTAAAAATTTTAATTCTGTTATATTCTGTCGAATTCTGCAAAACAGAATTCAACTGAATTAAAAATTTGAATTTGGATTAAACAGAATAAATCCGATTTAGAAATTTCAAATTCGTTTTAATTCAGTTTAATTCGGATTCAGAACCAGAAATTGGAGAATTATTTTCGAATTAATCAGAATTAAACCGAATAGAATTATTTAAATTGGTTTTAATTTGGACAAATTCTGGTTTTCCTGCCGAATTAGACAGAATTCATTTTTAAGTTAGGTACCGAATTAACAGAATTTATCTGAATTAAATAGAATTAAAAATTTTATTCTGTTTAATTCTGTCGAATTCTGCACAACAGAATTCAACTGAATTGAAAATTTAAATTTGAATTAAACAGAATAAATCCGATTTAAAAATTTCAAATTCGTTTTAATTCAGTTTAATTTGGATTCAGAACCAGAAATTGGAGAATTATTTTCGAATTAATCAGAATTAAACCGAATAGAATTATTTAAATTCGTTTTAATTTTGACAAATTCTGGTTTTCCTGCCGAATTAGACAGAATTCATTTTTAAGTTAGGTACCGAATTAAAAGAATTTATCTGAATTAAATAGAATTAAAAATTTAATTCTGTTTAATTCTGTCGAATTTTGCAAAACCGAATTCAACTGAATTAAAAATTTGAATTTGAATTAAACAGAATAAATCCGATTTAAAAATTTCAAATTCGTTTTAATTCAGTTTAATTCGGATTCAGAACCAGAAATTGGAGAATTATTTTCGAATTAATCAGAATTAAACCGAATAGAATTATTTAAATTCGTTTTAATTTTAACAAATTCTGGTTTTCCTTAGACAGAATTCATTTTTAAGTTAGGTACCGAATTAACAGAATTTATCTGAATTAAATAGAATTAAAAATTTAATTCTGTTTAATTCGATCGAATTCAGTTGTTTAATCAGGGTAATCTGATTGATTTTTACTCACTGAAAGAGTAAAATTTCGTAATTCGAAAGTAAAAAGTCGTAATGGCCCAAGATTACTCGACTTAATTACTCGAGTAATTTTTAGAAGAAACAACATCGCAATATTCATACAAAAATTATTTCCGTGTAAAAATAAAATTTTTGAATTACATTTAGGCCATTAAAATAAAGATTCATAATTTTTATTTTTTTATTCTCGTTTGTAAATAAAAATCCATTGATTTAAAATAAAATCTTTTTTCTTCTATTTCAAAGAAAAAAAACTCAAAATGAAAATCACATTTTTTACGCCCTGACATGAATATGAAACTTATCTCTTATATAAAAATATCTCTTATAAAACTTATCTCTTATAAAAATATATATCTCATATATAATTATACAATAATTATTTTTTTTTTTCAAAATATAATTAATAATAATAAATATTTTACCCACCCTTATTTCGGCGATCCCCATCAAGAAGAAAAGAATCGATAAACATTTGAGAGCCATTTTATCAATTGTTTCTTATATGAACCGGAATAAAAATTAGCGTAGACTGTTCTGACGCTTACTATTTTATCTAATTAAATATTGTCGTATATATACTCAAACTAATCCTGATTATAATTGTTATCAAGGCCATGATGTTACCTCATGTGCGACGTCAAAAAAATTAAAACAATTCTTTGAACGCTACCGTTAGCAAGAAATTTTAGCCCAAATGATAATTTTTATTATATAATAAAAATATATAAAACAATATTGTTTTGTCACCACTATTTGTCATGGAATAACTTCAGCAATGGAATTTAGTCAACAAAATTTCCCAAATTATTGATATTATAATTTTGTCATTATAAATCATCGTCTTTTACTGAAATTTCAATTTAGTCACACTGATATGATAAGCATATTTGGTTAATGTTCAAACGTGCTAATCATTTTTAAGCCTCTCATTAAAATTACAAGACATTAAAAACTCTTCTTTCAAGTTTATAATTTTTGCGTATTAAATTAAACAAATAATTTTTTTTCGTGAGTTCTTAAGAAGACTGAGATAGATCAGAGTTATTGTGAATAGATAAACAGAATTTCTTTGAAAATTATTCTTTGAAAAAAACTAACAATTTTTTTTTTTAAGCAACAGAAGAAAAAATTGCTTATATCGAATTCTTGAGCTGATTTCCTCTAGTTTGAGTACCCACATCACTATACACGGAGAAAAAAATTTAGTTAATTTTACTAAAAAATATGAGAATAATTACTAAATTTGGATAATAATCTTGAAACGCTTATGATTTATATGAAAAATTCATAAGCAGATTAGCATATTTTACAAGTCTTTTAGTAAATTTTACTATCCCGTTAAGTAAATTTTACTGTATTAGAATGGAAAAAAATTAAATTAAAGTTTTAATAGTTTTTCAACTTTTTATTATTATTGATTATTATTATCATTATTTCTGTCATCTGTATTGGTGTTGGTGTGGATTTTTGTTTTTTAAAAAACCACTTGATTCAACCGAGATTCGAACCCTGATCTCCCGCGCGCGAGTCCTTTCCAATGTCTGACGGCCCGATGTGTCCTTTGAACAAAAGTTTCAGAACTTGTAATACATCTTTGTATATGCTATCCCCACCAACTTTTAATTTTATCTATACATAGTAAAATTTACTATACAGATAGTAAAAAAATATAATCGTGTTAGCAAAAAATACATTGCGTATAGTAATTTTTAATATTTTGTATAGTAACAAATCCTATATTGTATGAGAAAATTTACTTTCTTAAATCTGTATTTATTAATAATACTTATAGTAAAATTTACTATACAAATAGTAAAAAATATAATCGTCTTAGCAAAAAATACATTACGTATAGTAATTTTTAATATCTTATTATGTAATTATTACTAACTAGTAAATTTTACTAAACGTTTAGTAATAATTACAATCCAGAATATATTTTTTCATAGCTGTTAGTAAATTTTACTATAGTATTGTAATTTTTACTATACTTTTTTCTCCGTGTACTTAGATTAAAAAAAACAAATTCGAATCTCAGTAATATTTAGATGTTTTACAGTTTATTTTTTAATAGTTATTGCGCATTAATACATCGAGTGAAGAAAAATATAAATCATGATAAATAGTAATGGTACACGGAGAAAATTAAATGATTGCAGTTACTATCTATTTATGGTAAAATTTTTTACCATCAACCCGATGGTAGTGACAACTATCTGGATGATTGTATAAATCATATTTATGGTAACTGTTACAATCATGTATGTTAATTAGAGATAGTTACAGTTATCATTTTAAATAGTTGTATTTACGATCTAGATGGTTACAGTTACCATCAGAAATTGTAGTAGTTACCATTAAAGATGATTAAAGTTACCATCTAAGACAAGTAGACTTTAAACATCAAATTATGGATTTAAATAATTGTAAAAAATAAATAATTGTCATTTTTTTGTAAAAATTTTATAAATAAAATTTAAGTATGTTTGTCATCATATTTGTAATCAAAAATTTATAATTTTGCACCAGTACTTGAAAATTATTGAATTTTTGATCAATTTTTTTTATAGCATTTAATAATTTTTTTTTTTTCTTTATCAGTGATAAATTTTTATCAGTGATAAATTATCACTATCCTTGATAGGAAACATTATTATCCTGATGGTAAATATTACCATCCTGATAGTAGCTGTAATCATCTTAATGGTTACTGTTATCATCCTGATGGTAACTGTTACTATAAAAAATGGTAACTGCAATTATAAAAAATTGTAGCACTAACCATCTTTACACTGAAAAATTTTTTAATCATCCTAGATGATTGCAGCTACAAATTTAGTATGATAACTCCAATCATTTATTTTTCTCCGTGTATTTTGATTATTATTTAAATTTTTGATAGTAAGCGAGCCAGTTACATTATCGAAGATACGATTTTTAACTTTGTTATTAATGTGCGATGATTCCGCTGGTTTCACTTGGTTATAATTCTTCTTCATCGCTGTCGACGTTGATATTTAAGCATTATTAATACCTTTATTTCTTCTAAAAATCTTATCACCGACAACAACCATAGTGTCGTTAACAGATATATCCGGATTCAGAGACTTATTATAGTCTTCATAAGTACATTCTTCTATATTGTTAATATTCAAATCGCATGTTTTTACGATCCATACTGATCGATGGCGGTATACTGTAACTGACTATAATCATAAAAATATATGTTAATATTTTTTATTCAGTGTAATACGTGTTAAAAGTCCCGCACAAAAATATATTGTCCTGCTAAATAGTATATACGCGGCTTATATCTTTATTGTCGTATATAGGGTAGAGGTGACGTTTTTGGCCACTTTACGGCCAGTTTTGGACAATTAACCCTAGTGGATCCGAGTCACGGAAAATGACTGTATTTTTACGGTAAAATGCCGTAACTTTGCAGTAATTCTGCACATCAACGGTAAAATACCGAAGGATTGTCGCAAATTTATAATGAATTGCCGCAATTTTACCGTAAATTTCCGTACCTTGCCGTACTCTACGGTAAAATATTATATTTTTACGGTAATTATCGTAATTCGAATCCACTCGGGTTGAAAAATTTGAATAAATTAATTCGTAAAATACACAATAGGATAATTAATTTTTTAAATATGTCTAGAGATACTTTGGTCCAAAAATTGAGCAGTGGCCACAAACGGTGCCTCTACCCTATATGTATGCTATTTTGCCGGCATATCCGGGTATACATTCCCTGATTAAACAACTGAATTCGATCGAATTGAACAGAATTAAAATTTTTAATTCTATTTAATTCAGATAAATTCTGTTAATTCGGTACCTAACTTAAAAATGAATTCTGTCTAATTCGGCAGGAAAACCAGAATTTGTCAAAATTAAAACGAATTAAAATAATTCTATTCGGTTTAATTCTGATTAATTTGAAAATAATTCTCCAATTTCTGGTTCTGATTCCGAATTGAACTGAATTAAAACGAATTTGAAATTTTTAAATCGGTTTTATTCTGTTTAATTCAAATTCAAATTTTTAATTCAGTTGAATTCTGTTTTGCAGAATTCGACAGAATTAAACAGAATAAAATTTTTAATTCTATTTAATTCAGATAAATTCTGTTAATTCGGTACCTAACTTAAAAATGAATTCTGTCTAATTCGGCAGGAAAACCAGAATTTGTCAAAATTAAAACGAATTTAAATAATTCTATTCGGTTTAATTCTGATTAATTCAAAAATAATTCTCCAATTTCTGGTTCTGAATCCGAATTAAACTGAATTAAAACGAATTTGAAATTTTTAAATCGGTTTTATTCTGTTTAATCCAAATTCAAATTTCAATTCAGTTGAATTCTGTTTTGCAGAATTCGACAGAATATAACAGAATTAAAATTTTTAATTCGCTCGAATTCAGATGTTTAATCAGGGTTTTCTCTTACGGAATGCCGTAAGGGCTAGTATAAAAAATACATTCGTTTTGAGTTTTATTTCAAATTGACAAATTTTTATCTAGAAGTTCAATTATGAATAATAGTACATTACATGCCAAGGATTAAAATAGGAAATCTCAATCTGCCTATGTATCACCGCGGATATGAGTGCCCTACTTTCCACCCTAGGTGTGTTATATACTATTTTGACAATAATATCAATTGTAAAAATTATTGTGCTTACCCTCATTTCGGCGACCGTGATCAAGAAGAAAAAAAGCAATAAAAATTTCAGAGACATTTTATCAACTGGTTTTTATATCAACCAAAAAAAAAATAAGTTGTTGACTGTTTTGATGCTTAATATGTTTTCTAACGAAATGTCTGTCGTATATATACTCAAACTAATCGCTATCATTATTATTATCAGGGCCACGTTATCATCTCATGTTACACTTAACCAAAATGGCTACGATTTTTTGAGTGCTTACATTAGCAAACGTTCTTGGCCCTAATGATCATTTTCATTATTGATTTGTTATCGCTATTCATCATCGAATAACTTTAACAATGGAATGAAGTCACCGGAATTCCCCAAATTATCATCAATATTTGTATTAATTATGAATCATCGGTTTTCCACACTAATATTACTTAAATTACACTGATATGACAAGTGATATATTTGTTTACTGTTCAAACGAATGTTGTCAAAAAAAAAAACAATCTGTCTATCGGTTGACCCTGCGGGCCAGCCCCAAAACTTTCCGCTGTTTTCGAGCTCCTTGAGCTATCAAGTTCTAAAGCTGATCAAATTTTGAATTCCTTTTTTTTTTAATTCTTTCGACAACGGTTTCTCTTAAACGAATGAGCTGATTTTGATGGTTGAGGTGGCATTCGACGCGGCTTATAAAGCTTTAGAGCCCAGTCGATTTTGGAATCAATTCATCGAGCACATTAAAAGTTATCCGAAAAAAACATTTTTGAAAAAATTTTGTTTTTGAAATATCTCTGATCGAGCCCTACCGATCAAGTTCAATTTCTCACAGCTTTAAGATATTGACAAGCCGCGTCGAATGACACCTTAAAGTTCAAAATCAGTTCATCCGTTCAAAAGATACAGGTATTTACATTATGGTGTTTCAAAAAAATAAAACAATTTTTTTTTTTTCTTATGGTATCCAAAAATTGAAAGTATAACTAAAAATAAAAATTTTGGTACCATTCCGAGCTCTTAATAATGATATTAAGGTTTGCCTCCATCCATTTTTCTATTTTCCATTTAAATAACACGGAAAAAAAAATTTTTTTTTTTTAGAATTTTCCAGCTCATAAACCAATCAACGGATTTTAATGCACAACAAATGTTTTTGTAGAAAATTGAACGCTCTACAAAAAAAGTCTCTTATCATTTTTTGATAAATCTCACTGTTCAAAAGTTATTTAAGCTTCACGTCTAATTTATAGTAAATTTTGAGATTTTTTTTCTTTCCCGTCGAAACTATCAGTCTTATCGAAAAATATCACAGGAACTTTTTTGTAGATAATTTTATTCCTTACAAATTATTAGAAATAAAATTTTTCGATATTCTGCGTTGTTTTCAAGTTATTTCCATTTTAATGTCAAGCTCTTAAAAAAATAGATTCATGATTAATTCTAAGAGCTTGACATTGAAATGAAAATAAATTGAAAACAATGCGGAATTTCGAAAAATTTTATTTCTAATAATTTGTAAGGAATAAAATTACCTACAAAAAAGTTTCTATGACATTTTGTAATAAGACTGATAGTTTCGCCAGAAAGTGAAAAGATCTCAAAATTTACTATAAATTTGACTTGAAACTTAAATAACTTTTGAGCAGTGGGATTTACCAAAAAATGATAAGAGACTTTTTTTGTAGAGCGTTTAATTTCCTACACAAATTTTCATAGCGCATAAAAATCTGTTGGGTGGTCTGTAAGCTAGAAATTTCTAAAAAAAAAAAAATTTTTTTCCTATGTTATTTAAATGGAAAAGAGAAAAATGGATTGAGGCAAACTTTAATATTATTATTAAGAGCTCGGATTGGCACCAAAATTTTTATTTTCAGGTATACTTTCAATTTTTGAATACCAAAAAAAAATTTGTTTTTTCTGAAACACCCTAATTTACATACGTACGTACGTACATACATGCATACATACACTTTGACATCATCTTGAAATTAGTCAGAATAGCTTCCTAGGACCTGAAAACGTCGACATCTGATGAAAATTCGATTTTTGTGAATCGTACCGAAACCAATAACTTCCCGAATTTTTGAAAATTTACAATTATCTTAGCGAGAAGTTAAAAAATGTTTATACTGTGACAGTATATTTCCAACGGGAGCAAAGTTACGGACTCCTCTACACAGAATGTCATAGACAAAGCATGTTCACCCATGTTCACCAATGTTCACCAACCCAGCAATCCGAAAATATTTGTTTTCTACTGAAAAATACCGTAGCTTTGTCATTTCCGCGGAAGTCTCGCGGAAACCCTGCGGTAAACAAAAAGTTCAGAATTTTTCCAATTACTGGGCCATGGCTGCTCAATTCTTGTTTAAAATTCTTCAGATATCACTGACGACATCCGCGGGAGAGACGAAGCGACTGTCTTTTTCATTTCGATTCTCGTATTTCCTGATTACTACAGATTAAAAAGTTTAAGTAAAAAAAAATCTACAATTTTTATTTTTATAGTATCAATGAATTTTGATATGATCATGGATAAACATACATAAATTCATACATAATTATAAAAAAATATATATATTCATACATTATTATATACAACTTAGGCAAATTCTTTTTTTCCAGGGTTACTATTTCTTAACCAAATTAATGTCTTATAAGTTTAATTTTTCCCGCTTCTATATTTAAGCGCCCTGCACGCGCCCAATAAATAATTCAGATCTGATGTTTACATCTGTCAAAATAAAAAATTACTAAATGGCAAATGTACTGCTGATATTTATTGAAGAAACTACGCTCTACTGGGTATTTATAATTCCTGTCAGTAATTTTTTTAATTCTCTACATGTCTTCAAAATTCCTTGTACGTTGGCCTTTTTTTGATAAATATTGAAATTTTTTTTTAATTACTCATATTAAATAAATATGGTATTGACAGTTCAAGGTCAATGAAAATATTATTTTCCAATCTTCGGTTTTAGATTTTTCTTAAACATATTAATGATTTTAAAAAATAATCTTAATTGTTTGATTCATTAAAAAATTCATATTTTTTGTATCTGCTTATTTTAAATAATTTTAATTTAATTATAAAGTTTTTCAGCTCTAGTACCTTTTTTACTGCGGCTGCTGGCCACCAGTCGGTGCCACATTTTTTTAAAAAAAAAGTGGGGGGCACCCATAAAGAATGGCCTTAATGGAATAATTAATCGACTTAATATTGGGTCGAAGTTATTCTTTAATAAATTGTCTTTGTGTTGGCATAAAATTTGACCAATTTTAGTGTAATCGAAAAAGTCTAGAGATAATTTAATGTGAGTGAATGAGTCAAAAAATTTAGGGCGATCATAAAGCACACCAGCGCTTTTGCGCTCGAGGTGTGCAAAAAAGTCGATAAGTCTTGTTTTTCGAAAGTTATCGTGTTTAGACGAGTCCGAACACCACAATTGACGCACTGGGGGCTTCGGACTAAATCATTTTTTAAAATTAATCATACCATGAATCAAATAAGGATAACATTATTATTATTATTATTATTATTATTATTATTATTATTATTATTATTATTATTATTATTATTATTATTATTATTATTTTTTTATTATTATTATTATTATTATTATTATTATTATTATTATTATTATTATTATTATTATTATTATTATTATTATTATTATTATTATTATTATTATTATTATTATTATTATTATTATTATTATTATTATTATTATTATTATTATTATTATTATTATTAATTATTATTATTATTATTATTATTATTATTATTAGTATTATTATTATTATTATTATTATTAGTATTATTATTATTATTATTATTATTATTATTATTATTATTATTATTATTATTATTATTATTATTATTATTATTATCATTATTATTATTATTATTATTATTATTATTATTACTATTAATATTTTTTTTATTATTATTATTATTATTATTATTATTATTATTATTATTATTATTATTATTATTATTATTATTATTATTATTATTATTATTATTATTATTATTATTATTATTATTATTATTATTATTATCATTATTATTATTATTATTATTATCATTTATTTATTTTATTGACCATGTAGTCGAAACTACTTGCGGCCATCCAAAAATATACAATAATTACAAAGTATAGTATATAATTTTAACATAAAACATAATAAACCTTAAATATAATAAACGTAAAATTTTAACCTATTGACAATATGTCAATATAACAGTATAACGCTCAATCATCAAATCAATACTCAACAGTCAAAGCACAATAATAATCAAAACATTATGTTTTTGAGGTAAGAAAATACTCATAACAAGAAATACGGAATTAATTCAGTGTAGGCTTAGATGTACAATGATTGGGCAGTCCATTCCAAACTTTTATCGCCGACATTAAGAACAATTTCTCATACTTGACATTGCGATAGCTTGGTAATGCAAGATAATCTCCGCGGACGTCACCTCTACGAAAGCGAGGCTCGAGTATATGCAATTTTTGACTAATTGATGCCATTGAAAAATGTTCCTTAATAAATTTCCTTTAAAATGGTATATACCATTAACAACTTTGGTGTACTATAAAGAAAGTAGAGAGAATTTAAAGTCAGTGAAAGGGCCGAGAGCGAGAGAGTGACAGTAAAGCACACCCAACGCTTTCGCGATTGAGGTGTGCAAAAAAATTATATATCTATAAATTCAAAATAGCCCAAATCGCTATTAACCGCCAACAGTAAAATTTTTCTGCCATCTTGTAATTTTAAGACATGCGCAATAACAAATACGCTACACGGAAAAAAAATTCGACGAAAAATTCCAATATTACTATCGTAATCCTGGACTATACTTTTATTATCTGTAACATTCAAATATATGATACGAAAATTTACAGTTTTTAAAAGATTTTTTACTATTCACTATCGTAATTTCATTAAGAGTTTATTGTAATCAATTCAATAAGAAATATTACAATGTTACTATCGTAAATAGTAAAAGAATAAAAAATAAGATTTAATTATACTATTTATTCTTTTATTCTTCCTTTTAATTTACAGTGCTGCCTCTATGTTTTTACAATACAAGCTACAAAAATTACGATAGTTGGATTGTAAATTTTCTGAAATGGTATAGTATATGCCATCTGAAGCGTTTACGTATGAAAGACAAGTGTTGTCACAAACCATGATGTGATGCTTGTATGAGTGTATATATATATATATAAATACAAATGATGACATCTACTTTGTCTGTATTATTTGTGGTTCAACTATATATATTTATAAATCAGTTCATCTTTATCCACAGTGTAGTGCAGAAATAGAGGTTATTATTCATGACGTTTTTCGGACAATTGTAAATAAGAAATTTAAAATAAAAACTGTACTTTCGTCATTACAAACCTACATAGATTGTGGAATATAATAATTTGGTGGTGTAAGTATAATTATTATTATTCAATTTTTATTAAACTTAATATTCTGTGAGTATATCGTATGATCCTGAAGTTGGCAGATAATTAGTAATTTTCGGATTTTTTTTTTCACCAAAGAAATTACAAAAAAAAAAAAACTAAAAAAATACACATGTAGAAAATTTAAAAAACTATGGGTGCAATTTTTTTAAATATTTTTTTTTTAATTATTTATCGTCTAAAAAAAAATCCAAAAATTATTAGATATCTGCTAACTTCAGTATCATGTATATCGTTCGTTTTAAAATCATTTATCTGGACAAGAAGTTTATTTTTATAAACAATTTAGTAGTATTTTGTGGTCATAGGATAAATGATTCTAAATGAATGAAAATTTATTTTTTCTAATAAATTCAATTCTCCTAATTTTGTTACAGGATAATCTTCATTTGTCGACAATGAATAATTTTACCCGGCTTTGCGAGAGGTAAAACATTTCAATAACCTCAAATTATGGACATTCAACATTTCTTTATGATACTGAAGTTAGCAGACGCCTAATAATTTTTGGATTTTTTTCAAAAATGATAAATTATAGAAAAAAAGTATTCGAAAAAATTGCACCTATGGTTTTTTTAATTTTCTACATGTGCGTATTTTGAATACAAATAAATGAGTTATTTATTCATAAATTTTATATATACCAAAAAAATATGTTTGAAAAAATATTAAATAAATGTTTTATTATTACTACTTCAACATGTTTTATTTTTATTTCGAGATTGTATTTTCCTTCTCAATTTAACTGTTAAAAAAAAAAAAAAAATTCCAAATGATAAATTTTTCTTTTTTATTAATTATAAGTTCTACTTTTTTAAGAAAATATATTTTACTCCATTGACTTCTAATTATTATTTTATATTTAAAGAAATTCTACATTACCGACTCATTCATTTTACGATAGTTGTATTAGAATTTATGTTAACACAACTTGTATAATTTACTCTATAGTATCTGATTTTTTCTTTCTGGTAGTAGTATAAATTATAAAATAAAAATTACGATAGTCTATTGTAAAAATTATTATTGAAAACTTATAGTCCAGCGTTACAATACTATATAATGAAAATTACGATAGTTAAATCGTAAAAAATCCGTGAATTTTTTTTCCGTGTACATTTTCAATTACAATAATTTGAATTTTCAAAATTTTTATTGTAAAATTAAAAAGTTTTTAACTGAATTTTCAAATAATCTTTAAAATTAAAATATGTATTTGAAAATTAAAAATCTTATATTAAATTTCATAATTTAATTTTAAAATTAATAATATATTTTGAACTTTTAAATTTTCTTCGTAAATTTCAATCAAATGTTTTTAAATTTAAGTTTGAATTTGAAAATTCAGAAAGTATTGTCCTTAAATCGATTTTACAAGAAATTTTTGAAATTTCATGCCACTTTATTTACGAAAATTCAAAATAGTTTTACCTTTCTAATTATCCCGTTATATCCTTTAACACTTACTTTAGTTTCGTTTTCATTATAATTATTAAATTCAATTCCGTTACTATTACCAAGGACAGTAATTTTTATATTATTATTGTATACACTAGTAATACCTATAAAATTACTATTACCGGCAATAGTTAATTCAACACGATTATTGTTACCATTTTTTATCCATATCTCTTTACTATTACCATTAATTATTATTTTATTAATATTATCATCTGAGTTCAGTATACGAATAAGTTTGCTATCATGATTTACAGTAATGGTATTATTATTATTATGTCCATTTTTAATAGTAACCGAACCAGTTATACTATCGTAGACACAATTTCTAACTCTGTTATGATCGTTAACAATTTCGATCTCTCCGCTGGTTCCAATTGGACATAATTCTTCTCTATGGTTGTTGTCAGTAGAATCCTTATTGCTGACACCGTTGGACATATTTATATTTATGTTGATTGAAACATTGTGCTTTTTATAAGTACATTCATATATTTTATTGGCATTCCAATCACATGTTTCCACTGTCATTGTTGATCCGTGAATGTTTGTTTTAACTGACTATAATAAACAAAATATATTTTCATTTTTTTATTTAGCGTACTCTGTAAACATGAATTAGTGGAAATTTAATTAATTACGTTAGTGAAGCAATATTCACTTCATAATCAGTGTATTTAAATAACAAATTAGTGAATTCTCACTAATAAATTTAGTACTATAATTTTCACTAGCAAATTAGTGATTTTCACTACTGAACTACCGATATTTTCATAATTTCTACAAGTCAAACTGTTATTCACTTCTTAATTTATGAATTTCACAATTTCACTAGTAACTTTAACTAACAAATAATTAAATATTTTACTAGATATAAATATAATTAATAATTATGGTGCTATTTTTAAAAATTTTAATAAAAAACTTTCAAAATAAAAAAAAAATAGAAGTACAGAACAATAATATATTTATATGAAGAGTACGTCAATCATAACATCACGGATTTTTTATTTCTTCATCAGTTATTGTTTGGTATCATAACGAATATACTATTTACACTCACACGATCACATGCGCAGGTCAGCGCAGTGGATAGCATCAAAGACTTTGAATCGGAAGGATGCAGGTTCGAGCCCAGCAGTCACCGGGATTTTTTCATCAATCAAAATCATGTATACTTCCTCTAAGTAATGATTCTAATACATTAATTACATTTCGGATCTAATTACAAGTGTCTTATATTTTTTTTCGCAATATAATATTTTTTTTCACCGATGAAATCAGTGGATTCCCATATTCACTTTTCAATTTAGTGGATTCTCATATTCACTTATCAAATCAGTGAATTCTAATATTCACATATTAATTTAGTGGATATTCACTAATTCTGCGTGGTACGATTGTAACATTGACAATTATAGTGAATATTCACTTGAAATTAGTGAAAAATCACTAATTCATATTCAGAGAGTAATACGTGTTAAAAAGTCGCGCATGAAAAAATGTATAGTCCAGCCAAAAAGTATATACGTGGAAAAAATAATAAGTGCTGCACAGGATTGCGTCCTTTTGCAACGCCTATTTTTTTTTCCGTGTATGCGATTTGTACCTTAAGTGATGTCGTCTGTATGTGATTTTGCCGGCATATATTCCCGTATATATATAATGTCAATATATCTTTCTACAGGGCGCCGTAAAGGCTTGTAATAAAACTTTATTCGTTCATATGTAAACTGTTGATTAACGACATATCGAATGTTAATATCAATTTAGTAATATTTAGTCGATGTAAAAGATCAATATGTGATAAATGTAGAGTATTGAATATAAATATAGTCGACTGTTTGATACACAATTTATTAAATGTTAATAAATCAATTATTGAAATATTGGTAAATTTTTCCCGCAGTTATACATTACTATGCATGTAATTAAATCTAATAACATAATAATGATATTTTTTTTCAAAATATTATCGAATAGAATAATTATTGTCCTTACCCTCATTTCGGCGACCGTGATCAAGAAGAAAAAAATAAGTAAATTTTTTATAGACATTTTATCAATTTTTTTTTTTTTATGTTCACCAGAAAAAAAATTAATTGTAGTCTGTTTTGATGACTACTATTTTTTCTAATTAAATTTCAGCCGTATATATACTCAAACTAATCGCTATCATTATTATTATCAGGGCCACGACGCCACTCATTTGCAACGTCAAAAAAATTGAAGCGATGTTTCAAATGCTAACGTCAGCAAATCATTTTGGCCCTAATGATATTACTGTAATTGTATTTTTGTTATCGCTATTCGTCGTCGAAAGTCTTTAGCAGTCGAATTTGGTCATCAAAGTTTCCCCAATTAATGTCATTATTATTTTTTTTCATTATAAATCATCGGTTTTTTACACTAATTTCAATTTAATGACACTGATATGATAAGTATATTTTTTTATTAAATGTTCAAATGAATGTTTTTGAAAAAAAATGAATATATTTTTTAAATTTTTAGAATTTATAATCTTCGCGTATTAAATTAAATAAATAATTTTATGTCGTGAATTCTTAAGAAGGCTGAGATAAATCGGAGATTGTGAACAGACAGGTGGAATTTTGTAAGCACACTATTAAAACTACGAAAAAATTGATCGTATGATCGCAATTTCCATTCAAAATCTCTTAGTGATTTCTAAGGCCAAGAATTTGGTTTTTTTAAAAGGGAGAGATAAAAGATGGGAGGAGCTGAATTTCTGATTGGTTGAATTTTTATAGATTTGTATTTGTTTATTTGAATGGACTGAAAAGAGCGATGAAACACAAATAAGTTTAACCAATGCAAAACAAATATCGCGTGCCAAATGCCAAAAGGGCGTATAAAAGTTATACGCCCTTTTAGCTTTGAAGAACCAAAAGGGCGTATAATTTTTTTGTTTTTGGTGGCAATCGTTTTGTTAACATGTTCTAAGCCTAAAAATCAAAAAAAAATTCCAAAAGGGCGTATATCTTTAGATACCCCCCTTTGGCGTTAGTACGTCAAAAATTTTTTTTGCAGATCTTTACGTTTCGAGCGATTCTAAAAAGAATGGCAAAAAAAATTTTTTTATACGCCCTCTTGGCATGGAACCCTATCTAACTGCTGTAATACGCCCTTTTGGCATTTGGCACGCGATATACTAGTCACATAACCATGCATATTTGTAATCTTGATGTGAAGCTTTATTGGTTGAAACTCTAAAATATCCACCCAACTATATTTTGAATGAATTAAAACTAAAGGCATTATTTTGCAAATATTTTAGATGATATTAATTTAGCCGACAGATTACAAAATTTTTTTTTAATTGGACCATGATTTGCACGCTGAATAGCTTTTATTCATCCAAAATATAGTTGACTGCATATTTTAGAGTTTCAACCAATAAAGTTCCACACCAAGATTACAAATATACATGGTTATGTGACTAGTATATTTGTTTTGCATTGGTTAAACTTATTTGTGTTTCATCGCTCTTTTCAGTCCATTCAAATAAACAAATACAAATCTATAAAAATTCAACCAATCAGAAATTCAGCTCCTCCCATCTTTTATCTCTCTCTTTTAAAAAATCCAAATTCTTGGCCTTAGTGATTACTAACTTAAAAAATGTCTGAAAAAAACCCACAATTTTTTTTTTATGCAACAGAAGAAAAAATTGCTTATATCGAATTCCCGAGGTGATTTCCTCTAGTTTGAGTACCCACACCACTATATTCAAATGCAAGTAGAAATTTCTAAACTCAAGAATATTTTAATTTCTTACAGTTAATTTTTAAAAATTTATTACTCATTAATACATCAAGGGAAGGAAAATATAAATGTTTCAATATAAAGGATATAAAAGTAAAAATATATCTGATTTTAGTGTTTATATTGCATGCCTTGAGCGCGAAGCGCTGAGGCTATGCTCTATACTCGCCTGAAAATGAAAAACTCGATTTCGTCACATTAAATTGTTTCTAAATTTATAAATACACTTAAATGATACAAAAAAATATATTGTTACAAAGAAAAATGATTAAACAACAGATTTTATACATTTTTGAGTCGACTAATTACGATTTTTCTATAAAATATCTGTTTTTAGTGACTTATCGCATTAAATTCCTCAGGAGTCATGGGCTAGTAAACACTATAACTTCCGAAAAATACAATTTTCCAATTTAATTTTTTTTTAATATCTTCGTATAGTTAATGCGAAGACCCCTTTTGAAAATGGCAGCTCAATATCTTATGGCTTAATTATAATTAATATTTTTAGATAGGCATAACACGACAATTGCTACCCTTTGAGCAGCCATATTACTTATTTTTTTAAATATATATTTATTTCAAGAGTGAACATAGTCAAGATTATTTGTATTTTTTTGGATTATTATAATATTAAACGTATAAATTATTATATATGATAAATCATATATTAATCAATATTAATGATTTTGCCGCCATATATGTTCAGTTATTTACCATATTTTTTTTTATATATTATCGACAGTATATGGTTTTTTCATACGGGAATATACCTATACTAAAGTATACATACTAGCAGCTGGCGTTTCTTAGGTAAAATGGCGGGTATTTTAAAAATTTTTAATCTAATTTTTTTTTAATTAACAGTCGATACAAAAAAATATGTTAAAATTAAAAATAATATAAAGGTTTTCAATGAAAAATTGTTGTATATGTAATAAACTTTTACTTCACTTGAGTATCATTCACATGAATGCTCAAGGCATGCACTTTTGGATTTTCCAAACTTTTTATTATTATTATTATTATTATTATTATTATTATTATTATTATTATTTTTATTATTGTTATTATTGTTATTAATTAGTTCATTTAGTAGTCAGTAAATTAATAATTAGGAGCATTAATTTCGTAAATATTATTTCTCCCCTGCCCCATATTTTGTGTAGTAATCGATCCGCTTCGTCCTCTAACAGTTATTTTACTTTCGTTGTTATTTTCATTTCCAATGTGAATTTTGTCACTATTACCAAGAACAGTAACATTTATAACATTATTGTCTCTACTTCGTATTTTTATAGATTCACTATTACCGTCAATAGTTAATTCGAGACGATTATTGTTACCATTGTCTATCTCTATACCTTCACTATTACCTTTGATTTTTATTTTAATGACATTATTACGTAGGTTCCGCATTATAATACCTTTGCTATCACGATTAATAGTGATGGTCATTTCATTATTATATACATTTTCATTAAGGAGCGTACCAGTTATACTATCGTAGACACAATTTTTGACTTGATTATGATCGTTACGAGTAGCGATTCTTCCGTTGATTTCAGTTGGACATAGTTCTTCTCCATGGTTGTTGTTATTAGTACCATTATTGCTGACAAGCTGTTGACCATTAAGGGAAGCTACACCATTGGAAATATTTATACTTCTGCTGTTTGAATTATTATGATTTTCAGAAGTACATTCATATTTTTTATTGATATTCCAATCACATGTTTCCACTGTTATTATCGATCCTTGAATGCTTGTTTTAACTGACTATAATAAACAAAATATATGTTTATTTTTTTTATTTTGCGTAATACCCCGAGTCAAAAAACAAATTCGGATTTAAGTCTCAAAGTTCTCAATGGGGTTTTCGAGGATCACTTTCGAATTTGGAGACTGACAATAGCATAGAAAGTTATCCTAGTTTAGTCCTCAAAGTAGTAGTTACGACCCATTTTACCACTTTGAGGACTAAACTGGAATAACATAATCTGGATTAGAGCCTCAAAATACTCAAAACATACAGAAATAATTTTATCAAGATTTGAACCTCAAAAGTCTCATTCGATGTTTTCTCTCCCCTCCCTTTTCTATCTAAAATTTTTAAAAGTCCGAACTATGACTTTTCATTCGTTGAGGATTTTGAAGTCTGAGTTATAAGTTAAAATTGATAAATTATTCGCATTGAGACCTCATAGTTCTCATTGGGGATTTTGATTACTAAAGTAGAACTTGTTGCATACCTCGAACGCGAATTTTTTAACTCAGGACGTGTTAAAAGTCGCACATGAAAAAAAATATAGTCTAGCCAAATAGTATATAGGGGAAGGGGGGCAAAATGGGCCCCTTAAGAAAAAAATTTTCAAATCCTCAGTATTTTTACTTGTATTACTTTTTTTTTACTCCCTCGCCAAGTATTTGACGTTAATTTTTCTGTCCATTAAAAATAGAAAATTTTAAAATGTGGGGCAAAATGGGCCGCCTCAAAAAAATTTTATAATGCAAGATTTTCAGCTTATTTCACTTTTTTTTCCTTCTGCTGAGTTTTTGGTGTTAATTTGCTGTGTCTATGAAAATTAAAAAATCCTGAAAAGTTGGGAAAACGGGCTCCCAACAAAACTCAATGTATGTTTGTCGCTTGTTTTGTGTTTTGAAACTTTTTGCTGTGTGTTTAGTATAAAAAAAAGAGTTGATAGTGAAAATTTGGATCTAAAAATAACTTAATTTCATTACTTGAATGCTTACATTTTAATTATTTTCGATTATATAGAATAAATTGTTTTTGAAAAAAATTATAGTTAGTAATGCTGTTGAACTCGTGACCTAGTTTGCCCCTTATCATAATTCTTTAATCATATCTGTTAAAAAAATTTTAGGAACCCGTTTGGCTAAAAAATATTCGTAGGTTTTCAAAGTCTAGACAGCCCATTTTACCCCCTCCCCCCAACACTTTTCATGTTAAAAACTTTGGGGGGGCCCATTTTGCCCGCTAATATTTCGAGGCATCCAAAATTTTAGGGGGCCCGTTTTGCCCCCCTTCCCCTATATGAATATATTTTTCTACAGGGCGCCGTAAGGGCTTGTAAAAAAAATTTGATTCGTTCATATATTAACTGTTGATCAACGTTGTATCAAATGTTAATATGAATTTAGTAATATTTAGTCGATGGAAAAGATCAATATTTGATAAATGTAGAGTATTGAATATAAATATAGACGACTGTTTAATACACAATTTATTAAATGTTAATAAATCAATTATTTAAATATTGGTAAATTTTTACCGCAGTTATACATTACTATGCATGTAATTAAATCTAATTACATAATAATGATATTTTTTTTAAAATGTTATCAAGTAGAATAATTATTGTCCTTACCCTCATTTCGGCGACCGTGATCAAGAAGAAAAAAATAAGTAAATTTTTTATAGACATTTTATCAATTTTTTTTTTTTTGTTCACCAGAAAAAAAAATGAATTGTAGTCTGTTTTGATGACTACTATTTTTTCTGATTAAATTTCAGCCGTATATATACTCAAACTAATCGCTATCATTATTATTATCAGGGCCACGACGCCACTCATATGCAACGTCAAAAAAATTTAAGCGATGTTTCAAATGCCAACGTCAGCAAATCATCTTGGCCCTAATGATATTACTGTAATTGTATTTTTGTTATCGCTATTCGTCGTCGAAAGTCTTTAGCAATCGAATTTGGTCAACAAAATTCCCCAAATTATTGTTATTATTAATGTTTTTCACTATTAATCATCGGTTTTTTTACACTAATTTCAATTTAATTACAATGATATGATAAGTATATTTTTTAATTAAATGTTTAAATGAATGTTTTTGAAAAATAAATGAATACACGGAAAAAAGAAAACTAGAATAATTACAGAATAAAATGTAAAAACAAGCCCGTCATATTAAAAATTACAAAAGTTAAAATGTATACTGTAAAGTTGCTTAAGCCAAGAGAAAAAATTTTTTGGGAGAAAAGATAGATATGGAGAAGGGAAAAGTCCTCGGCCCTAGACAGCAGCAGTGGGACTAGTTCGGTGCTCGCCACGAGATCGCGCCTACCAGTTGTAGTGTCCCCGGTAAGAAAGATATTCTAGAGTTGTTATATTCAAAATTTCAGTACGATTTTGTTCCAGTACTCTACTGTCATTTGACAGAGGATCAAATACATTTTTGAATTGTACTATTGTATATCCTATAATACATAATGATTTTAATTCAAAATATCAATGTTTGCTTAAAATAAAAAAAAAAAATTACGTTTCAGAAAAAAAAAAAATTAAAAAAAATGTACATTTCGTAGTGGGTTCTATCACTATTTAAACTAGATTATTGAAAAGAATAAACACAAATACTACTAACTGAAAATCTGTCCTGTTATGACAAAACGACGTATCTCGAGATACGCTGTTTTGTCGTAACAAAGCTAAAAAGGTTTATTTATATATGGAAAATTTTAACATTCAAATAGTAAATTTTATAATACGTGTCGTCAAATTTCTAAGTATCAGTTACGATTTTTAAAGTTCAAATAGTAATTTTTCTTACATAGACAATAAATTTTCATACTTGTCTTGTAATTATTCACGTTTTAATCATAAATGAAAAAATTAATATTTAGAATGATGGTATTTACTGATCACTTTTTCAATATATTACTTGTCATTCTCAATTTATATAGTTCATTTTTTTCGGTGACACGACCGATGATCCGAGGACAATTGATCCGCGACAATTAATCCGCGACAATTGATCCTTGCGACGATTGATCCGTCGATAAATTGCATGTAACATGAAAAATTACGCCCTTTTTTCACTAATTAGTGTGTGAGTATATTTTTTATGTTACACGCACACAAAATTAGTGAAAAAAGGGCGTAATTTTTCATGTTACATGCATTTTATCGACGGATCAATCGTCGCAAGGATCAATTGTCGCGGATTAATTGTCGCGGATCAATTGTCCTCGGATCATTTGTTACGTAACCTTTTTTTCCGTGTAGGGCATCATAAAAATTTTACTAATTTAATTAATTATGCCAATAATGTTGATCAAAAGTGCGTATAAAAGAAATGAAAAGAAAACGTATCTTTTTTGCATTGGAAATTTAATTCTTCGAGTTACAGCGTTTTGTCATAACAATTTCATCTATTTATCAAAATAAGCATTAGTTTCTTACGCTACAAAAAAACGTATCTCGAGTTACGGCGCTATTTATTATTAAACGCTATTTTCTCGAAACTATAATTTTTGAGATACGTCATTTTGTCATGACAGGGCAGAGCAGCAGTGGGACTAGTTCGGTGCTCGCCACGAGATCGCGCCTACCAGTTGTAGTGTCCCTGGTAAGAAAGATATTCTAGAGTTGTTATATTCGAAATTTCAGTACGATTTTGTTCTAGAACTCCACTGTCATTTGACAAAGGGTCAAATACATTTTTGAATTGTACTATAGTATATCCTTTAATACATCACGATTTTAATTCAAAATATTAATGTTTGCTTGAAACAAAAAAACAAAAAATTACGTTTCAGATAAAAAAAAAAAAAAAAATGTACATTTCGTAGTGGGTTCTATCACTATTTAAACTAGATTATTGAAAAGAATAAACACAAATACTACTAACTGAAACATAGTTGACTATTCTAAACTTCAAAACGTGACACAACGACGAACTTTTTTTGAACGTTTTTTAAACTTTTGAAAATTTAAGAGAAAAATCAATTAGTATCCTTGTATTATTCAGATATGCTTATACGAAAAACGTTTATAAACACTTCAAAATTATTTTTTTCTGAACATTTTTTGCACTGAAAAATGTTAATTTGAGGTATTAAGTCAATTTTTATTTTTCGTGTATTTTCAGAAGTTTAAAAAACGTTCAAAAAAAGTTCATCGTTGTGTCACATTTTGATGTTTAGAATAGTCAACACTTTTTTAACTTTTTTTCAACAATTTTTTTTATACGGGAGTGGCAATATCTCTATTTTGAGAAACAAGTTTTAAAAATTTTAACGTAAAACTTGCCGAGAAAACACGTAAGTTTTAAAAGCTTATCGAATGATACTTTGATAATTTTCATAAAATATTACTGTGAGAAAGTAAACTTAATAAATTTTCAAACTGTAATATTTCATACTTAAAATGTAAAATCGCGCGGCGCCAAACTGTAACTTTTACAGTTTCTTTTATAAAGCATTGGGTTACTATTTGAAAATGTAACACATGCTCGTTCGAACAACAATTATCCTGTTTTCTTTTTTCCGTGCATTTGCGGCATCGGAATATTGTACGAAAAAAAAAATATAAATATCTCTATTCAAATTTTAAATATCTAGGCTTATTCTCGAGCCGATTTCCTCTAATTTGAGTACCAACACCAATATATTTAAATCCAAAAAAAATTCCAAAATTCAAAAATTTTTTTTTTTAATCCAGACTAAATTTCTATTCAATTTCACTTTCCATCTTCACATCAATTTAAATAAACGATAATTACGTGACTAAAAATTCAAATTTAAATTTCGCGCGAAAAATAAAAATTCAAAATTCCCGCGTAATTTCAAATCACTCGCGCTGGCGCGCAACTAAAATCATCAGCGGAAGTTCTCGTCATGCGTAGAAGGTAAAATAAAAAAAAAAAAAAAAAGATAATACCGAGCTAACATCAAGTGACAACACGACTACACGTCAAAAATGGCAGATTCAGCTCCAAGTAAGACAGAAATCGAAGAAATATTCAAACGTCTTCGCGCTATTTCGACCAACAAAGTGAGTACTTGTCCCTGACATCTTTCTCTAATTACCCAATAAATTAAAATTATTTTACCATACATTTAAAAGAACCAGACACTGGCTTCCTCTAACCATCGGGCCACGACACGCCTCACATATTTACATATTTATTTACAATATTTCCGGTAATTGCGTAATTTATTTTTATCAAGTCCCCTAATTACCAGGTACTGATTAATCACCAGGGGTAATTTGGCCACCAAACAGTAAATTATTAACGAATTCTAGGTTATGGTTCTGATTTTTTTTTGCTTCACTCCTGACCTGGACCCCGATCCCTGACCTCCGGTACCGCTACCGGGTCCAAGTTCTGGGTAAAAATTTAAAAAAAATTGAATTCTTGCAGACCTGCTTTGACTGCAATGCAAAAAATCCGGCATGGTGCAGTGTCACGTACGGGGTTTTTTTGTGCATCGATTGCTCGGCGATACATCGAAGTCTTGGTGTCCATTTGACTTTTGTTAGATCCTCACAATTGGACACTAATTGGACATGGCAGCAATTAAGAAATATGCAATTGGGTGGTAACGCACATGCTGTAAGTAAATGATCCTAAAGTTAGCAGACAATTAGAAATTTTTAGATTTTTTTTTGAACAATTAAATTTAAAAAAAAAGAAACTGACAAAATGCACATGTAGAAAATTTAAAAGACTACAGGTGCAATTTTTTCAAATTTTTTTTTTTTATAATTTATCGTCTTTTAAAAAATCCAAAAATTATTTGACGTCTGCTAAATGATGATCCTAAAGTTAGCAGACAATTAAAAATTTTTGCATTTTTTTTTTGAACAATTAAATTTGAAGAAAAAAAAAAAAACTAAAAATATGCACATGTAGAAAATTTAATAAACTATAGGTGCAATTTTTCCAAATTTTTTTTTTTTTATCATCTATCGTCTTTTAAAAAAATCAAAAAATTATTTGACGTTTGCTAACTAATGATCCTAAAGTTAGCAGACAATTAAAAATTTTTGCATTTTTTTTTTTGAATAATTAAATTAAAAAAAAAAAGAAACTAAAAATATGCACATGTAGAAAATTTAAAAAACTACAGGTGCAATTTTTTCAAATTTTTTTTTTTTTATAATTTATCGTTTTTTAAAAAATCCAAAAATTATTTGACGTCTGCTAACTTATGATCCTAAAGTTAGCAGACAATTAAAAATTTTTGCATTTTTTTTTTTGAATAATTAAATTAAAAAAAAAAAGAAACTAAAAATATGCACATGTAGAAAATTTAAAAAACTACAGGTGCAATTTTTTCAAATTTTTTTTTTTTTATAATTTATCGTTTTTTAAAAAATCCAAAAATTATTTGACGTCTGCTAACTTATGATCCTGGAGTTAGCAGACAATTGAAAATTTTTGGATTTTTTTTTGAACAATTAAATTTAAAAAAAAAAAGAAACTGTCAAAATGCACATGTAGAAAATTTAAAAGACTACAGGTACAATTTTTTCAAATTTTTTTTTTTATAATTTATCGTCTTTTAAAAAATCCAAAAATTATTTGACGCCGGCTAACTTCAGTATCATTATAAGTAATTTTTTTTTATGAAACTGAAGTTAGCAGACGTCTAATAATTTTTGGATTTTATTTTAGAGAGTAAATTATAAGAAAAAAGAAATTTTAAAAAATTGCACCTGTAGTTTTTTAAATTCTCTACATGTGCATATTTTTATTTTTATTTTTTTTCTGATTGATTTGTTAAAAAAAAAAATTCGAAAATTTTTAATTATCTGCTAACTTCTGGATCATATTTTTTTTAAAATTAATTTACTGATTAGCAGAATAATAAATTAATTAATTGAGAAGAAAATTAATTTCAATTAATGAATTTTATTAAAAATCTTTGACTGGTTTTTATTAATCGGTTGATTAATTAATTTATCAGCTGGTTAATTAGTTGATTTATTAATGAACTGTTTTCTTAATTGACTGACTAATTAATTGTCTTATTAATTTTTTGCATAAATAAATCATTGATTAATTAAATTATGAACTGATTAATCGGCTAATTGGTCAGTTATTTAATTAAGTTATTGATTAATTAATTAAGAAAGTAATTAATTGGTCATGATACTGAAGTCAGCCGATGTTTTGTAAGTTTTGGATTTATTTTTCAGCGATAAATTATAAAAAAAAAAGTATTTGAAAAAAATGCACGTGTAGAAAATTTAAAAAACTACGCGTGCAATTTTTTTAAATATTTTTTTTTTAGAATTTATGGTGTAAAAATAAATCCAAAAACTTTAGGCTCATTCGTTAGTCAATAAATGATTGAAAAAATTTTTTTTTCAGAGGGCATTTTTTACGCAACATAATTGTACGAGTACAGATGCTCAACATAAATATAAATCACGTACCGCAATGCAGTATCGTGAGAAACTTGCTCAAGCTTCTAATCAGGCAATGAAACGTTATGGAACTAAGGTATTCATTACTATTTTTTTTTATAAACTTTTTAAATTACGGGTCAAGGATTAAATTTAGCGAAACAATGATCGGGAGCTTTTTTGTAGAGAATTTCCCGGGCTACAAATTTGTATTCTTTAGTTTTTTTCGTATCTCTAATAATTCAGTCGGAAATTTGAATTAAAGGTGAAAAAAATTATTGTAAGTTTTCAATTTTACTCCCGCGTATGTATTTAAAGTTTGAATCGATTTTACGGATGAAGTTATCAGTTTAAGTAAAAAGTGATAAGGACCTTTTTTGTAGAGAATTTCCCGGGCTACAAATTTGTATTCTTAAGTTTTTTTTGTATCTCTCATAGTTCACTTGGAATTTTAGATTAAAGGTAAAAAAATTGTTTTTGGTTTTCAATTTTACTCCCACGTGTGTATTTAAAGTTTGAATCGACTTTATGGGTGAAGTTATCGGTTTAGGTAAAAAGTGATAAGGAACTTTTTTGTAGAGAATTTAATTTCCTATCAAAAAGCTCTCTTTGACTTTTTGCGTAAAGTTGATAGTTTAGCCAGAATTTTGATTTTAAGTAGAGTATTTTAAATTACCCTGGTACCGGAAGAGTAATCTCTTTCTAAGTTCTTTTTTTTCTTAATTATTAATTTATATTTAATAATTATAGGTAATAATAACAGCCTATGACATTAGAATGGTGAGAATCGTAAGCCGTGTGCTTTTGTCTCCACTAAAAAAAATAATTTTTGTCTAACGCAAATTTGTGTTCACTTGCAATTAAAAAAAATTCATTTTTTGTCACCTAATGTTTTAAAATTTTTTTTGTTTTGAAAAATTAATAGTCAAGGGTCGTAGAGATTCGAATTTCCTGTAGAATGAGTACCCACATCACTATATTTCATTACAAAAAAAATTAATCATCATTTCATATATTTATTAATTAATTAAAATGATTAATTATCACTTGCTTGTAATATAGTCTTGTGGGTACTCATTTTACGCAGAATTTTATCGACTATCAGAAAATCATCTTTGTTTTTTTGAAAAAAAATTTCATAGTCATAACAAACAAAATTAATTAATATAGCGAATTTTTCTAATGAGTAATAAATAAATCTGTGTGTTATTTTCACTAACGAATTTTTTTTACTAGCAAAATAATAAGACTGACAATAAGTTGAAAAATTTTTAATCCAAAAAAAAATTAAAAGTTAAATTTTCTGTAGTAAATCTTGTTGACCAACTTTGAACATCAATAACTTCTAAATTTATCATTTTATCAAAATTTTATAAGAAACCTTTTTTGTAGGGAATTAAATTTCCTATCAAAAAGGTCTTCAGTAAAATTGTCGTAAGTTCAATCGTTCAGTTACGAGGGTTTTTTTAGATGATAATAAAAAAATATTTTTTCTAGTTACATTTAGACGACACAGAGACGTCAAATAAACGTGAGGAGAAAGAAGAAATTGATTTTTTTACAGAGCACGAGTCTTTTGAAGAGTTGAATAAAAAATCAACTGTAGTTCCAAGTGTTAAATTAACTTCCAGTGAGCCGGCCCTTCAATCTGATAATTGCAAGCTCACGAATAAAGATGAAGATGTTGATTTATTAATAAATTCAATGGGACCAACTGTAAAATTATCTGAGAGCGTAATTAGCACTGGTAGTAATTACAAGTCGACAATTGGCGGTCGTAAAGTTCAACAAAAACGTCCTGGGGTAAGTTCGGAAATTTATTTTATTAAATAAATAAATTAAATTAATGACACTCTTTTTTAGATGGGAAAAAAAACTGGAATGGGCGCTCAGAGAGTGACGACAAATTTTGATGAACTTGAAAAGTCGGTCGCTGAGTCTCAGTCACCAGCATCCGTGCCGACTAACGTTGATCGGGAAGACAAGGAGGATCAGATTGAAGCAAATAGTCGACTTGCGTATAAGATGGAACAGAATCTTACCGAGCAGGCTAAGCTAGTAAGCGAACGCACGAAAAAAATGGACCCGAGAAAAGCTTCCCAGGCTGAAAGATTGGGAATGGGAATAGGCTCTCGCAGGTAATTTTTAGATTTATTTTTTTTGTGGGGGTTTGAAATTCAAAAATGATAGTGAATTTGGATTACGGAGATCATTTCCGTTTATTTGAGTACCCACATCGATATATTTGGATGACTAAAAAATTAATGATTAATCATGATTAATTACAATTAATTATTTTGGAAAATTAATAGCTGGGGAGTGTAGAGAAGCAATTTTCCTATTAAATGAGTACCCACATCACTATATTGTGATTAAAAAAAAATGAGTCATTTATTAATGCACTTAATAATTAATTATAATGATTAATTATAACTTGCTCGTAATTAAGTGTTGTGGGTACTCATTTTACGCGGAATCTCGTGTACTTGAAGTATATCATGTCCATTTTTTTTTTAAACGAAAATTTTGTAGCAAAGAATCTAAAAAAATAATTTTTCACAAATTAAGTAATAACAAAAATCATTAACGAGTACTTGGTAATAATATAGTCATCATGGAGATTAAATAAGTGAATATATTCTGGATTTTTTTTCACAAAATCTATGCTTCGTACATATGTCTATTAATTATGCAAATTATTATCATTATTCGTAAAATAGACCCGAGGAAAGCTTCCTAGGCCGAAAAATTGGGAATGGAAATAGACTCTCGCGGGTAATTTTTAGTTTTATTTTTTCCGTGGGGGTTCAAAATCAAAAAATGATAGTGTATTTGAATTAATGAGATCATTTCCGTTAATTTGAGTACCCACATCGATATATTTGGATGACAAAAAATTAATGATTAATCATGATTAATTTTAATTAATTATTTTAGAAAATTAATAGCTGGGGAGTGTAGAGAAGCAAATTTCCTGTTACATGAGTACCCACATCACTATATTGTGATTAAAAAAAAATCAGTCATTTATTAATGCACTTAATAATTAATTATAATGATTAATTATAACTTGCTCGTAATTAAGTGTTGTGGGTACTCATTTTACGCGGAATCTCGTGTACTTTAAGAATATCATGTCCATTTTTTTTTTAACGAAAATTTTGTAGCAAAAATCTTAAAAAAATAATTTTTTATTAATTAATTAATCATAAAAATCATTAATGAGTACTTGGTAATAAAAGAGTGATGTGGGTACTCTTTCTACTGGAAATTATATGACATAATCAAATATAAGAATCAAAATATGAAAAAATTAATTTTTGTTGAGAAAATTTTAAATGTTAAATTTAAAAAAAATTTTTTTTAGCGGAGCAAGTCATTCTGCCTTTGGCGATATGCAAGTAATCACCCAAGAATCAACAAACTCACGTAAAACCGAGTCTAAGTACACAATGCGTGAGGATCCAGAGTTAGAGTCGCCGTCGCGGCCCGTCAATGATTTGGACGACTTTTTTTCTCTGATAAGTACACCTTATTCGTCGTCTAAATCTTCTTACAAGTCGACGGCTTCCAATGAGGAAGTTGTCGTTATCAGCGAACCGGAACTGCCAAAACGTTCAACCCCGCGGTCGACATTTGGATCCGCGAATTCAAAACCGGATGTTAAACATTTGTCGGGTGGCGACGGAGAAGCTCAGAGAAAATTCGGTGAAGCTAAAGCCATTAGCTCTGATCAGTATTTCAGAGATAGTAATAACGATGACTCGGTAATTAAATTAATTAAATTAATTATTTCATTTTTCTTTTAACTTAATTACTGATTTTTCCATATTTACTTTTAAAATTCGAATTCTGGCTGAAATATTGAGTTTATAAAAAAAAGTAAAGAGACAAAATTTTTAGGAAATTTAATTCTCTACAAAAAAGGTCCTTATCAATTTTCCTGTAAATCGAATATTTCAGCCATTAATTGCATAACAAGTAACTGATGATAATTTTTTTAATTTCTCAGTGAAATTTTTTTTTGCCTGTTGCTTAAAATCCAAATTTCTGAGGAAACTTACAGACTCAGAGAAAAATTCATTGGGACCTTTCTTGTAAAGAATTAAATTTGCAACAAAAAAGGTCTTGAGCAATTTGTCTCTAAGTCTGTAAGTTTCTCTACAATTTGAATATTTTCTTAAAAAAAAAATATTTACAGTGGGAGCGGAAGACAACTCTCCGCAGATTCGAAGGATCGTCATCAATTTCGTCATCAGATTTCTTCGGTAACAACCAAAGCTCTCCTACAGGATCATCGTACTCTTCAGGGTCATTATCTATGAGCAGCATCGCCGCGCGCACTGGATCCGTCGACCTCGAGGACGTTCGCGAGTCCGTACGCCAGGGAGTAAATAAAGTCGCGGGTAAAATAAGTTCTCTTGCAAATGCGGCCGTTAATTCACTGCAAGATCGTTATTTTTAACGAATTGTTAATTTTAATAATTAATAATTAATATTTTCATTAATAAATAAACTAATTAATTAATTAATTAATAATGATAATTAAATAAATAAATTGAAAAATTGTTAGTTAATCGTAAATACAGTAAAGGTTGTTTGTTAAATTGCCTTTGATGATTGTTTATAAGATTTTATGTTTATTATTAATAAAGTTATCGCTATTAATTACTTGTTTTTTAATTAGTTTTTTTTTAGAGACTAATGAGTATCACTGTCGTCTACCCGATGTAATTTCCCGTAAAACGAGTACCCACATGACTATATTTCGCTAACTTCGATATTAATTACTTTTATTAATTAATTAATTAGTCATTAATTTGAATTTTTTTTCTTTGTTATTGAGAGCTTCGATATCTTCATGGAGATTGAATAAGCGAATATACTCTGGATTTTTCCTCACAAAATCCAATGCTTCGTACATATATCTATTAATTATGCAAATTATTATCATAATACTTAAAAATAGACCCGAGAAAAGCTTCCCAGGCCGAAAAATTGGGAATGGAAATAGACTCTCGCAGGTAATTTTTTTTGTGGGAGTTCAAAATAAAAAAAAGATAGTGTATTTGAATCAATGAGATCATTTCCGGTAATTTGAGTACCCACAACGATATATTTGGATGACAAAAAAATTAATGATTAATCATGGTTAATTATAATTAATTATTTTGGAAAATTAATAGCTGGGGAGTGTAGAAAATCAAATTTCCTGTTAAATGAGTACCCACATCACTATACTTCGATAAAACAAAAATGAGTCATTTATTGATGCACTTAAAAATTAATTATAATGATTAATTATAACTTGCTCGCAATATATCGTTGTGGGTACTCATTTTACGCGGAATCTCGTGTACTTTAAGAATATCTTGTCCATTTTTTTTTTTTACGAAAATTTCGTAGCAAGAATCAAAAAAAATAATTTTTCATTAATTAATTAATTATAAAAATCATTAATGAGTACTTGGTAATAATATAGTCATCATGGAGATTAAATAAGTGAATATATTCTGGATTTTTTCTCACAAAATCTCTGCTTCGTACATATATATATTAATTATGCAAATTATTATCATTATCCTTAAAAATGGACCCGAGGAAAGCTTCCCAGGCCGAAAAATTGGGAATGGGAATAGACTCTCGCAGGTAATTTTTAATTTATTTTTTTTATGGGGGTTCAAAATCAAAAAATAATAGTGTATTTGGATTAATGAGATCATTTCCTGTTAAATGAGTACCCACATCACTATATTGCGATTAAAAAAAAATGAGTCATTTATTAATGCACTTAATAATTAATAATAATGATTAATTATAACTTGCTCGTAATTTAGTGTTGTGGGTACTCATTTTACGCGGAATTTCGTGTACTTTAAGAATATCATGCCCATTTTTTTTAAACCGAAAATTTCGTAGCAAAGAATCTAAAAAAATAATTTTTCATTAATTAATTAACCACAAAAATCATTAATGAGTACTTGGTAATAATATAGTGATCATGGAAATTAAATAAGTGAATATATTCTGGATTTTTTCTCACAAAATCTATGCTTCGTACATATATATATTAATTATCCGAATTATTATTGTACTTAAAAATTCAAAGCTAGCAAGAGTCTTATTAACATGAATTAACCTGTTAGGATCTTTGCCGAATTGGCTGGCAGCATAATCTGAAGAAAACGCAAAATATCTAGCCCGCCATTTAACGATACCGATATTTGGATTCCCGGGTATTAATGCCCCGTATCCGGCGACGAAAGTCCATGCGCAGAATCCTTGAAATTCTAATTGAATTTCTTGAAAATTTTCACTAGTGTTTGGATATAAAATTAAACAGTCTCCACATTCATCTGTTTTATTAAAAAAATTATCGTGATTATTGTTCATTATTAATTAATTACTCAATTAATTAAATGAAAACGAATACTTATTAATTTTCCCATTGAACGTTCGAGTCTTTCGGCATCAGAAAGAATTTCGGAATTATTTGTAAATTTTTCTAGGCGTATTTCATCATATATTTTTATAATCTATAACAAATATATTAACAAATGTATTTTATTTTTAATATTGCCGACTCCAAACTGTTTTCTAAAGGAATTGACGCTAGACTCATTCGATATCCTCTAAATCTATAGATTTATAAAATTGCAACTAGAATATTACACATTTAGAAATTTTTTTAAAAGTCGCGCCTAAATCAAAGTACTATCGGTAAAATGGATCCCTATTGCAAGGGAATGTTCTATAGTCATGCGATGACTCAAGTAGATATTTAAGTTTTAATTTTGCCAAGTCCGCGGTGGCCGAGTGGTTAAGGCGTCAAGACAGTGCGTTGCTCCCATGGCTGTGGTCAAACTTAATCACGATTTGGAGGCGATTTCGAAAGATATCGTATTTCAAATCCCAGGTATTCGTGATTTCGTTTCTAAATGTATTATATAATGTAAAAATATTAATTTATTTAATGCCGTAAGATGGACGGTGGAGTTTAGGTCCATCAAGGTCATGGGAATACCGGTTACTTGAAGAGCCCTGGTTCGAATCCAGGCCGCGGATATTTTTTTTTTTTTTTTTTTCAATTTAATTAATTTAATTAACACAGACACACATACATATATATATTAGACTGGGCCAAAAAAATTTACTACTTTTTTATTTCTTAGCTATATCGAGAATATTATTTAGAATGACAAAAAAAAATTTAATGAAAGTTTGAGCTCTTAATATTAATTTTAAGAGGTCCATCATCGCTATTTTTAATTTTAATTCATAATTTGATATTTTATGTCAGAACTGCTGAAACATTTTAGTAAAAAAAATTAATTTCCATTTATTCTTATGTAAAATTAAATTCCCTACAAAAAAGGTCTAATTGAAAATTTTCGTCAGACAAGCCGTTTCCAATTAATTAAGCTTAATAAATTGATATATTTTTTCGATAACATTTTTACTTTTGAATTTTTTAACTGACGAATCAATAAATATCTAAAAAAAAACAGGACAGATTTTTGAAGGAAATTTAATGCTCTACAAAAAAGGTCTCTTAACATTTTTTGCTAAATTCACTCCTTCGAAAGTTATTCACGTTATTGAAATCGTTTTTCTCAACTTCAACCTTGAATATCTTTCGAAGGAGTGAATTTAGCAAAAAATGTTAAGAGCCCTTTTTTGTAGAGCATTAAATTTCCTTCAAAAATCTGTCATGATCTTTTTTAGATATTTATTGATTCGTCAGTTACAAAATTCAAAAGTAAAAATGTTAAATCGAAAAAATATATCAATTTATTAAGCTTAATTAATCGGAAACGGCTTGTCTGACGAAAATTTTCAATCAGACCTTTTTTGTAGGGAATTTAATTTTACATAAGAATAAGTAAAAATGAATTTTTTTTACTCCAATGTTTTAGCAATTCTGACGTAAAAAATCAAATTATGAATTA
Organism: Microplitis mediator; assembly: GCF_029852145.1. Lineage (NCBI taxonomy): Eukaryota > Metazoa > Arthropoda > Insecta > Hymenoptera > Braconidae > Microplitis > Microplitis mediator. Next base: position 1,372,782 of record NC_079969.1, on the reverse strand, counting down.
AAATTAAAAATAGCGATGATAGACCTCTTGAAATTAATATTAAGAGCTCAAACTATCATGAAACTTTTTTTTTTGTCATTCTGAATAATATTTACGATGTAGATAAGAAATAAAAAAAATAGTCAATTTTTTTGGCCACCCTAATATATATATATATATAAATTAGGGTGCGCCAAAAAAAAGATCTAATTTTTTTTTTTTTAGTTACCGTAAAAATATCATTAAGGATGATAAAAAAAATATTCTGGTAAAGTTTGAGCTCTTAATAGTAATATTAAAAGGTGGCGCTTCGTGATTTATGACTTCCCATTTAAATAATATGGAAAAAAAAAAATTTTAGTTTGGAATTTTTTACCTCAGCAATGGCTCATTGTACGAATAAGCTCAGTATATACTTTTGTAGGGAATTCGACGCTCTACAAAAAAAGTCTCTTATCATTTTTCGATAAATCCATCTGTTCAAAAGTTATTGGAGCTCGAAGTAAAGTTAGAATAAGTTTCGAGATATTCTTACTTTTTCGGCTAAACTATCGGACTTATCATAAAATGTCATTCGAATTTTTTTTTAGACAATTTTATTTCCTACAAATTATCATTAATAATTTTTTTTCAAATTCTACATTGTTTTCTAGTTATTTCTATTTTAATGCCAAGCTCCTATAAAATAGTGATCTGATCGATTCTAAGAGCTTGGCATTAAACTAGAAAACTTTTAATTTCTATCAATCTATAAGAGAAACAAAAGTAGGATCTGTTTCTGAATCACCTATTTTGGGAATGAATAAGAAAATATTTATAATAAATCATTATTCACTTACATCAGTGCTCAGTAATTTGAATTTTTCCGTAAAATTATTAATATTGTCTAGTACTATTATTTCATCCATATTGATGTCAAATCAATAAATTGCGGCTATTATGAATAAAAATGAACTTATTAATTGAAATCAATAATTAATTAAAAGTACACTTACATAAACTTGTACAATAGATATTGCAGTACGAAATTTCACAGAATCATGTAGTTTATGTAAGCGCATTTCTAATGTATCCATCAAAATTTTAAATTCCGCTTTTATTTTTTCAAGGTCCGATAAAACTTTTCTTTAATAAAATTAATTAGTTATTAAATAACTAAATTAATAAATTAATTTATCGAACATATTTACCTGACATAAATTTCTTGTTGACGACAAGTAACTAGTGTGCCAATAATCAACTTGATTTCTGAAAACTTTTCGTCATCAGAGCAACCGGATTTAGTTTTTTTATCGAAATAATTGTTGGCTATATTTTCAACAGCTGCTGTTAGACGATATATCTTACTCATTAAATCTTCAAGAAGTTTTAGAGTCGAATTACAAGATTTTTCAAGTGATTCTTGAAGAATATTCGGTACTAAAATTTTTTTAAAATTTATCAATGACATATCTGTAGAGTCGATGAAATTTCGCGTAGAATGAGTACCCACATCAATATGTTATGAAAAAGTGATAATTAATTGTTTAATTATTATTAATTAATTAATTAATTAATGTGTACTCTTTGTAATTGAAATTAAAATGTAGGCATGTGGGTATTCGTTCCAATTGGAAAAAAATCATTCTAACGAATAAAGAAAAAATTTTTGAAAAGAAAAAAAAAAAAAAAAAAAATTGAATTTGGAATGTATTGATGTGGGTACTTAAACTAGAGGGAATTTTGTCACGATTTCGACAGTAGCATAGATTTTTGAATTTCGTTTTAATTCCCACAATAATTTATCGAAAGACTTGTGAAAGGAACATAAAATTATATTTTGTAAAATGAATTTGATTAAATACGATTGTCTATTCCATGTCCACCGCGTTGACAATCTTTGTTGAACAATCTTATCCCCGCAACAATACTCATTAATTCAATTAGTTGTTTGTTTTTGGCTTTTTTTGGTAAAGTAACGAAATTAGTACTTAAACGTCGTATGCGGTATAAATATGGTGGTTATGCCGCATTTATACAGTGATTATGCCGTCTCACTCTTACAGGCTGAAAAATACTTTTCATATCTTTCAGTTTTATTAACAAACAATTTTCAGATTCTATAACAGATACAATATGTTTTCCTACTACTTGCATTCTTAAATGGCTGATCTCTTCACTATGTTCTGCTTTCAATTTTTCAATAAAAAAGTACAGCTGTAAAAATGAACTAGTTTATTTTTACTTTCACAAAAAAATTTTTTTCAAAAAAATTTCTCTCATTAACAAATAAAAACTCTTGAAACTAGTAAAAATTTTTCAATTTAAACATAAAAATATGTTTACTTGAGGAAAAAAAATTTTGATTCAAGATTAAAATTTCAATATAATTATTTACTTGGTGCAAGAAAATTTTACTTTTCCGAATCGTTAAAACAAAATTTCTTGAATCAGGAATTGTTTTCTTGATTCGAGTTAACTGTTTTTTCTATGTAGTAATGATTCGCAAGAACATCAGATAATTTTGAAATACATTTAGGATCAATATTAATAACTAGGATTATTTTATGATTAAAAATTACATTCTTCAATTGAAACATGTCTAAACACTGCAGTGTTTATGTCGTATGGGTATTTTGACATAAAAGTCTTTTTTTAGTTCATAAAGTTCTTTATTTGTACATTATAAAAACCTTCACGCGTCTTTTAAATTTTAGTTTCTCTACACAGAAAATACAGTTAACTTGAACTAAGAAAAATATTCTTGATACAAGAAAATTTTTTTTAACGATTCGGAAAATAAAATTTTTTTTACATCAAATAAATAATTATTTTGAAATCTTTACTTTGAATCAAAATTTTTTTTCCTCAAGTTAACATATTTTTATGCTTTAGTCGAAAAATTTTTAATTGTTTTAAAAGTTTTTATTTCTTAAAATAAGAGATATTTTATTGAAGAAAGCCGTGCCAGGTTATTGTAGCAATATTGCATTTTTTTGTTTGAAAAAAATAAAATTTCTTGGAATAACTACTATTTGTTTAACAAAAGAATTTTCGTATACTCCAACCAAAAAAAAAAAAAGTTACTCAAACCGAGAGAAAAATTTCTTGGGAGAAAAGATATATATGGAAGAGAGGGAAGTCACTGGTGCTAGGCAGCAGCAGCGAGAATAGTTCGGTGCGCACCACTAGGTAGCGCCTACGATTTGTAGTGTCCCTGGTAAGAAACTTATTTCAGAAGTCTTATATTCCGAAATTGTAACCATTCTGGCGCGGGTACTCCTCCGTTATTTGATAGAGCGATAAGTACCTTGTTTGATGGTAATATAGTACAACCTATATTACATAATGACGAAAATATTTATTATCAATGTTTCCATAAATAATTTATCTCTGAAATTGAACTTGAGCTTTAACAAAAATATTTTAATCAAAAGTCTATAGAATCTCTACTATATGATTAAAAATATTCGAGTGACACAATACATTGTAAAGCAACAGAGTTCTTGCCAGAATCCTCAATCACTCACATTAGTTATTATTTTTTTTTCGGGCGCCCTCCCTGGCGGGGTTGTCCCGTACATTTTGACTTGTGCCGGCTGTGGACAAAACCGACATCTCGGTAAGCTTGATTGCATCGATCGTAAACAACCTTACCATGTTTTTCATTGAACCAGACATGAAGTTTTATCCATCATCTCTCAAAGGTGACGTTACATATACGGCACAAATATCTTGCCGTAGAGCCAACCTGCTCAATTGTTTCCTCCCAATTGATGGCGTTATATTTGTCCGGTTGGTCGACAACATACCACTTGTTTTTATAAGGGAACTCGGGCCTCAACAGATGCGGAACCCCGAGGAACGAGTCTTTGTCTTCATCATCTTCCACATCCTCCGATTCTGCTTCTGGTTCTGCTTCCGGTCCTACTACTTGTTCTACTTCTGATTCTGCTTCCGGATCTGCTCCTGGTTCTGCTTCCGGTTCTACCACTAATTCTGCGTCCGCTTCTGCTTTCAGTTCAACTCCTGGTTCTGCTTCCGCTTCTACTTCTGCTTCTGCTGCAGCTACCAGGTCCACTGTCTGTTCGTCCTTGCCCACCGCCGCTACTACCACTGCCGCCATTTCTGCCTCCACCTCTTCCCCAATTTGCTTTCGTTCTAAAACTTCAAGACGCTATCTTAACTCTGCATTCTCCAGAAGCAGCTTGGCATTGACAGCAGTTAAGGTGTCCATTTGTCTTAAGCATGACTTCCTGCTCGGCTGTCGTGCTTCCGTAAATGGAGAAAGAGGAAATTTAATTCTCTACAAAAAAGGTCCGCTTAAATTTTCCTGTAAATCGAATATTTCAGCCATTAATTGCATAACAAGTAACTGATAATAATTTTTTTAATTTCTTAGTAAAATTTTTTTTTGCCTGTTGCTTAAAATCCAAATTTCTGAGGAAACTTACAGACTCAGAGAAAAATTCATCAGGACCTTTTTTGTAAAGAATTAAATTTGCAGCAAAAAAGGTCTTGAGCAATTTGTCTCTAAGTCTGTAAGTTTCTCTACAATTTGAATATTTACTAAAAAAAAAAATATTTCCAGTGGGAGCGGAAGACAACTCTACGCAGATTCGAAGGATCGTCATCAATTTCGTCATCAGATTTCTTCGGTAACAACCAAAGCTCTCCTACAGGGTCATCGTACTCTTCAGGGTCATTATCTATGAGCAGCATCGCCGCGCGCACTGGATCCGTCGACCTCGAGGACGTTCGCGAGTCCGTACGCCAGGGAGTGAATAAAGTCGCGGGTAAAATAAGTTCTCTTGCAAATGCGGCCGTTAATTCACTGCAAGATCGTTATTTTTAACGAATTGTTAATTTTAATAATTAATAATTAATATTTTCATTAATAAATAAACTAATTAATTAATTAATTAATAATAATAATTAAATAAATAAATTGAAAAATTGTTAGTTAATCGTAAATACAGTAAAGGTTGTTTGTTAAATTGCCTTTGATGATTGTTTATAAGATTTTATGTTTATTATTAATAAAGTTATCGCTATTAATTACTTGTTTTTTAATTATTTTTTTTAGCGACTAATGAGTGTCACTGTCGTCTACCCGATGTAATTTCCCGTAAAACGAGTACCCACATGACTATATTTCGCTAACTTCGATATTAATTACTTTTATTAATTAATTAATTAATCATTAATTTGACCTCGAGTAAAATATATGATGTGGATACTCAAACTTCAGCAAATGATCTCCCGAACTCAAGTAAGTTTGTAAAAATTACCCAGAATAATTAGCACGGGAGTTAGAGTACTTTTTAATTGGTCATGATTTAAAAATTCAAATTTTTTACCGCCAATGGGATTTTCATTCGGTCTGTTGTGTCTGGGTATAAAAGAAGTGAATTTTGAAAATAATTTTGTTAGTTTATCGTAAATACAGTAAAGGTTGTTTGTTAAATTGCCTTTGATGATTGTTTATAAGATTTTATGTTTATTATTAATAAAGTTATCGCTATTAATTACTTGTTTTTTAATTAGTTTTTTTTTAGAGACTAATGAGTGTCACTGTCGTCTACCCGATGTAATTTCCCGTAAAACGAGTACCCACATGACTATATTTCGCTAACTTCGATATTAATCACTTTTATTAATTAATTAATTAATCATTAATTTGACCTCGGGTAAAATATATGATGTGGGTACTCAAACTTCAGCAAATGATCTCCCGAACTCAAGTAAGTTTGTAAAAATTACCCAGAATAATTAGCACCGGAGTTAGAGTACTTTTTAATTGGTCATGATTTAAAAATTCAAATTTTTTACCGCCAATGGGATTTTCATTCGGTCTGTTGTGTCTGGGTATAAAAGAAGTGAATTTTTAAAATAATTTTGTTAGTTAATCGTAAATACAGTAAAGGTTGTTTCTTAAATTGCCTTTGATGATTGTTTATAAGATTTTATGTTTATTATTAATAAAGTTATCGCTATTAATTACTTGTTTTTTAATTAATTTTTTTTTAGAGACTAATGAGTATCACTGTCGTCTACCCGATGTAATTTCCCGTAAAACGAGTACCCACATGACTATATTTCGCTAACTTCGATATTAATCACTTTTATTAATTAATTAATTAATCATTAATTTGACCTCGAGTAAAATATATGATGTGGGTACTCAAACTTCAGCAAATGATCTCCCGAACTCATGTCCATTTGTAAAAATTACCCAGAATAATTAGCACGGGAGTTAGAGTACTTTTTAATTGGTCATGATTTAAAAATTCAAATTTTTTACCGCCAATGGGATTTTCATTCGGTCTGTTGTGTCTGGGTATAAAAGAAGTGAATTTTTAAAATAATTTTGTTAGTTAATCGTAAATACAGTAAAGGTTGTTTCTTAAATTGCCTTTGATGATTGTTTATAAGATTTTATGTTTATTATTAATAAAGTTATCGCTATTAATTACTTGTTTTTTAATTAATTTTTTTTTTAGAGACTAATGAGTGTCACTGTCGTCTACCCGATGTAATTTCCCGTAAAACTAGTACCCACATGACTATATTTCGCTAACTTCGATATTAATCACTTTTATTAATTAATTAATTAATCATTAATTTGACCTCGAGTAAAATATATGATGTGGGTACTCAAACTTCAGCAAATGATCTCCCGAACTCATGTCCATTTGTAAAAATTACCCAGAATAATTAGCACGGGAGTTAGAGTACTTCTTAATTGGTCATGATTTAAAACACCAAATTTTTTACCGCCAATGGGATTTTCATTCGGTCTGTTGTGTCTGGGTATAAAAGAAGTGAATTTTTAAAATAATTTTGTTAGTTAATCGTAAATACAGTAAAGGTTGTTTCTTAAATTGCCTTTGATGATTGTTTATAAGATTTTATGTTTATTATTAATAAAGTTATCGCTATTAATTACTTGTTTTTTAATTAATTTTTTTTTTAGAGACTAATGAGTGTCACTGTCGTCTACCCGATGTAATTTCCCGTAAAACGAGTACTCACATGACTATATTTCGCTAACTTCGATATTAATCACTTTTATTAATTAATTAATTAATCATTAATTTGACCTCGAGTAAAATATATGATGTGGGTACTCAAACTTCAGCAAATGATCTCCCGAACTCAAGTCCATTTGTAAAAATTACCCAGAATAATTAGCACGGGAGTAAGAGTACTTTTTAATTGGTCATGATTTAAAAATTCGAATTTTTTACCGCCAATGGGATTTTCATTCGGTCTGTTGTATCTGGGTATAAAAGAAGTGAATTTTTAAAATAATTTTGACCTGTAGTTGGGGTGGAGGGCTGCAGTTATTGAGGGTGACCCTTTCGTTATTAATTTTGAAATGGCGGGAAGAGTGAGATAATTTAAAAAATTTAAAATTTAGCTTTTAATTTAAAGTCTTATAATTGTTATTTCATTATGAAGTAATGTAGAGTTTTTACACTAATGATAATAATTAATAATATGCGGAAGTTGATTTTTTTGAGCGCGTAATCCATAAATAAATTTTTGACACTGAGGTGTATTGGACCCGTTATCTTTCAGTGTTTGGCTTGAAGTATTTTTTGGTAGCGAGGCTTGAATACTCATCGACCGTTTGAAGTATGATACATTTGTTTGAGTACTTTTGGTCATACATTTTGATATATTTTCCTGAAATAATAAAAAATTTTATTAATCATCTCTACTCTTGTAAATAAAAATATAGAAAATATTTGAATCCTTTAAAATTCAAATAACTCAGACACTTTAACATTTATGTAAAAATGTACAGATACCTTTTTTGTAGGAAATCAAATTCTCTACAAATTTGTACTGATCTATTTTTACTGTATCTTTGATACTTTAGCTGCTGGAATAAAAAATACGCGATCGTTACAAAAGAATATTCCTCCAAAAATTTTTGACATGGAACTCAAAATTCTGGTTGAATTTTCAGAGATACGATAAAAATGCATGAACATAAACTTGTAGAGAATTGAATTTCCTATAAAAAAGTTCTCTGTAAATTTTTTCGTAACTTCTTTAGTTCGTCTACAATTTGAATTAAAAGTAAAACATAAAAAATTAATCGTATAAAAATTATTGTCGATTCTTTTTTTTCAAAAATAATTTTTATCATAAAAATTTTTTTTTCTTCGTATTGCATGACAAATTTCCTCTCGTTTGAGTACCCACATCGATGTATTTAAAAAAATTCAAAATTCAAAATTTCCCGCGAATATTCAAATGATAATTAAACAAAGAAGAAAGAAAATATAATTACAAGTTTCAATGCCTTGTGACGATGTTCCCAAAGACTATGATGGTAATCAGGGTCAATATATGAGTCCAAAATATGAGTGTCCGTCTGTACAAACTGATCTTTATTCATTTCAAAAGTGTACTCTTCTTGCGTTGTTCTTAAATTAAATAACAAAAGCAACCTTAGGATTTTAATTAAATACCAAATAAATTCAAATTTATTATTTTTACTTTTCTTTGTTATTGAGAGCTTCGATATCTTCATGGAGATTAAATAAGTGAATATACTCTGGATTTTTCCTCACAAAATCCAATGCTTCGTACATATATCTATTAATTATGCAAATTATTATCATTATCCTTAAAAATGGACCCGAGGAAAGCTCCTTAGGCCGAAAAATTGGGAATAGGAATAGACTCTCGCAGGTAATTTTTAGTTCTATTTTTTTCGTGGGGGTTCAAAATCAAAAAATGATAGTGAATTTGAATTAATGAGATCATTTCCGTTAATTTGAGTACCCACATCGATATATTTGGATGACAAAAAAATTAATGATTAATCATGATTAATTATAATTTATTATTTTAGAAAATTAATAGCTGGGGAGTGTAGAGAATTAAATTTCCTGTTGAATGAGTACCCACATCACTATATTGCGATTAAAAAAAAATGAGTCATTTATTAATGCACTTAATAATTAATGATAATGATTAATTATAACTTGCTCGTAATATAGTGTTGTGGGTACTCATTTTACGCGGAATTTCGTGTACTTTAAGAATATCAAGCCCATTTTTTTTTAAAACGAAAATTTCGTAGCACAGAATCGAGAAAAATAATTTTTCATAGATTAAGTAATCACAAAAAACATTAACGAGTACTTGGTAATAATATAGTGATCATGGAGATTAAATAAGAGAATATATTCTGGATTTTTTCTCACAAACTCTATGCTTCGTACATATATATATTAATTATCCGAATTATTATTGTACTTAAAAATTCAAAGCTAGCAAGTCTTCTTAACATAAATTAACCTGTTAGGATCTTTGCCGAATTGGCTGGCAGCATAATCTGAAGAAAACGCAAAATATCTAGCCCGCCATTTAACGATACCGATATTTGGATTCCCGGGTATTAATGCCCCGTATCCGGCGACGAAAGTCCACGCACAGAATCCTTGAAATTCTATTTGAATTTCTTGAAAATTTTCACTAGTGTTTGGATATAAAATTAAACAGTCTCCACATTCATCTGTTTTATTAAAAAAATTATCGTGATTATTGTTCATTATTAATTAATCAACTAATTAATTAAATGAAAATGAATACTTATTAATTTTCCCATTGATCGTTCAAGTCTTTCGGCATCAGAAAGAATTTCGGAATTATTTGTAAATTTTTCTAGGCGTATTTCATCATATATTTTAATAATCTATAACAAATATATTAACAAATGTATTTTATTATTAATATTATTTACTCCAAACTGTTTTCTAAAGTCGCGCCTAAATCAAAGTACTATCGGTAAAATGGATCTCTATTGCAAGGGAATGTTCTATAGTCATGCGATGACTCAAGTAGATATTTAAGTTTTAATTTTGCCAAGTCCGCGGTGGCCGAGTGGTTAAGGCGTCAAGACAGTGTGCTGTCCCCGTGGTCTTCCTCAAACTTAATCACGATTTGGAGGCGATTTCGAAAGATTTCGTACTTCTAAATTCTGGTATTTGTGATTTCGTTTCTAAATGTATTATATAATGTAAAAATATTAATTTATTTAATGCCGTAAGATGGACGGTGGAGTTTAGGTCCATCAAGGTCATGGGGAAACCGGTAACTTGAAGAGCCCTGGTTCGAATCCAGGCCGCGGACATTTTTTTTTTTCTCAATTTAATTAATTTAATTAACACACACATACATACATATTAGACTGTCTCAAACTAAGCAACTATTTTTTTTTTGAAGAACTTTGAAAAATCAAAAGGGAATCTTAAAATATGGTGACAGTTAATATTTGAGCTCTTGATATTGATATTTAGAGATGGCTGTTGGTAATTTTCGATTTTTCATTTAGTAACATGGTAAAAAATACATAACTTCCGAAAAAATCAAGGCACAAAAAATCTTTGCTCACACATTTCGTAGAAAATTTTCAATCAGACCTTTTTTGTAGGGAATTTAATTTTACATAAGAATAAGTGGAAATGAATTTTTTTGACTCCAATGTTTTAGCAATTCTGACGTAAAACATCAAATTATGAATTAAAATTAAAAATAGCGATGATAGGCCTCTTGAAATTAATATTAAGGGCTCAAACTATCATGAAATTTTTTTTTTGTCATTCTGAATAATATTCTCGATATAGCTAAGAAATAAAAAAATAGTAAATTTTTTTGGCCCAGTCTAATCTATATATGTATGTGTTAATTAAATCAATTTAATTGAAAAAAAAAAAAAAAAAAAAATATCCGCGGCCTGGATTCGAACCAGGGCTCTTCAAGTTACCGGTTTCCCCATGACCTTGATGGGCCGAAACTCCACCGTCCATCTTACGGCATTAAATAAATTAATATTTTTACATTATATAATACATTTAGAAACGAAATCACAAATGTCAGTATTTAGAAATACGAAATCTTTTGAAATCGCCTCCAAATGGTGATTAAGTTTGAGGAAGACCACGGGGACAGTACACTGTCTTGACGCCTTGACCACTCGGCCACCGCGGACTTGGCAAAATTCAAACTTAAATATCTACTTGAGTCATCGCATGACTATAAGCTATAGACATTCTCTTGCAATAGGAATCTATCTTTCTGACAGTGCTATAATTTAGGCGCGACTTTTAAAAACTCATTAAAATTATAGTCTCTATTTTATTTAACAAACTGAATATTTTAAAAAATTCCTAGGTGTGTAATTTTCTAGTTGCTGAAAATTTACTGATCTACAGAAAAGGTTTTCTATGATTTTTGCATAAATTCAACCATTCACAAGATATCCGACTTCAAAGTTTGATACGATTCGAAGAACTTGTTTTTGCTCGTTCTGAATTTTATACCACGCCAACTAATGAGAATTCAGAAATTCTCAATATCCTTATTTGTAGGAAATTGAATGCTCTACAAAAAAAGTCTCTTATCATTTTTCGACAAATCCATCTGTTCAAAAGTTATTGGAGCTCGAAGTAAAGTTAGAGTAAATTTCGAGATCTTCTTACTTTTTCGGCTAAACTATCGGACTTATCATAAAATGTCATTCAAACTTTTTCGTAGACAATTTTATTTCCTACAAATTATCATTGATAATTTTTTTTCAAATTCTGCATTGTTTTCTAGTTATTTTTATTTTAATGTTATGCTCATAAAAAAAATAGTCTTCTGATCGATTTTAAGAGCTTGGCATTAAAATAGAAAATTTTTAATTTCTATCAATCCACACTTATTCAAAAAATTAAAGGAACAAGAAAATTTATTAAATTTTTTGGTGATTTTTGGAAGGGTGTATTTTTGTGAAAAATGATCGTATCGAAAAAACAAAAATCGCAAATTGAAGCTTGAAATCTCTAGTTTAAAGATCTTTCAGCAAAATATTTTTTCGAGCCACGGTTTTTGCGGAATCATAAGAAAAAGGTCGAGACAAAATTTTTCTAAATTTTTTGGTTTTGTTTTTTAGGTCTACGGGGCCGGGAAAAATTTTTTCAAAAAAACGAATTCATGGTTCGTTTAGGAAATTTATTCAGCTACGATTTGCTTTTTTTTTTGTTTTTCTGTACGTCAATTTGCTGCTGAGATATCAGCCTTCAAATGAAAAAGGATCTTTTTGTCTTTGATTATTGATATCTCAGCAAGTAATGGTCACACAGTAATTTAAAGGGCAGTTTAATAAACTTGAATGAATTCCCTACGAGCTCCATTTTTGATTTTTTCAAAAAAAAAATTTTTTTTCATCCTTGATATCCATTTGAAAAACCCACAAAAAATGGCCATTTTCTGGTTTTTTAGTCAACTCATCGCTACTCTGCAAATATTGATAAAAAAAATAATGTTGCCAGGTAATTTTACAGCTTAATGTACCCCAAAAAATTCGATCATTTTTCACAAAAATACAGCCTTCCAAAAATCACCAAAAAATTTATAAAATTTTCTTGTTCCTTTAATTTTTTGGATAAGTATATAAGGGAAACAAAAGTAGCATCTGTATCTAAATCACCTATTCTGGGAATGAATAAGAAGATATTTATTATAAATCATTATTCACTTACATCAGTGCTCAGTAATTTTAATTTTTCCGTAAAATTATTAATATTGTCTAGTAATATTATTTCATCCTGTAATTTCATCCATATTGATGTCAAATCAATAAATTGCGGCTATAATGAATAAAAATGAACTTATTAATTGAAATCAAAAATTAATTAAAAGTACACTTACATAAACTTGTACTATAGGTATTGCAGTACGAAATTTTACAGTATCATGTAGTTTATGTAAACGCATTTCTAATGTATCCATCAAAATTTTAAATTCCGCTTTTATTTCTTCAAGGTCCGATAAAACTTTTCTTTAATAAAATTAATTAGTTATTAAATAACTAAATTAATTAATTAATTTATCGCAATATTTACCTGACATAAATTTCTTGTTGACGACAAGTAACTAGTGTGCCAATAATCAACTTGATTTCTGAAAACTTTTCGTCATCAGAGCAACCGGATTTAGTTTTTTTATCGAAATAATTGTTGGCTATATTTTCAACGGCTGCTGTTAGACGATATATCTTACTCATTAAATCTTCAAGAAGTTTTAGAGTCGAATTACAAGATTTTTCAAGTGATTCTTGAAGAATATTCGGTACTAAAATTTTTTTTAAATTTATCAATGACATATCTGTAAAGTCGATGAAATTTCGCGTAGAATGAGTACCCACATCGATATGTTATGAAAAAGTGATAATTAATTGTTTAATTATTATTAATTAATTAATTAATTAATTCATGTGTACTCTTTGTAATCGAAATTAAAATATAGGCATGTGGGTATTCGTTTTAATTGGGAAAAAATTTTGTAACGAATAAAAAAAAAATTTTTGAAAAAAAAAAAAAAAAAAAAAAAAAATTGAATTTGGAATATATTGATGTGGGTACTTAAACTAGAGGGAATTTCGTCACGATTTTGACAGTAGCATAGATTTTTGAATTTCGTTTAAATTCCCACAATAATTTATCGAAAGACTTGTGAAAGGTACATAAAATTTTATTTTGTAAAATGAATTTGATTAAATACGATTGTCTATTCCATGTCCACCGCGTTGACAATCTTTGTTGAACAGTCTAATCCCCGCAACAATACTCATTAATTCAATTAGTTGTTTGTTTTTGGCTTTTTTTGGTAAAGTAACGAAATTAGTTACTTCTGATGGCAGATAAATACTTTGCAGTGCCATTGCAGCTTCTCTGAATAATTTTAAATGGATAATTATTTTTATTTTAATTATAAATTATTATCAGTAAGTAATTATTACTTCAAAACAGCTGGTGTCATCGAATCTCCCAGTCCGCTCATAATCGTAATAACAATCAATATTTTTTCATAAATTTTCTCAATATCACGGTCAGTATTCACTCGAGATGTTTCACAAACTTCATTTATCAACGGACATAATTTTTTTTCTAAACGCTGACGATATTTTTTTATTACTTCATCTGAAGAAAAAATTAATTTTATCACGGAAATTTAAATTATTTATATTTAAATAAACAAATGATAATTTAAAAAAATACTTTTATTTAAATAATAACGCGCGAAATTTAATTGCATTTTCATCATTATTAAATTTGGATTTTTTTTGTCTGTTAATTTATTAACAATAACATTTATTTTTTCATTTATATCCTCAGCATTAAAAAAATATTCGGGATTTAATTGATATAAATTCACCTTTAATATGAAATATGAAATTAATTAATTAAATAATCTATAAATATATGTACGTATAAAGGTTAATGATAGAAAAAATTATTATACTTACGAAAAATAAAACAAATTCTTTATTAAAAATGAAATTTTTATCACGACACTCATCGATGATGATATTTATTATATTTTTTTTATTCAAAGTAATTTTTTTTTCGTTCATGTTTAGTAAAAAAGTAATGGGAAAACTTAGTACTGCTAAACGATATTAGGAAATATATATAGAAATGTTTGATCAATTGCCCTTGGTAACGAGTAAATTTTTAAGCAGTTTTATTTTTTAAAATAAAATAGCTTTTCATTTTGGCTGGTTTAGGATACAAACGATCAATTGATTGATTTCTTAGCTAGGCATTACTGCAAAATTACTGTTTTTTTTTTTTTTTTTTTTTTTTTTTTTTACGAAGGCAGGTGGAAATCTTCAAAAGACAATACAGAAAATCAAAATTTCCTTGAACAAAGTGGCTTTTCTTTCCTTGGACAATAAGATATACATGGAGAGGGAAGTCACCAGTGCTAGGCAGTGGCATTGAGAGTAGTTCGGCGCTCGCCACTAGATTGCGTCCAGCCGCTGGGATGTCCCTGGTTAGACATTTAATTCAGATGTTTTAAATTCGACAATGATAGCGACAATGTGGTGAACGAATTCTCTCTGCAATATTTTGGTTTGTTATGCTCACAACTCGCGATCATTTTGTAGACACTAAGAAAAAAAGCTTTCCATCGCACGGCATTGAATAAATTAATATTTTTGTATGCTTAAACATAATCTGAATCGAATTAAAACTTATCACGGGTTTTGAAATTGATTTTT
This sequence comes from Microplitis mediator, assembly GCF_029852145.1. Lineage (NCBI taxonomy): Eukaryota > Metazoa > Arthropoda > Insecta > Hymenoptera > Braconidae > Microplitis > Microplitis mediator. Next base: position 1,357,751 of record NC_079969.1, on the reverse strand, counting down.
TGCAAAATCGCCTTCAAGTCGGGATAAAGTTTGATGGAGACCACGGGGACAGTACACTGTCTTGACGCCTTAACCACTCGGCCACCGCGGACTTGGAAAAATTCAAACTTAAATTATGACGATATCGTTGACAGGAACTTAATTGCTATCAAACAGTTGGCCTCGTGTAACGGTCTCTGGGTACACGTAATCCAGAAGAACTGTGACACCAACTCATCTATGTGAGAATCTCTAATGATGATCCAAAACGGATGTTCGGTGAATATCGTTGATGGATGCCTGAATCTAGAAGTGAGTTTCAGAAGACGCTGACCGAAAAATTCGGACTGCTCGTTCAACAGGCGGGTTGTTTCCAGGTCAGTTCCTTCTGGGGCCAATTCGGTGACTTCTTCTGCCCCTGGTAAATCAACGAAGAAGACAGTTTCACGCGTTTTCGAATTAATCTGAAACAAATATAAAACAATAAATTGTGGCTGATATTCTAAAAAAATCAAAAGAATATACAGAATTTAGGAAGAAACATACCAATTGAACAATTAAGATACTTCTCGAAGCGGTTAAGTTGAAAATGATTTGAAAAACAGTCCTCTTCCCGATAGCATAGTCAAAATAATCCATGTGCCTTTTCATCATTTGATTCCAATTGGTGAAAAAATTTAATGGGAGATGAGGATTCGATATTTTGGCCAAATCGCAAAGACCGTGTTCATATGAATATTCTACTGCACTGTACACTGTTAAAAATAATTTGAAAATTACAATACAAAAGGAATGAATTTCCATAACTAGATATTTGAATTGTATTTTCAATAAAAAAAAGCTTTGAATTTAATATACGTAATTTAATAATCAAGCTGGTATTTAAAATTAAGATAAAAAATATGAATTTTAATAAACGTACTTATAATTTATACTTGTTTTTTGAATTTTCAAACCAAGTATTGAAAATTCTAAGCCATACTGAATTTTAATAATTCCATTTCAAATTTCATAATACTTATTTGAAAATTCAAATGCTATTGTAAAGTTTTTCTTTTCTCAATAATATAAAGTAAATAAAACTTGTGACTGGACTGAACATCATTGACAGTATGATAAATGATAAAATGATACAGTGTTAAATGTGATATACACTGTTGAAATAATTGTTTGAATTTTCAAAACATTGTAAAAAAGTTCGGGCCTGTTGAAAATCGCCCAAAAATTTAGAATTTTTTTTTGATCCTTTAATTTTTTCCATTAGTGTATACAATTTCATAAAAATTATATACAATTCTATATAATTGCAATATATAGAAATGTATACGATTTCTATACACTGAGAGAAAAAAAAATTTTTGTCAAGCTTTTTTTTTACTTATTTCTGTGAATACTTAAAACAAGAAATTTTTCCTACATCGAAGTATAATATTTCTTATTTTTAGCAACTATTGCTTCGATCTAGTAATATATTACTAGATACATGAGTTACCTGTAAAAATCAATTATTTCTTGAATTAAGTTGACATATTTATATATTCAAACAAGCAATTACGTAAGCCAAGAAAAATCTGTCTTTGACCAAGCAATTTTTTTCCAAGTTCGAGAATATTTTTTCTCAAGTCAAGAAACTTTATTCTTGGCTAAAGACATTTTTCGTATTGAGTCAAATAAAAAAGTTCTTCAACTAAAACAAAAAAAATTTTAAACTTAGTAAAAAATTTCTCATCTTAAGTGATTTTTTTTTCAGTTCGAAAATATTTTTTTCTCAACTTAAGGAATTTTTTATCATAGTGTGACGAGTCACAATATTTTCATATATAAAAAAAAAAAAATTATTAAAAGAAAAAAAAATAAACGCAAAAATATAGTGCGTGTAAAAAAAAAATAAATAAAAATAAATCAATTTAAATGAATAAAGAGATAGAGAAAAAATAAGGCGAATGAAAATAACAAAGTGTGCAGACGCAGAGTGCGAAAGAAAAAATTAGTACCAGGAGTCACCGCTAGGCGCAAAAGAGCGCTGCAACATTTTCCTAGTTGGACAGTTAGAATAGAAGTAATAAGTTCCGTTCTCCGTCAACTACTCGCAACAGGACAATATCATAATAGAAGAGTACTAGTACCCATGAGGTAAATACTTGAGAGTAGATTTTTGGAATGCTTTTCAGTCATGTATAACATACAAATACTATGAAACAATAAATTGACGAAAGGCAATGACAAATGGCAATGATGAAAGGCAATGTCAATGACGTCTTGAAATTTAACGAAAGGCTATTCCTCGTCAATTCCATATGACGTTTTATTTTGGCCGACAATTATCGCGCTTCTGATGTTTTTTTATTGCCCAAACATATTTAAAGTTCCCCGTGTTGCAAATGGGGCAAGACAATGTTTCTTTCAGGTGTTTTGCCCATACGTGATCAACTATTTTTCGAGGAGACATTTCTTTGTTACATGTTTTACACCGACCTTCACGTCGATTTGGCAACGGTTCTATCTCGTTCTCCCAATCGGTATTTTTTAATCGGTCTGGGTTATCAACTTTGTATGCTTTTTTTCCAAACCAAATTTGCCCAGACTCTACCTTGTCTAAATGTAATTCTTTGAAGAACTCAATTCTTCTTTTTCCTGAGGTAATTTTGGCATATTTTTTTCTCGGCCGACGTGGAGTATGTAAGCCTGAACATCTTGAGGGTCTTTTTCCTGCTCGCCTTTTCGATTTGAACACTCGGGATGGACCTGGTGATGGAGTGCTCGGGTCAGGATCAGCATCATCACTTTCTCCGTTGTCATCCTCATCGTCTTCACTTTCTTCGTCGCCTTCTTCTTCAGCGTCTCCATCGTCATCCTCTTCGCTTTCTTCTTCAGCGTCTCCATCGTCATCCTCTTTACCTTCTTCTTCAGCGTCTCCATCGTCATCCTCTTCGCCTTCTTCTTCAGCGTCTTCATCGTCATCCTCTTCGCCTTCTCCTTCAGCGTCTTTATCGTCATCCTCTTCTTCTTCACTGCTATCATCTTTCACGTCACTTACTCGACTTTTATCCTCATCGGCATTGTCTCCTTCATCATTATTGCCCTGTTCATCATCCTCATCATTGTCATCTGCTTCGTCTTCACTCATCCCAACTAACGTATCTTCAATATTGATACTTCCTTCGTGACTTTCTTCATCAATTTCTTCATCATTTTCATCCTCTGGGGCCGGACTTTCTACTTCCTTCTTTACAATGACAGGTGGAGTCGTCAAATCTATCATTACTGGTTGTGCTCTCGGAGGTGTTTCACGAGCTTGTTCTTCACGTTGATGAGTTAACTCTTCAATTCGACGAATTAACTCTTTAGTTTGACGTGTTAATTCTTCGATCTTTTTATTCATTTCTCGCTCTTTGCATCGAGCTTTTTCTAACTCCCTATGAGTAGCTTCTTCTCGTTCTCTGCGTTGAGCTTCTTCTTCTTCTTTACGAGCCAGTTTTTGCTTAAGATTGTCCAAGTCTTGCCTTATTCTGGCTAATTCTGACTCTTTCTGCCTCAATTCTTCATTTTGACCAGCCATCTCATCCGATGCTCCCATTTGGCGTGAGGTGCCTGGAACTTGAAGGGTGTTGGTACTGCTTGCAACTGGCGATCTCTGCTCTTCTATTCTCGGCCGAGAAGTGTTGAGGCGAATGAAGTTTCCTCGTTGATTGTCCGGGCCTAGGCATCTTGGGATGCTCGCCAAAACATTTATTGCGGGAAAACAGTTTACGTGGTTCAATGGTGTCTTCGCGCATGAAATCCAGTATATTTTGCGCAAGCTCTCTTCATGAAACCTCCGTCGTAGCAACAACCAGAAAGGATTCCCGGTGAACACCGTATCCTGAGTCCTCATCCCATTCGTAAGCTCAGACCCGAGTCGAAATTTTGGCCCCCATTTCAACCTCAAATAACCAACTTTGTTGAGGTTGTGTCGGGTCAAATGAGGATGAAATCACATACAAATTTTGCTCCTCATGTGACCCTCAATGTAGTAGTTATCGGACAAAATACCATAGTGAGGACGATATGAGGGCGAAATTTTTGAGCCTCATACAACCCTCTTTAGCCTCATACCATTTCATTTACTTTTTTCTGTGTGTGTACGTGTGTGCGTGTGTGTGTAGTTGTGCATTTAATAATACATATATATATATATATATATATATATATTTCTACAAAATATAAATTCTTCACTTTATTATGACGCATGTTTATTGTTAAATTAAAATTACAGTTCAAAAACAATTAATATTTTGCATATAGTGTAGCTTTTAGAATAATATTAGTTACATTTATATTTTTCTTAGGATGTTATTTATATATTTAAATGTTCATTTTCATCTTCATCACTGCTTGATTTGTAGTCTTTCTGTTCATTACGTTGTTTGTCATCACAATCTAATGCAAATAGAAAATATTATTACTTTACTGATTCTAGAAAAAAATAATTTTTGAGTTTAATAGAAAATTACCGTAATCCTCACTACATAATTGTGGATATTTTTCCATTATCGTTTGTTTCTTCAGCCTGTCCTTGTTGTAAGCGCATTTGTTTATTTAATTAATAAATGCTGGCTCAAGTATGTTCCTTTTTTCGGAATGATTGATCCAATCTATAATAAAAAAAAAAATATTGTTTGAAAGGAACTAGCACTCTTAACATAAAAATAATTATTTTTTAATTTTCGCTGTTTTTTCTAAATGAAGTATTAGTTCACAAAGTAGTAAAAATTACGACAGATGTATACAGAAATAACAAACTTTTTTTACCTAACTTTTTCGAATGGTAAAACATAGGCAAAAAAATAAGTCAAGCCTTTGTAATGGCTAATAATATGAGAGTTATCGTAATTATTGCAATAAGTATTAAGCTTACTTCATTTTATTTATTAGTTAGAAATTTTTCATAGAAAAAAATAATTAAACACTATACTTACTATTGATAGCCAATATTTTTGTAACTGTTTAGGTTTCTTTATTTGTCACAAAGCTTTTCCACGGCAACTTTACCACACTCCTATCACGCGTTTAGTTCTTGGAACAACTGATAGCACGGGAATAACGTCCTTTGAATGACTTTTTATCCAATAAATAATCACATAGTGTCTTATTTAGACATTATAATGAAAAAAAAATTAATTTTAATAATTTTTTATCTTTGAATGTTAATTTTTGGATGACTGTTGTATGTTCACTATTGCTTTTAACAGGCCAGCGTTCGAAGACGGAATGATGAAAATTTTAGAAATGTTGAAGCCATGTGCTAAGGATTACAAACGTAAAATTTTATGACCCATTCATGTTGGTGAAAATTTTTTTTTACTTAGCTCGGGTTACACTCAATATCCAGAATAGTATACATATAAAGGAAAATAAACTTCACTATTTACAATGTAGCATTCAAAATTATATAGGGTAGGTTACCAACGAACTCGAACAAATTTCTTTAAAAAGTATTAACCGTATAAGTCGAAAGTTTTAACCACCCGGTATAAAGGCTTCTTCTATTTTTAAAAACTTAGGTAGGAGAAGAGGAGGCAAAATGGGCCCCTAAAAATTAAGGGGCCCATTTGCCCCCCCCCCTTTCCCTACTATATATAGAAAATTAGTAGACAATGCATTTTAATATATATATTTAATATGCATTTAAAATATATATATATATATATATTAGTTTTAGTTTATTTAAATAGATTTAGATTTATTAAATTGAAATTCATTTTACATCGAGCGTATTCAACACTACACATATTTACTACATTTAACACATTATGTATATTTATATATATATATATAAAATTGGTATTTTTATATTTTATTTTTATCCCAAAAAATTAAATTCTTTGGTAATACTAAAATTTATCTAAGTCCTTTTTAGTTGGAAATTTTTCTAAGTCTTTTTCTAAACGGAATTCTTTTATGTATGTATGTATCTATATATGTACGTGTGCCTGGGCTCTATGAGGGTCAGTATGAGGTTTATGAGTTTGATATGAGGTTCAGCTTAGTCGAGTTAGGTTTTTGAGTATGAAATGAGGGTCAGTATGAGGTTTATGAGTTCGAAATGAGGTTCAGTTTAGTCGCATGAGGTTTCTGAGTATGAAATGAGGGTCAGTAAACTCCATTGAGGGCGAGATGAGATTCACTTTGCTCTTTTGAGGATCAAATGAGGGGCAAAACCCAAAAATGAGTGTGAAATGAGGGCTAAAATTTCGACTCGGGAGAGATCCGTTGTTTGAAAAATTTCGACTGGTTTTCTAACAAGCGGATTGTCGCAGGATCAGAACCTTCTGGGGCCAATTTTTTCAAGTCCTCTATCCCCGGTAAATCGACAAAGAAGGCCGTCTCATTTGTCTCTGAATTAATCTGGGACAAATATTTAACAAATATACACTTATCCAAAAAATTAAAGGAACAAAGAAATTTTATAAATTTTTTAGTGATTTTTGAACGGCTGTATTTTCGTGAAAAATGATCGTATTGAAAAAACAAAAAAAAAAACAAATTGAAGCTTGAAATCTCTAGTTTGAAGATCTTCCAGCAAAATATTTTTTAGAGCCATGGTTTTTGCGGAATCATAAGAAAAAGGTCGAGACAAAATTTTTCGAAATTTTTTGTTTTTGTTTTTAAGGTCTACGGGGCCGGGAAAAATTAAAAAAAAAAACGAATTTATGGCTCATTACTGAAAATAGATATCCTCTTCGCTGGTATCCGGAAACCAGCTTGAAATGAGCCCCTTAATATTTTTTTCTTTGTCTCCGAAAAAAGTTGTAGACTTTCCAGACCCACTGATGCCGTAGGCGATAACACAGCATGGCTTCAAAGTTTGCCGTTGCTGCTGCGTCTCTTGTTCTTGAACTTTAAGGCATATTCTATGCCTGATAAATGCAAAAGTTTCTTCTGGGCTCTCCGAGTATTTACTGACTTTAATCTGCCAGTTATTACTCAAAGTAATTAGCCGCTGGTTGGGTCGGGAAGATGTGGTTTTCGTAATTTCAATCTGTCTTGATTTAGGTGGGGTATCTTCAACCTCACGCAAAGCACCAGAAAACGTTTGAGAGATCGGGCAAAATTTATATAGGGAATTTATTCAAGTTTTTTAAACTACCCTTTGAATTACTGTGCGGCTATTATTTGCTGAGATATCAATAATCAAAGACAAAAGGATCCTTTTTCATTTGAAGGCTGATATCTCAGCAGCAAATTGACGTACAGAAAAACAAAAAAAAAAAAAGCAAATTGTAGCTGAATAAATTTCCTAAGCGAGCCATAAATTCGTTTTTTTGAAAAAATTTTTCCCGGCCCCGTAGTCCTTAAAAACAAAAACAAAAAATTTCGAAAAATTTTGTCTCGACCTTTTTTTTATGATTCCGCAAAAACCGTGGCTCTAAAAAATATTTTGCTGGAAGATCTTCAAACTAGAGATTTCAATCTTCAATTTGCTTCTTTTGTTTTTTCAATACGATTATTTCTCATGAAAATACAACCGTTCAAAAATCACTATTTTAAAGTTAAAAAGCATAAAATTTACTGTAAATATATTATATTGTCAATTTTGCATATTTTATTTATTTAAAAAAGAAAAAGTTGATGTGATCAGATGGAAAAAATAATTAAAAAATTCAGAAGACTCCTTTTCTAAACGGAATAGTTAAGAAAATTGACGCTCACAAGCTGTGTTGATAGACACGAACAAACTTTATATTTTTTATCAATAAATATTTGATATTTTTTACTAACAATAATTTTTTTCGATTTCTTAAATTGTAAAGATTGTTTGAAAATGTATACGACCATTATTAATATAGTAGGTAGTTAAATATGTCTTAAAATGTGATAGGGTGTCAATAATTGGACCCCTGTCAATAATTAGTCCTTTTATCTTACATGGAGAGGGAAGTAACCAGTGCTAGGCAGTGGCAATGAGAATAGTTCGGCGCTCGCCACTAGATCGCGTCCAGCCACTGTGATGTCCCTGGTTGAATACATATTTCAGAAGTGTTATATTCGCATCATGACAACGATTCAGTGTCGTATAATTTTCTGTTATACGACTAAATTACAACTTTTTTGTTTTTGGAAAAAGTGTATTATTACACTATAGACCAATTTTTCTTTACTGCTCTTCACGAAAAACATGAAAGAAAAAAACGTTTTTGAAGAGAAAGAGTTTTGCAGAATTTTGCAATTCTCGTTCTCTTTCTTTCTTCTTTAATTCGTCTTCTTTCCCAGCCATTGCAATCGGTGTTGATATTTGTCGAGATGTGCTGGGAACTTGAAAGAGTGTTGCCACTCTTTATAGCTGACGTACTTTGTCTTTCTACCCTTGGTCGAGAAGTGTTTAGTCGGACAAAGTTCCCACTTCGATTTTCAGAGCCTTGGCATATTAGAATACTTGCCAAGACGTTAACTGCTGGGAAACAGTTCTCATGATTGAAGGGCGTTCTGGCGCACGAAATCCAATATATGTTCCGCAGATTTCTGCCGTTGAATGTTCTCCGCAGCAACAACCAAAATTGGTGTCCGGTGAACACCGTTTCTTGTTTCCTCATCTCATTCGTTAGTTTGGAGATTCGCTTCTTGAAAAATTTGGACTGATTTTCCAACAAGCGAACTGTTTTGGCATTAGATCCTTCGGGGGCTAGATTTTTTAAATCTTCTGTCCCTGGCAAGTCGATAAAGAACGCTGTCTCGTTCGTCTCTGAATTTGAAGAATTTAGGAATTAACATACCAATTGTATAACCAAGATACTTCTCGAAGAGATGGTGTTAAACCTCGTTTTACACACAATCCTCTTCTTGAGAGTATCTTCTAAGTCACAAATTTTCTTCCTCTCGAACGTATCCCATGAAGTTGTAGATGATAATGGGATCTTCGAGCTCGATGAACTAACTAAATCGCGAGACTCCTTTTCATATGAATAGTCGACGGCACTGTAATTAAGCATAACAATAATTTCAAAATGATATATATATGTATATGACTGTTTCACTTTGCAACATTATTGATTTTTATGCTTACTATTCGTAATCACTTATTATACAGTGAGAAAAAAAATTTATCAAATTCTAAGTAGAATTTCATAATATTCTCATTTGAAAATTTCGAAGAGAATTTTTGAATAATTTAGTGAATATTGATAACTCTAATTTAATGTTGTTGCAAAATGATTTAGTAAAACTACACGTTGATCATTACCGAAAATAAATGTCCTCTTCGCTGGTATCCGGAAACCAGCTTGAAATAAGGCCCTTAATATTTTTCTCGTTGTCACCGAAAAACGTTGTGGACTTTCCAGACCCACTGATGCCGTAGGCGATAACACAGCATGGCTTCAAAGTTTGCCGTGGCTGCTGCGTCTCTTGGTCTTGAACATTAAGGCATATTCTATGCCTGATAAATGCAAGAGTTTCTTCTGGGCTCTCCGAGTATTTACTGACTTTAATCTGCCAGTTATTACTCAGAGTAATTAGCCGCTGGTTGGGTCGGGAAGATGTGGTTTTCGTTATTTCTATCAGTCTTGATTCAGGTGGGGTATCTTCAACCTCACGCAAAGCACCCAAAAACGTTTGAAAGATCGGGCAAAATTTATATTTCTATAGAAAAAAAAAAAAAAAAAAAAATTAGTTCGATAAATCTGATAAAAGCTAAAATAAGTTATTAATAAAATATCATCCCACAAAAGAAAATTTCAGCAATGACTGTTATTACTGTGAACCATCCGCAAAGTATTACACCCTATTTTTGCCCAGAGAACAAGAGATCAAAATTATCGATGAATTCATAAGCTCCGACTAAGTGTTTGATGATACATATATATAAAACTAGTCGGAACTTAATGAAAACCATCGACATCTCGCTGTAAATTTTCATAGGAACTCAGTAACGCAATTATTCTAAGGTTTATTTGTGACTCGTTATTTTCGTTTTGTTGATCACCACCATTTTCGTCATCGTCGATGGACATTGAATAGTTGCATGTTTTTTGACCATATACGTATTGCAGATTATGGGCGTGGCATAATACACCAACACTGGCACCTCCCAACTGACTTTTTCTTCCAATCATGGCAGAGAATCTCCACGATGCAAATATTTTACAAGAAATGTTTTCAGATCTTCTATCCCTGCTAAGTCGATGAAGAAAACAATCGATTTTTTAGACCCATTCAAGTACCGGGACTAGTGGTTTTTTCATCTTTTCGACTTTCGAGACCACTGCAGATACCTTTCAAATTAGATGCCTTAGAATAGTGGCCCATATCCCCCTCGAATATTTTTACACTTTATACATTATTATAATTGAACACTTGTTTCATCTACATTCATCTACAAATCTTGAATTATATATTTATTGATATTTTGGCGCCGCCTTCTTGAATTTAAACACATGGAGTTTTTTTCCAGATTTACAGTCGGTTAGTAAGAAAATAAACATTTGTCATCGTGATTCGGCCGGTTAAATTGAATCAGTATCAACGGGAATCTGTGTAATGGCAATCTGGTTATTTGGGATCTGAGTTATCAGAATCTGGATCATCAATTCATCCCCACACGGAGAAAAATGTTGGTTCAAAACCTACTAATTTTTATTATGCTGTCGACGAAACTTGAAACAGTAAGGGAAGCATCCACAAAATTATTATGCTCTTATGAAAAATTATTATGCCGCATCACAATTATTATAATGTATGGAAGTAATTTTTATTAAATCTTATCGATAAGTGTCTCGCGCGTAGTAAGTATTATGATACAGCATAATAATTTTTCGTATGAGCATAATAATTTTGTGGATGCTTCCCTTACTGTTTCAAGTTTCGTCGACAGCATAATAAAAATTAGTAGGTTTTGAACCAACATTTTTCTCCGTGCAGATAGCCGAGTTGGCAGCAGTCTGTCGGCAAGTTGGCTGCAAAAATCGGCATTTCCGTAAGTTAATTGCAATCTTCTGAGAAAGTTGTGATTCATTAGTTGCCTCCAATTTTATCAGAAAGTTCACGGCAGTAGATTGCCGCCAATGTTATGGGAAAGTCGGTAGCTTGTAGTCAACTGTTACAAAAGCTGAAAGTTGTCATCGTTGGTCGCATCTATCAAAAATTAAATTTAAACTTTTGACATCTCGATGACGTACAATATTTATAAAAAATTTCAGTGAAACTTAACTCTTTTATTCGTAAAAAAAACATAAGTTTTACGTGTGAGAGCAAAAAATTCAAATAAATTTTTTCTGTACTAACGTCATCGAGATGTCAAATGTTTCATATCTTTTGAATTCAAATGTTGTCATCCAGAGAGTTCTCTGTCATTAGGATCTGTGTCATTGACATCTGCCCCATGCTCGAACAGATTCATACTTCGATCCTCCGCGCATGCGCGGCACGTCACTAGTTTTCAAAATTACCACCAGAGTCCGCTAAAGTTGACAATGAAATGAAGGTGATTAGAGCTCTAGTTCAGTCTTTAGTCCGTTACCAAACGTTGTTCTCACCAACTGCCTGTGATTGTTTGTTTAAATAAAGTGTTTAAAAATGGATATCTATCAAGTGCCAGTGTTTAAATAATTTATAAATATATATAGTTATTGTATCATATAATAATCACAACACATATATATATATATATATATATATATATATATAAACAATGGCCAGTGATATATGGAGATGGAGAAGCTCGGACGCTTCCAGGACGTCAATTGTTAGTTTTTCGTTAAAAAAAATTATTTTATGGAGGTTTATTGTCCTCATGTGCTATAGTTATTTTTTTTTACCCGACACTGTCATGGCTTTTGATATTAATATTCATCATGGTAAGTCCTCTTCCTGTTCATACAATTTTTTTTATTTTTTGTTTACTAATTAACATTTTTTTTGTGATTTAATTTTATATCCCGATAATTTCTTGTCGCGTAATTTATTCATCATATCATTTATTATTTTTTTTTTTTTTTTAATTAATGTGACTAATAATCATAATATTTTTTTTTTACTACCATGAATCATCAGGATTATGAACTGGGTTTATTTCATTTTTAAACTGAATCATTTTATAATGAAAATAAAAAAGTTTTAGAGTAATTATGAAATAATTGAGGTGATGAAAAATTAATTAATTAAATTATTTTTAAATTTGATTATTGGAGCGGATAAAAAAAATCTTTTCTTTGTTTACTTTTGCTTTTGTAATTTTGTGTAAATTTTAATTATTATATAAATTTAAAATCAATTATTTTTTTGATATTCAAATTTTAATTTTCGCGGGAAAATTTAAAATTTTTAAATTTTGTTCCATTTTATTTTGATCTGTTTCATATTTTTATTTTTTGTTTTTTTAAATTTTTTACTTCAGAATTTGAATTTGAAAAAAAAAGCGCGTAAATTTTATAATTTTCTTTTTAGTAAACATTGATCTGATTTCTTAATTATTTTAAAAAATTTTCTCTGTACTCCAATGAGAATTCATAAAATATTTTTATTTTTACAAAAAAAAAATTTTTATTTCAAAATTTTTAAATTTGTGACCAAAAACAAAAATTACTTTTCGCGTTCTATTTTTTTATGTTCCCGCGGTCTAATTATTACTCATAACTTTTCATTTTACTCGTAATTAAATACAGAATGAAAAAAATACTCATATATATTTTTTCAAAATTTATTTATTACAAAATTTCATATTTTCTTAAATTAAAAATGTTAAATTTTCTCCACGTACCCCAATAGCTTTCATCAAAAATTTTTACTCATTCCTTCGCTCACTATTTAATTTTCATATATATTTAAAAATATATAAGTTCATAAATTTTCTAAGTTACAGCAAAAGTGAAATTTATCACAAAGTAACTAAAGAATTTTTTTTTGATAACAAAAACAAACTCCCTTTTTTTTTTTTTTTTACTACATAGTAGAAAATGTACAGGACGTAAAATGATAAGATTTTGCTATTTCCGGTACTGAGTTTACTCTCGAATGATTTTTTATCAGAAAAAAAATTATTTTAAATATTTCCTGCGGCTATAATTATTTTTTATAAATATTTATAATATACAATGACCCTGAAATATTAACGACAAATAATAACATATATAATTAATTAAGTATACATATATAAATATATATGTTTAGTTAAATGAGTGGACGGATGGAAAAAAATTTCGAGATAAATTTATCACTCATTAATTTTATTTGTTTTCTTTATTAACGATGTAATAATAATTACATATGTATATATATGCGTATATATATGTATATATGTATGATATATGTGTAAAGAATATAATACATATGACACAAACTAAACTATTGAGTTAAACAAAAAAATATAAAAGAACGAGGCCGAGAGTTTATTCACGACAATCGCCAATTTGATTGGAGAATTTAAATTGAATCACAAGGAAATCTCAATTAAGCTTTCAGTACTTTACTCAGCTTCATAAAAGACTGAATTTACATGGAATTACCTCTATCTTGTCATCAAACTATTCATTTAACACAAAAAGTCCATAAAAAATTAATTTTCATACTAAAAATTAAGATTTCAAACTTTTGAATTTTTCGCGCGAAAATTTCAAATTCATTTCATTAATTTTTAAAAATTCACATGATTTTACACTCGATAATAAAAAAATGAGACTAATTCTTGATATTTAATTCAATTTTCCAAACCACGAAACTGCGGTTTTGATTTGGCGCCAAAAAATTTGAATTTAAAAATTTGTTTTCTGTCGTTATTGAAAATCTATAAAAGTTTTATCAATAAATGAATAATTAATGACTTCAGGGATCGGAAAAATATATATATGTATAAATGTATATGTATCTTGTCATCAAACTATTCATTTAACACAAAAAGTCCATAATAAATTAATTTTTATACTAAGAATTAAGATTTCAAACTTTTGAATTTTTCGCGCGAAAATTTCAAACTCATTTTATTAATTTTTAAAAATTTACATGATTTTACACTCGATAATAAAAAAAATGAGACTAATTCTTGATATTTAATTTAATTTTTCAAACCACGAAACTGCGGTTTTGATTTGGCGCCAAAAAATTTGAATTTAAAAATTTGGTTTTTGTCGTTATTGAAAATCTATAAAAGTTTTATCAATAAATGAATAATTAATGACTTCAGGGATCGGAAAAATATGTATATATATATGTATAAATATATATGTATATATCTATGTATATAAATATATGAGTAGGTGGATGAATCACTAGTGAAAAGACTAGAAACAATGAATTATTCATAAGAAAATATATGATATTTAAATATATATATTTATATATACGCGTAAATTTTTCGAAGGCCGGAAGTAATGAAGTTTCGGTGCATAAATTGATTATTAATAAAAAAAAATTAACTAGACAATAAATTCTAAGATTTAATTATTACGTCAATTAAAAAACATTTAGTTTTAATAATTAATATAAAAACAATTTGATATGTAGAGAAAAAATTTTTTTCATGACCTGAAAATAAATTAAAAGTTCAACTGACATTTTTCATGTTCAATTATGTCACTTGTCATACTTGAGAAAAAAAACGTTTACTTTTAAGTCCCTCATCATCTTAATCTACATTTTATTATTTTAATTATACACTGAGTTTATACATTTATTTTTATTTACATTAACAGTAGGAAATAATTATAACCACAGTATTAATAAAGAAAAAGGAATATAATAATTTTTATTTAAATGGAAAATACATTTGCGTAAAATGTTAATTTATTTAGAACGCAATTATTTTCTGCATTTAATTAAATGAAAATATGATAGACTTTTTTTTTTATTTAAATTCAGTAAAAAGATTAATATGACTTTTAATTATTTTTTTTTTAAGAATAAATTACAAAAAAAAAATACACATGCAGAAAATTTCAAAAACTATATGTGCATTTTTTTTTTGTAATTTATTATTTTCAAAAAAATCCAAAACTTATTAGACGTCAGTTCACTTCAGTATTATTTGATTCCATTACTATTTGCACACCCATATATACATATATATATTATATATTTTTAAAAAATACTATTCAACTATAGAATTAAAAATTCAATTCAAAAATCAAATTCTGTAACTTGATTACCCAGCGATGAGATCGAACCCATGACTAATCTGTCAGAGCTGCTACGAACTTTTCCTCGCACAAAAATCCATCATACGAAAAGTAGCCCTGATTAAACAACTGAATTCGAGCGAATTAAAAATTTTAATTCTGTTATATTCTGTCGAATTTTGAAAAACAGAATTCAACTGAATTGAAAATTTGAATTTGAATTAAACAGAATAAAACCGATTTAAAAATTTCAAATTCTTTTTAATTCAGTTTAATTCGGATTCAGAATCAGAAATTGGAGAATTATTTTCGAATTGATCAGAATTAAACCGAATTAAAAAATTTTAATTCGTTTTAATTCACTTTAATTCGGATTCAGAACCAGAAATTGGAGAATTATTTTCGAATTAATCAGAATTAAACCGAATTAAAAAAATTTAATTCGTTTTAATTCAGTTCAATTCGGATTCAGAACCAGAAATTGGAGAATTATTTTCGAATTAATCAGAATTAAACCGATTAAAAAATTTTTAATTCGTTTTAATTCAGTTTAATTCGGATTCAGAACCAGAAATTGGAGAATTATTTTCGAATTAATCAGAATTAAACCGAATTAAAAAATTTTAATTCGTTTTAATTTGGACAAATTCTGGTTTTCCTCCCGAATTAGACAGAATTCATTTTTAAGTTAGGTACCGAATTAACAGAATTTATCTGAATTAAATAGAATTAAAAATTTAATTCTGTTTAATTCGATCGAATTCAGTTGCTTAATCACGGAGAATATACTCATATTTATTTTTTATTTTTTTCTAAATTGACGTAAAATTTGAATTTTCGAAACTAGAAAAAAATTTTTTTAAATCATTTTAATTTCATTAAAAATAAAGAAATTAATCAATAATACATAAATACTATGGTATTATATACTAGCTTTATATATATATATATATATATATATATATATATATACATATATATATATATATATGAGAATGAGGGACAATAGTAAGTACTGTTAAGTTTTATTCCCTCAATATCGATCCATTTTTATTCAATGACCATCTAACCATGAGTCCATTTCATCTATACACATATATATGTATATATATAATATTTATAGAACAGTATAAATAAAATAAATAACGTGACAATAACTTATGGCAATTGAATTTAAACAAAAAAAGTAACTATACAGTAAATTCAGTTGTATAAATTGGAGTTGATATAAATTAAGAATAGTATAATATCAGTGTAGTATTGTTGTATACATATATCTGTAAATATATATGTATAGAAAGTATATACAATAACAGTAGAGAAGAAACAGCTGGAGTCAAGGGGAGTAAAAGTGTGTGTATACATACACACATATATATTTACACATATATATATATACATATATATGTAGTATTCAGTTGAGTTGGAACGGTACAGGGTGATAGGAGAAAAAGCAATGTGATATATGTATATATATATAAAGAGTAGGGGAATCGAGTACATGAGTTATATTGGGCATGTGTCATCGTCCCCCATGTGTTGTATACTCGATCCTACTCTACGATAGTCTAGAGTCTAGAGCACTTTACTCTACAATCTACTACAATCTTTAAGATAAATATACTAAACTTTAGTATTTATTTACTTTTTTAATTTACTAAATTTTATTTATCTTCTTGTTTTCTAATTAATTAAATTTTTAGAAATCGCTTCTAATAAAAATTTGAAAAAAAATTTTGAGTTCGAATAAAAAAAAAAAATAATTAGGTCAGTTAAATTAGTGACGCGATTCCCTGTAGTTTGAGTACCCACATGAATATATTTAGAAGTTGACCCCCGCCTTGATATCGCGGTCTGATAAATAATTAATTAACAATTAATGCAGTTAATTATTTTGTGATCATGATATATCGATGTGGGTACTCATTTTAACCAGAATTTCATGAAATGTAAAAATTTATTGATGCCAATGGCCGGAAAAATTTTTTATGAGAAATAAAATTTTGCTATATGAATAATTTATGTAAATAAATATGTAATTTACACTTTGATGTAATATATCGTTGTGGGTACTTGTCCTACGCAGAATTGCATCAGATATTTGAATATCGTATCCATTTTCTCATGAATAAAAATCAGTAATAATTATTTTATAAATTTGTCCTGAATTCCACGATATTTAGAACGAAATTATTGTTCATACTTTTATTAACAAACTCTTTGCATCACTCAATATTAACTAATTCAATTAACGGTGTAATAATTTTTTCAACCTAAATAATATATATAATAATAATAATTTATTTAAATTTGCGTATAATAAAAATTTGGTCCAAAAAAAATTCTAATAATTTTATTTTGTCTGCAATCAATAAATAAAAAAATTTTTGTATTTTTTTTCGCATTTTTTTGTAATAAAAAAAATGGAATGCGTTCGTTTTCATTTTACTTATTTTTTAAAAATAAATTCACAGACACAAAATATAAAAAAAAATGAATGATTTAAATTACGAGAATTAAATTTTTATCAAATTTAAATTTTCAAAATTCAAATATCAATTTTTTACTTACAAATAATTTTTATTGAGATAATTATTTAATTTTTATTATTATTTCGCTCTACTAAAATTTCATACTTTCACTTAATAATTTTTTTATTATCAAGACTGGAATTTTTATATTTTTATATTAAAATATATATCATTATTTTTTGTAGGTATTTTTAAAAGGATTCTTTATTCTTTTTTTAATTTTTTTTGTGTGTAAATAATTATTAACGGTAGTCACGTCAATGAAAGTGTGTATTGCTTCCGGTTGAATCATCCAAAGTTCAGTCTCTCGTGTTAAAATATATACATATATATATATATATATATATATGCTTACTGTGGTTCGTATGTTAGTCTGGCTCGGATAATTATCAAGTTTAATTGGGTAACGAGCCATAACGGGGATAGGCTACAATACGGTATTAACTTTCGATTGTTAAAGACTGGAATTGTGTAGAATAAAAATAATAATTAATAGAAAAAAATAAAAAAAAATTAGTGAAATAACAATTAGTGCACAAAGTAGCCCAGATTTTTCATTAGATTTCTAATGGGAATATTAAATAAAATGATTTTTCTTTTAATTTTTATAAAAAGAAATTAATTTTGTTTTTTTATTTACACTTTTTTTTTTACCCCAGGTTACAAAAAGATTAGAAAAATTACAATGCCATGTTAGTAATTTATTGGAAATTCCGAAATCCCGCGAACGGGATTCGAACCGCGGACCTTTGAATTACTTTTGCGCTATTGGTTAACTAAAATTGCAATGGCGGTAATATGGAAGACTGCGTTTTTTAACGTCGATATGAAGTCTAAAAAAATTACAAATATCACGCAAAATTTTGCGGTCCATGTTTTGGAATTACGAGCTGAAAATTTAGGAAATTTTTTTCTGTCTTTTTGAAATCGTTTTAGAAGTGATCGTAAAAAATTTTAAAAGTCGCCCTTTTAAGGACCACAATAATAATTTATAAAAAACTAGGATGCGCGAATCAAATTTTCGAGGTACTCAAAAATTTTCAAAATTGAGAGAATTAAAAAAATTCGGTTCATACTTCGTACAAAATTTTTATTTCATTTCTGGTTAATTAACAAAAATGAATTACGAACTTTACGTCTCGGAAAAATTTCTTTACAGGAAAAATAGATATGGAGAGAAAAGTCATCAGTGCTAGACAGTAGTAGGAGTAGTTCGGCGCTCGCCACTAGATCGCGCCCAGCTTTTTAAGGTGTCCCTGGTTAGATATACATTTCAGAATTTTTATAAGCAACTTTGAACACGACCACAATTTCGTTCAAGTCTGCCTCTGTCATTTGACAGAGATACAAATATCTTTTTTGAACTGTACTATAATTTATCATGACATTAATATTTAATATTAATGGTTACTTGAATAATTTTTCTCGAAATAAAAGAACATAAAATACCTTTCAAATAAAATTAAAGAATCGACACGTCAATCTTTCGGATAGAGAATACAGTTCTCAGACTTATAAATTGTTCCTTTTTATTTAAGTAACAAACTTTTAAAGCAAAAGATTTTTTTTATTGGCCCAAACAACTTTTATTTCTATTGAAATAAATTAATTTTCTTAGCCCAAGAAGTTTTATTTCGTTCAAAAAATTTAATGAAAGAAACTTTAAAAATTAGAGTGAAATTATAACCCGGAACCTGGGTGTAAATATAGAGAATTTTTAAATTTCCTTCAGTAAATTTTATACTGAAAAGAATATTTATTTGTGCCAAAGATATCGTATATTTGGATATGGCCAAATATTTAATTGTGAGAAAGATATAATATAATTTAGCAGTTTAATTGCGTGATATAAGTGATTTAGTTGTGGTAAAGAAATATCTTTACCACAAATCTATCAATTTCTTGCCACACGGAAAAAAATGAACTATATAAATTGAGAATGACAAGTAATATAATAATAAAGTGATCAATAAATACCATCATTTTAAATAGTAATTTTTTCGTTTATGATTCAAACCTGAATAATTACAGGATAAGTATGAAAATTTATTGTCTGTAAGAAAAATTACTATTTGAACTTTAAAATCGTAACTGATATTTTAAAAAATGACGACACCTATTATAAAATTTACTATTTGAATGTTAAGATCCCCCATATT
Source organism: Microplitis mediator (assembly GCF_029852145.1). NCBI lineage: Eukaryota > Metazoa > Arthropoda > Insecta > Hymenoptera > Braconidae > Microplitis > Microplitis mediator. The sequence goes on along the minus strand of NC_079969.1, from coordinate 1,337,999 downwards.
GACGACCGGGTTCCGGATTATACCCTGATTCAGAAATCTAATTTGAAATAATTCAAACACGCTCCGAAACAATTCAAAGTTGGCAAAATTGACTATATATGTATATATAGATATACACTTCAGCATGGATTGAATTATTCCAAATTAGATTTCTGAATCAGGGTAATGTCAAATAGTAATTTTTAAAGTTTTTTTTTCCGTGACAAATAAATGATATCTTCCGTCAAATTATAAAATTATTTAAATCAACTGTCATAGTTAGTTGTCACAAACATATTTAATTGTCATTAAGAAAAATTTTAAATAAAGCCACAAATAAATTGATTTATTTGGGACAAATATTTCTTTCTTTCAGTGTCCAATTTATGTCAAAAATTTTAAATGTTAAAATTACGATTTTTAAAGTTCAAATAACAATTTTTCCAGCACAAACAATAAATTTTAAAATTTATCTTATAATTATTCACCTTTTAATTATAAATTAAAGAATTACCATTTAGAATGATGACATTTATTGATCACTTTATCATTATATTACTTGTCATTTCTCAATTTATATACATTTTTTTCCGTGTACCTTATCATTGTGGAAAATGATATTTCCTACCGTTATATCAATGAAAAATATTCTTACTCACCAATCAATTTTCAAAGTAAAATAATTTTCAATTTTCAAAAAGAATCAGATTCTTTCTTATCAGTCGGCTCTGCCCTGATTCAGAAATCTAATTTGGAATAATTCAATCCATGCTGAAGTGTATATCTTCTTTCTCGTGGCAGCTATAGTTTATATTTATGAAATCATGACTACCCTGAAAATTTCAGCTCAAAATTAAAATATTTAAACGTCGCTCAAGAATTTTTAATGATTTCGAGTACTGTCTCTTGGACGTTTTCGAGCGACCCTTGAATGTCAATAATAAACCTTCTCAATTTTTTTACCATCAATTTGTATCATAATGAATAAAAGTACAACCCGATAAATAGAAATAATAAGTTATTTATATACTTTCTTATTTTTTAATTCAATTTGTAGGTTTTTTTGCTGATTCAAAACTTACCCAACTTTATTGTTTAAGACTGTCCTGTATATTTTCGGTTATGCAAAAGTTATATTTCAGTGAAATGACAGTAATTGAGTTATAAAAAAATACAAAAACAAACTCAAAGTATTAGTTACATATTATCAGTTAATATTCAAAATTCTTGAGCGCCGTTTAAATATTTAAATATTGGGCTGAAATTTTCAACACAGTCACAATTATACAGATATAAAATATTGCTGCCACGAGGAAGAAAAAATTCAGAAACAAAAAAACCGAATTTCGATCATTTTTTATATTTTCAAAATTCGTGAGCGACCTCTTGAAAATTTTTTATTGAGCTGATTTTTGGAGAGGCTTCTTAAAACATCTTAAACTAACAAATTTTCATTAGAGACTCGAAAAAAAAAAAAAATAGTCAGTTTTTTTGGGCCACCCTAATCTATATATAGTCAATTTTGCCAACTTTGAATTGTTTGGGATCGTGTTCAAATTATTTCAAATTAGATTTCTGAATCGGGTGCATCGAGCAAGGAGCCGAATACGGAACAAAAGTAAAGTGTCTCATTTTGCCCCAGGTTTTCCTACATTTATACATACTTGTATATATTTTTGTACTAATAACATACATCAGGTCATTCTTTTGTGACATTACAGTGCGTTTACCTCATAAAGATTCCGAGCATAAAAAACAGTCCCGACCGTACGAAATATTTCTCTATTAAATATTTCATTCTCTTCATCAACTTTATTTGTATAAATTACTATTTTTTGTGTCTTTTAAAAATAATACGCATACTAAACTACAAAACAACAAGAAACTTCACATAAATGTGATATTTTCATCCGGTTTAAAAAGCTCATTCTCATTCATTCGTTTAATTTTACCACACATGGCAATTCAGGATGTGCATGGGAACTTAAATAAAGATCCGCATTAACAACACGTGCTTTCTATAATCCATTTATCAATTTACGAAATTAAACCGCAAAAAAAAATAATCAAATATTTTTTTGGAAACTTAAAAATTTTTTTATTTCAATTATCAGACTATCGAATTATTTTTTATTTGTAAGTAAAATATTTATTTTTTTTTTGTTACAGCGCCGTCAGAAGAGTTCAGTTCTTACAAGTCAGTAAAGCCGCGGATATTTCACGGTCGTAGTAAACGTGAAATTTTTGACACAAGAGAAAATGTAAGTATTTCTAATTATAGTATACAACTGGTTATAAAAACATGTGAAACGAATTTTTTTTTTTACTTAAAAATAAAATTAAATGGGAGTCTAAAAAATTGAGCAATTTTTTTATTTTTAAATAAAAATAAATTTAAAGCTTTCAATTTTTTAAATAAATAAACTCATTATTTTTTTTTTTATTGAAGTGGAAAAATAAAAATTATTTTCTGCTATAAGAATAAAGAAGTCATTTATCTTAATTGTAGACTGATATAAAAAATTATCTGAAAAAATTATCTTAATTTTTAAACCACAAAGGAAACATTGAATTTTTTTTATCTTTAATCAATTAAAGTCTACTTTTATTAAATAATAATAATTATTATTATAAATATACATTGTGAAAAATCGGGAGTGAATGCGAATTTTATTTAAATCACTCGGAGTTCTGGAGTTTTAGAAAAAATTACTCCGCATACGGAGTTTGTTTTTCCAGCGGAGTCATTTTGGAGTGAACTGGAATTTTATTTAAATTTGCATTCACTCTCATTCGGAGTTTCGATATTAAAATTTACTCCGGAGTAAATTTTACTCCTTACTAGAGTTTTAACATTGAAGTAAACTCCCTTTTGAGTTGAATTTTACTCCAAACAAGAGTTTAAATTAATATTAAAATAAACTCCGGAGTAAATTTTACTCCAAACAAAAGTTTTAACATTAAAATAAACTTCTCTTTAATGTGAATTTTACTCCAAATCAGAGTTTTAAAATTAAAATAAACTCCGGAGTAAATTTTACTCCATACCAGAATTTTAATTAACATTAAAATAAACTCCGGAGTAAATTTTACTCCAAACAAGAGTCTTAACATTAAAATAAACCCTTCAATGTGAATTTTACTCCAAATCAGAATTTTCAAATTAAAATAAACTCCGGAGTAAATTTAACTCCATACCAGAGTTTCCACATTCAACTAAATTCCCTTTTGAATTGAATTTTACTCCAAACCAGAGTTTTAATTAATATTAAAATTAACTCCGAAGTAAATTTTACTCCAGACAAGAGTTTTAACTTTAAAATAAACTCCCCTTCAATGTGAATTTTACTCCAAATCAGAGTTTTAAAATTAAAATAAACTCCGGAGTAAATTTTACTCCATACCAGAATTTTAATTAACATTAAAATAAACTCCGGAGTAAATTTAACTCCATACCAGAGTTTCCACATTCAACTAAATTCCCTTTTGAATTGAATTTTACTCCAAACCAGAGTTTTAATTAATATTAAAATTAACTCCGAAGTAAATTTCACTCCAGACAAGAGTTTTAACTTTAAAATAAACTCCCCTTCAATGTGAATTTTACTCCAAATCAGAGTTTTAAAATTAAAATAAACTCCGGAGTAAATTTTACTCCATACCAGAATTTTAATTAACATTAAAATTAACTCCGAAGTAAATTTTACTCCAAACAAAAGTTTTAACTTTAAAATAAACTCCCCTTCAATGTGAATTTTACTCCAAATCAGAGTTTTAAAATTAAAATAAACTCCAACAAGATTAAAAAAAATACAGTCATCTGCTCCGCATTTACTGCAGATTTAATCCGCGTTCACTCCTTAAACTTTTTACCAAGCAAAAGTAATCTAGAAATTTATTTAACATAAAATTTCCTAAAGTATGTTGTAAAAAAATGTAACAACAGTTAAACTGTATAATAAATGTTTTTTTGTAATGTATAATTATTTATATTTCAGGAACACAAACACGCAGATATATTAACAGTTGGTTTTGAAGTAGACGGTGTTGAGCGTATTCTAGACTTAAGACTTAACACAGACCTCATTCCGGTTGGGTTCAAACAACGAAGACAACACAATGGTGGATATAAAACAGAAGTGCCTGACAAACATGTAAATATATTATTATTTAAGTATTTGAAAGATGACAGAGTAATAGGCGGGAAAAAAATATATGACGAATTCCAAAGTGAAGAAATTCAAAGTTTCCACCATACCTGCGACGAAAGTTTAAATTCCGGCCCCGTTTAGAGGGAAGAAAGTCCTTCTTTTCTTTTGCAAAAAGCAAATGATTAAAATTTGCGCATGCGTAATTTTTCCCTGAGGCTAAAGTTAAACATTTAGGTATAGATGTCGCACGTGAATTTCCTATTTTCCTCCCACGGTGCGTAATATTCTATTTAAATTTTTAAAGTTCTGTGATATCAATACATTTTTTGGCGGGAATTTTTTAAATTACTCTAACTAACGCATCAATTAAATATGTAAATAATAAAGTGAGTCGATCAGGTATCGCGAATCGAAATTTATTAACGACAATATTCAAATATTTGATTCGCGGGGAATTTGAGATCTCACGAGTTAAATTAGCGCGGGAAATTATTGAAATTTAGACAATTTCCAAACTTTATTTAATAATTTATTATTAGGGGCGGTTTGAAAACATTCGCACTATGGGGGAGGCGTCACTGTGACAAAATGGTCAGGGTCTAAGGAGACGTAACGTTCGTCAACAAATTTTGCAAATTTTCTTCGGTTTTTTAAATTTCATTTCTGATTACGGGGAGGGGGGGTCTGTCCTTTGTGACGCAAAATTGATAGGGGGATAACAGAAAATATTGAGGGTGGGTCTGAAAAATGATACTGAAGTTAGCAGACGTCTAATAATTTTTGGGTTTTTTTTTAGGCGATAAACTACAAAAAAAAAAAAATTTGAAAAATTGCACTTGTAGTTTTTCAAATTTTCTACACGTGCATTTTTTTAGTTTTTTTTTTTTTGCTAACTTCAGGATCATGTCTAAAAAGGTAAAATTTTACGACCGGGCTTTTATTTATTTGATGTCTTTTTTTTTAGGAAATTTGTCATTATCAAGGAAGTGTTCGTGGTATCCCAGACTCATGGGTAGCAGTGTCAACTTGTCATGGCTTCAAAGGTGTTATTTTTGACGGGGAAAACATGCATCATATTCACCCAGAATATGAAACAATAAATTCAAATCATTACTTATACAAACACACCGATCTCTTAAATAATTACACATGTGGTAAGAAATTTTTTTGACTTAAATATCAGCTCTAGAGTAATTCGACAAATAAAGGAAATAAATTATCTCAGAATTAGACGAAAAACATTTTTTTACAACTTTGTTTTTCACTCTTATTAATTTTTGAGTAAATAATGAGCGGGTTTATTTAAAATCTTAAAGTTTTGTGAAACTTGTAGAAGATTTGAAATAAAGAAGGAGATAAAAAAAATAATATTTATTGAGTCGGGTATAAAAAGAAGTATTTCCTTATCAGTAAAGTACTTATTTTTCATGTAATACTTTGATATATATTTTTCTCGTGATATTTTTATCCATTAATTCTCGGCATTATCTTTTATTGCCAACATTACAAATATGGCGGAAAAAAATAAAATAAAATCAATATATTTTTTTAATAATAATAAAATTAATTTTTTTTTTTTTTTAAGGATATAAAGGAAGTCATGACGCAACAGCACATTTAAATTTACGTGTAAGTATTTTTAAATAAATTGAATTAATAATTAGGATGTAGTTATTTGGGATGTCATTTTTTTATTCATGAATTTTAATTAGAAAAAAATTTTTTATTTTTTTATTTATGAATTTTAATTTTAAAAAAATTTCTAATTTTTTTATTTATGAATTTTAATTAAAAAAAAATTTTTAATTTTTTTATTTATGAATTTTAATTAAAAAAAAAAATTTTTATTTTTTATTTATGAATTTTAATTAAAAAAAAATTTCTAATTTTTTTATTTATGAATTTTAATTAAAAAAAAATTTTTTATTTTTTTATTCATGAATTTTAATTTTAAAGAAATTTCTAATTTTTTTATTCATGAATTTTAATTAAAAAAAAATTTTTACTTTTTTTATTTATGAATTTTAATTAAAAAAAAAATTATTTATCAAATAATTAGACTGAGGGTTAATTTATAATTAAAAAAAAATTTTGAAAAATTGCACATATAGTTTATGAAATTTTCTACATGTGTATTTTTTTCGAAATATTTTTTTTTTCATTTTTTATCTTTTAAAAAAAAATTTTTTTAATTTTAAAATGTCTGGTTACTTTACACGAGTGTCAATGTAGCAGACAGACAAATTTAAAATTATTAATTACTAGACTAAATAATTAATAAAATAAAATTTTAAAAAATGCGCATTTAAAAAATTAAAAAATTAATAAATGCATTTTTTATAAATATTTTTTAAAAAATTATTTACTAAATAATTAGACTGAGGGTTAATTTATAATTGAAAAAATATTTTGAAAAATTGCACATATAGTTTATGAAATTTTCTGCATGTGCATTTTTTTCAAAATATTTTTTTTTCATTTTTTATCTTTTAAAAAAAAATTTTTTTTAATTTTAAAATGTCTGGTTACTTTACAAGAGTGTCAATGTAGCAGACATCAGTCAAATTTAAAATTATTAATTAATGGACTAAATAATTAATAAAATAAAATTTAAAAAAAATGCGCATTTAAAAAATTAAAAAATTAATAAATACATTTTTTATAAATATTTTTTAAAAAATTATTTACTATATTTATTTATAATTTGAAATTTGTCTGTCTGCTACATTTACACCCATTTATTTTACTATCATTTAATTTAAATAATAAATTTATGATTTATAATTATTTTCATAGAGAAAGAGAGCTACTGAAATAGTACGAGGTCCTTACAATGCCAATAGACAGTCCCGTTATGTGGAACTGGTGCTCGTTATTGATAAGAAAGAATTCACGGCATTGGGTGAAAATATTGATAAAGTTCATCATCATTGTAAAGATATCGCAAATATTATCAATGCAGTAAGTATACATTTTACTATTTTTTTTAAACGCCCAAGACCGGATTCGAACTCGCGCTCGGTCTGATAAAAATAAACTCAATAACTCAGATAATTATTCGCTTACTTAATAATCTAACTCGCCAGCTAGTGGGTAAAAAAATTGTAATGGAAAATAGAATTGATAACAAGTGCAAGTAATTTTTTTAAATTCTATACCTCCGCGAAATTGTTACCCCGTTGCCCTTTTTTCAGTTAATGCTTTAATTTTTTTAAATTAATTGATCAAATTTTGATGCGCTTATGAAAAATTTTAATTGAAAGTCATTTAAAATTTAACAAAAAGTGCGACACTGTCTGAGAATATACAGAGTTTATATACTTCAAGGTTTTATTTAAAAATACTCAGCGACCCTATGGGTAATAAGCTCACAAGACCGCGCAATAAAACGCTAGCTCTCGTACTCAATAAAAAAAAAAAAAATCATTCATTAGTAATTTATTCTGGTTAAATATATATTGATATATACTAGGGTGTTTAAAAAAAAAAAACAATTTTTTTTTTATGGTATCCAAAAATTGAAAGTATAACTAAAAATAAAAATTTTGGTGGCAATCCGAGCTCTTAATAATGATATTGAGGTTTGCCTCAATCCATTTTTCTATTTTCCATTTAAATAACACGGGAAAAAAATTTTTTTTTTTTAGAATTTTCCAGCTCATAAACCAATCAACGGATTTTTATGCACAACAAATTTTTTTGTAGGAAATTGAACGCTCTACAAAAAAAGTCTCTTATCATTTTTTGATAAATCCCACTGTTCAAAAGTTATTTAAGCTTTAAGTCAAATTTTCAGTAAATTTTGAGATTTTTTTACTTTTCCGGCGAAACTATCAGTCTTATCAAAAAATTCCATAGGAACTTTTTTGTAGATAATTTTATTCCTTACAAAATATTACTCATAAAGTTTTTCGAAATTCTGCGTTGTTTTCAAGTTATTTCCATTTCAATGTCAAGCTCTTAAAAAAATAGATTTCTGATTAATTTTAAGAGCTTGACATTGAAATTAAAATAAATTGAAAACAATGCGGAATTTCGAAAAATTTTATTCGTAATAATTTGTTAGGAATAAAATTACCTACAAAAAAGTTTCTATGACATTTTGTAATAAGACTGATAGTTTCGCCGGAAAAGTGAAAAGATCTCAAAATTTACTATAAATTTGACTTGAAACTTGAATAACTTTTGAACAGTGGGATTTATCAAAAAATGATAAGAGACTTTTTTTGTAGAGCGTTCAATTTCCTACACAAAGTTCCATTGCGCATAAAAATCCGTTAATTGGTTTATGAGCTAGAAAATTCTAAAAAAAAAAAAATTTTTTCCCGTGTTATTTAAATGGAAAATAGAAAAATGGATTGAGGAAAACTTTAATATTATTATTAAGAGCTCGGATTGCCACCAAAATTTTTATTTTCCGATATACTTTCAATTTTTGAATACCAAAAAAAAAAATTGTTTTTTCTGAGACACCCTAATACCCATATATTTAAAATATATGACAGTAAAGTTGGCGGACATCTGTCAATTTTTTAAATTTTAAAATAATAAAATAAAATTTTTTTAATAAAAAAATTAAAAAATGAACTTTTAAAAAATTATAAATTCAGTACATGCATTTTTTTTATTTTATCAATTTAATTGTTTAATTTTTTTTATATGTAATTTAAAAATTGTCTTATGTCTGCTACATTTACACTCATTTAAAATATACCCAATTTATTTAATTAAAAAAATCTTATCGTTAAAAAGTTATTTTTTATGATGAGGTTCAAAGAAACTTAACCCTTGCGTGTTTAAGTATTGATTATTTTATTATTATTATTATTATTTCAGCTTTACACACCACTAAATATATTCGTTGCGTTGGTCGGCGTTGAAGTATGGACAGAATCTGATGAAATAACGTTATCATCAAAAGGTGATACAACATTGGCTAATTTTTTACGTTATCGCCGTGAAATGCTGGTCAAAGAAATACCAAATGATAATGCTCAATTATTAACGTAAGTTATTATTATTATTATTATTATTATTATTAATATAATAAATTTATATTTATGTGACTGATTGATTGATTGATTGATTGATTTAAATTGTAGACGAATTAACTTTGAAGACGGAGTTGTCGGCAAAGCATTAAAAGGCCCGATTTGTACATACGAATTTTCTGGAGGTGTGTCAATAGACCATTCAAATATTATTGGAATAGTTGCCGCGACAGTTGCACATGAAATGGGACATAATTTTGGAATGGAACACGACAATGCTGACTGCGATTGTCCAGAAGATCGGTAAGATATTTTTAAATTTAATTATCAGCGAAATTATGGAGTTTAGAAAAAAATTTTTGAAACAAAACTTGTAGGGAATTTAATTTACTACAGAAAAGGTCATGAGGCTCATTAACGTATCTCTGATAGTTTAAAAGTTACGGATAAAATAAATGGGGTCGTAAATTTTAAGAAATGATATAGGATAATTTATGTCATTTACTTCAAGTTGCAATTACAGGTAAAGGATTAGCTCTACGTGAAAATGTTATCAGACCTTTTTTGTAGAGAATTTCATGAGCTACAAAAATGTTCCTATACATTTTTGTCGTATCTTCATTAGTTTGGCCAGAATTTTAATTTTTTTACAATAACTTTTGAATCGTGATTTACTAGACTATTTTTAATTTTTATAAATAAATTTTTTTTTTTTTTTCAATGGAGTAAAAAAATGATTAGTACAGTAAAATTAGTGACGAAATTTCCTGTCATTTGAGTACCCACATCATTATATTTAAATGAAGTTGGCGTTAACCTTCCGCTCGCGGTTAATTCGCGGTCGACCGCGGAAAGTTAACTGATAAATGACTTTATTTAATTATATTGTTGTTGGTACTCATTTTACTGGAAATTTTGTCTTCTTTAAGAAAATGAAGTTCATATTTACAAAAAAAAATAAAAAAAAAAAAAAATTCTTTTAATAAGAAAAATTTTAATTTTTTTAAATAAATAATTAATTTAATAATTACAGATGTATAATGGCAGCATCAAGTGGGTCAACAAGTCCCATTCATTGGTCATCCTGCTCTTTGGAATATCTAGCACTGGCATTTGAACACGGAATGGATTACTGTCTCCGCAATAAACCTCTAAAATTATTCGACAGTCCAATATGTGGCAACGGTTTCGTCGAACCTGGCGAGCAATGCGACTGTGGGTTGAAAGAAAATTGCGACAATCCGTGTTGCAATGCCACGACTTGCATGCTCTACTCAAATGCCAGCTGCGCGACGGGCGAATGCTGCGATCTCAAAACATGCAAACCAAAAAATGCTGGGGTCGAGTGCCGTGACGCTGAGCACGAGTGCGATTTGGCCGAGTACTGCACCGGGCAGAGTGAGTACTGTCCAAAAGATGTGTTCAAAATTGACGGAGAGAGCTGCAATATGGGCAAGGCATTCTGCTATCAAGGCAGCTGCAGAACTCACAATGACCAGTGCAAGTTATTGTGGGGTCCCAGTGGTTCTTCTTCGGACTCCCAGTGCTATAATATGAATAACAAAGGCACCAAGTTGGGAAACTGTGGGTACAATCGATTGAACTCCAGTTACATCAAATGTGATGACCCGTAAGTTGGATTTTTTTTGTCATTCAAATTAAATTAAAAATTACTAGCATAGTTGAATTTGTGACAACATTTCCTCTTGTTTGAGTACCCACATCCCTATATTTTGATCACTGCCCTCAAAATCCAAAATGGCGGCGCTCAAAATCCGAAATTATGACATTTTTTAAATATATCGATGTTGGTACTCATTTTACGCAGAATTTAGTCGACTTTCAAAATATCATACTCATTTTTATCTAATAAATTTTTTTTTTGTTTTGTAGAAATATTTTATGTGGAATGTTACACTGCAAGCATCTCAATGAAAGATTAGAATTCGGTATGGAGTCAGTGGCTATTTTAAGTCACTCGTTTATAAATAATGGCGGTAAAATAATAGCATGCAGATCGGCAATGGTCGACTTGGGATTGAATCAAGTCGATCCTGGATTATCACCAGACGGCGCTAAATGTGCCCCTGGAAAGGTAATTTATTTTCAGTCATAAAATTTTATTCCGAGCATGAATCGATTATAAATTCATTTTTTATTACAGATGTGCGTAAATCAGAAATGTATGCCAATAGCTGATTTGAGAACACTAACAATTGGCCGCGATATATGTCCAAATAATTGCGGTGGCAACGGTGTTTGCAATAGTCTAGGACATTGTCATTGTAATCGTGGGTTCCGGCCTCCAGATTGCGTTCAACCCGGTTACGGTGGATCTGATGACAGTGGCCCTGCTGAAGATCCTAATGGTAATTATTTTTTATTTTTAATTTATTACACTTTTTTTATGAAATTTAAATCATTTAAAAATTCGACGATTTTCAAAAAAAAATTTTTTTTTTACAAAACAAATTTTATTTTCGTAAAGTAGACAAAATTTCCCGTAAAATGAGTACCCACATCGATATATTTAATTACAATAATTTATTCATCAACTTTCCGCGAATTAACCGCGAATTGATGGTCAGCAACAACTTTATCGAAATATATCGATGTGGGTACTCAAATAACAGGAAATTTTGTCACTAATTCAACTGTAGTAATCTTTTTTTTTTTTTTTTTAATTGCAAAAAAAAAATAGAACTTTTTATTATAAAAAAAAAAATTATCTCCTAATTTTGGAATATTTATTTTTATTTACAGCGCGAAGTGACTTTGTGACAGTACTCTACATAGTATTCCTCGGTATCGTACCGACAATATCATTTATATCAATCGGAGTGTGGTATCGTAAAAATAATTCATCACGTCCTGGCTGGAAGAAGGATATGTTATCACCGTATGTATCAAATTTACCATGTTTTAGAAATAATAAACCCAAAAATTTGTCTCCCAGTATAAAAAAAATCAGCAAAAATAAATTGAGCCTCCCGACGAATAAAAATAAATTTATCAGTATTTTTAAACTATCACGTGATAAAAATACTGCCACTAATAATAGCAACAGTACTGACAATAATTTGATGCATGGGCATGAAAACAATAAAATATTTACAATAAACACATTGTCACGTGATAAGATAAATATTCAGCGTAAAAATCTCGTCAGTACAACAAATCAAGATGTAATTAATTGTTCAAATAATATAAATGCTAGAAATTCACTACTTTTTAGTGACAATAGTAACAGTAATGACGACACGGCAATATATGCAAATGTTAGTAATTTTATAAACCGTGATAACCCAAGTGTGCTGATACACTCAAGTAATTGTGATAAAATTCAAGTAAATGATAAAAATAAGCGGGAAAAAAATTTTAAAGATTTAAAATTAAATACGCGGATTAATTTTAAACAATTGGATGAAAGCCCCAGTAGTAGTGATTCTGCAGGAGTTTTATTAGAAAATGGTGTAAAAATAAATGAACCACTGCCTTTTTATAATAAAAAACCACCGCCACCTCCTGCGCCTCCGGCGAGTAATAAACCAAAATTATTTAAATAATTTAGAGGTTTTTTTGTAGAATGCGCTGATTAAATTTTTTTTAATTACTACAGAGGGCAGTGATTGTACTGACAGTCGATAAGTACTCAGCCGGTAAGAGTTTGGTCGGCAAGTGTCCAGTCGATAAGAACTCTGTCGGTAATTTCTCAGTCGATAAGAACTCTGTCGGTAATTTCTCAGTCGATAAGAACTCTGCCGGTAATTTCTCAGTCGATAAGAACTCGGCCGGTAAAAAATTAGAAAATTATACTCGCTGCCCTCTATAATAATTTATTATTTTCTCAGTGCATTGCTCGTATTTTTATCAGAGATTAAAATTCGTACAGAGGCCAAAGGCTCTTGTAAAAAATTTTAAACTCAATTACTAGACACATGAAGTACTTAGATAAATAATTTAAAAGTCTAATTAGAACTCACTGAAATACTCTTTAAGTATTAAAATTTTTAAGTACTAGTGCATTTGTTTATCGACTTAATTACATATCTTAATAAAAATAGTAATTAATTAATTAATGATACATTAGTATTATATTTTAATAAATCACGCATGTTTATTGCATGTTTGACTACTGGGATTTGAATTTATTTATCATGACAAATATTATTTATTATTTAATTGAATGTGCAATTTTGAAAATACGGACTGGGTTTTTTAATTATTTTATTGAGAGGAAATTAATCGGGGGAATTTATATTAATTTTTGGGTTTTGGGTAATTAAAATGGTAAATAATATAAGTATATATAAGTAAGGTATAAAGTTTTAATTAATTTCTGAGGGTTAATGAGGTCCGAGTTCTAGAAAATTTTAAACTCTTGCCGGTATTTTTAATCATTAGAATTTTAAACTCGAAATAGCGCGATAAGGATCCAGTTTTTTGAAAAAGGGTAAGATACCTTTTTTGTAGAGAATTTAACGGGCTACAAAAAAGGTCCCCTGCAACTTTTTGAAAAACTCAATATTTACAGAGATATTTTCAAAAAACCAATCGCACTCAGATTTTTGAATTCGAGTTTCTGTGTTTAATTTTTAGAAATTTAAATTTAAAATATCTCAATAAGTATCGACTTTTTCGAAAAAGTGTAAGATGTATTTTTTGTAGAGAATTTAAAGGGCTACAAGAAAGGTCTCTTACAATTTTTCTAAAAACTCAATATTTATAGAGATATTTTTAAAAAACCAATCGCACTTAGACGATTTTTGAATTCGAGTTTCTGTGTCTAATTTTTAGAAATTTAAACTCAAAATATCTTCATAAGTATCGATTTTTTTGAAAAAGTGTAAGATACCTTTTTTGTAGAGAATTTGAAGGGCTACAAAAAAGCTCTCCTACAATTTTTCAAAAAACTCAATATTTACATAGATATTGTCAAAAAAAGAAAAAAGACCGTTTTTAAAATTGCACATTTGATAAAAAAAAAAGGTTGTCAATAAATTGTGATAAAGCATGCGTTTATAATTTTATACTCAAAATTTAGTTATTAATTTTTTTTTCATCTGTATTAATTTTTTTAAACCAAAAAAAAAAAAAATAATTTAATTAAATAAAAGAAATAAAAAAAAAAGTTCTTGTCTTACCTTTTTTATTTTCTCTTTCTATTCTCATTCATATTTACTTGCAATTAATTTTTAATCTCTATACTAATATTTCCTTGCTTGTTGCATGCTCGCATGTCATTAAAAAAAATCAAATCTAAAAAAAAAAATTAGCTTGCAACCAAAAAAAAAAAAAAAGAAATTCCTCTGCTTGATACCCGGCTTTTTAAAATTCCAGAAATGACCGTGGGTTCGGAATCAAGACAATCGATCGCCCGCACCACCAGTACCACCCCCACCCACATCACCACCACCCACTGTCTGGAATAGAGACAATAGACTCGACCCTATCAGCGGATCCAGCCTGCGCAAGTCTTCTCCCAAAATCCGGTGACGAGGACGAACGATTTTCCAATAATTTATTCGGACACTTCAAAGGTTTCACATTGAAACCATTAGCTGATGATTTATCAACCGAATCTTCAACAGTTATACCTATAACATCATTAATAACAATTGGACCATCAACAAAACCACCTGGACCATCAACAAAACCACCTGGACCATCAGCAAAACCACCTGGACCATCAGTTCCATCAACAAATCAACCTGGACCATCAACAAAACCACCTGGACCATCAGCAAAACCACCTGGACCATCAGCAAAACCACCTGGACCATCAGTTCCATCAACAAATCAACCTGGACCATCAACATTACCACCTAGCCAACCAGTATTATCATCATTACCACCTGGATCATCAACTCTACCACCTGGTACATCAATAACCCAACCTGGACATCACCCAAAACATGAACCAACCAAACCAGCACCAGCACCACCAACAGTAACATTGAAACCAACGATCCGTCCACTCCGCAGTGCATTCACGTCCCAACCACTCAGTTCTCAATCAGCACCAGCACTGCCACCACTAAATCCTGGTAGCACAGCACGTCCACTTATCAGCAGCCCAGTCCTCGCAGCAACGACTTGTACTTCAATGGATCTACCAGTCCCATCACGTCCAGCACCAGAAGTACCGATCCGTCCACCAGAAACTCTCAACAATTCATCAACTTCTTTGACATCATCATCAACTGTTCCCGCTTTGTCATCGATTCCCGCTTCCTTGACCCCAAATCCCACTGAAGACAGACCTAAATCATCAACATTAAATCGCATTGCGTCAATATTACGCCCCCAGGTGCCCAAATCATCGCGTCATCAAAAAGCAATAAAAGTCGATAAAGAAATTTTACGTAACCTAGAAATTTCAAATCCAATTCCGCAGCAGAACATTCAAATTACCGGTTCTAGTTTGCCGATTTCTGTCGACTCCGTTGACTCTCCGGACTCTAGATCATCTGAAGTCAAAATTATCAGACCTCCAGAGACAAATTCAAAGCAAGAAGACAAAAAAGTTGTGATGCGAGCCCAGAGTATGCGCGATAGCAAGCAACCGAGACCAGCAATTCATTCATTTGGATCAATGCGGTCATCAGTATCAATCTTCAAACGGCCGTCATCAATTCCCAACAATCGTCCAACTTCACCCCCACCTCCAGTGCCAACCCAACAGGAACCTCTGAACCTAGAGCTAAAAATTCCCGGGCTGCCTGGTTACCAAACGCCGATAACTCAAATAAATTTGACCAAACAGACAGACTACGATGACTGCATGAATCTCATTGGTCACAACAACAAATCATGCGATAACATTTACGCGGTCATTGAAGAAGTTGATGACAAAACCTACAAAGTGCCCAAGCCAGTTGACAATGGGTTGGGTTTGCTCGGGGAAATAGTATCGGAAATTTCAAACCGTAATTTTGATTCCATCTATTCGACGTCAACTTTGAAACGCAATAAAAATAAACATCTTAATGATGTCAATTACGTCAATTCCGGTGCTAATGATAATGCAAATCATTACAAATCACCAGCGAGCATTTATTCGAATTCCTCGACTACTATGTCTGCAGTTTTGTCTGAAACTTCATCTGGGTACTTGTTACCATCAGCTGTTAATGTTCCGCGATTGGGACAGAACAAGGATGCAGGAAGAGAACGGGAAGAAGCTGAACCTGGTCCTGGTCCTGGTTCTGGTCCTAGTCCTGGTCCTGGTCCTGGTTCTGTTGATAAGGTAGGAATTGACATCAATGATAAATTAAATAGGTTAGAGTCGAGTAACCCGAATGTTAATGACTCGATGTCAAAAGCACTGGGTCTGAAACCACCCAGTCCTGCAAAACCGACGGTCGGTAAAAAGGACAACAAAGGTGATGATAAGAAGGTCAGGAATCCACCCAAGGACAGGAGTCCCAAGAAAAAAATTGGGCGCCAGGATTCCGGTGGAAGTCTTAAAGGAAAGGAGAGTGGGGGTGGGAGTTGTGAGGTCATAAGTCCGGATGTTGTTACCAGCTGTAGCTCTGGGAAAAATACGGAGCCTGATGTCCTGAGTGGGGGAAGTTTGGCAGGGAAAGGAAATTTTAGGAGTTTGGCTGGCAGTGGGAGAAATTTAGGAGGTAATGGAGAAAATTCCGGAGTTTTAGGAACTAGTGGAAAGAAAGAAGGAAATTTAGGAAGTAATGGAGGAAATTCAGGAATTTTAGGAAATAATGGAGGAAACTCTGGAGTCAATTCCGAAATTAATAGAAATTCGGGAGGTAAAGAAGGAAATATTGTAAGCAATGAAAAAAAATCGGATGGTACGAAAGGAAATTCCGGAAGTGGGGGTAATTTGGACAGTAGTCCAGCGAAAGTAAACTCCGAAGATAAACTGAAAACTGTTGTACCGACCAAAGGTAAAGTTATCATCAGACCCAGTAGTATCGTCGCCAAAGCCGCGACTTTTGTCGAGCGCAAAAAGTCACCGACTTCCGGTAAGTTGGCCAGCCCTGTAAGTAACTCCGGAGTCAATAAAAATATAAATACTTCTACTGGTTCGATAAACTCGGGAATTTCTAAGGGGTTAGGAATTTCCGGAGTCAATAGTAAAGGTTATGGGGTCAGTGGAAGTAGTGGGGGAAATGGCGCCAGTGGGAACTCTGGTAGTGGGGGTAAAGAATCAAATAAAATAGATAATAAAAATTTAATTAAAAAAGCTGCCAATAGTAAAACTAATGTTGCGTCTCTGCAACAAAAATTTGAACCGAAGTTTATAAATATTAATAGTAGTTGTAAAAATAATAAAAAATTTGGTAATTCCAGTGGTGGGGGTAAGTAATTAAGATAGTAATTAATTTATGTTAATTTTTTTATCTAGTCTACTTAATATAAAATGACTGATTATTTTTTTCTGTTATTTTTAATTCATTTTTTTTTAGTTTGTAAATCGATATATATAAATATATAAATATATATGCGCTTAAGCAATGCAGCTTTTAAATTTCAAGTTATAAAATATTTTTCAACTGTGATAAATATTTAATCGAAATAAATAAATAAAAAAATGACATAGAAAAAAAAGTTAGAATTTTATTTTGCAAAAAAAAGTAAAGAATTGTAATGATAGTTAAAATGCTTAGCGCCTTAGATGAGAAAATAAATATAAATTTATTTTGATTAATGTAAATATGTTGATAAATATATCGATATTTATTATTCTACTTATAATGATAATTATTAATGGAAATTTGTAATTAGTTGGGTAATTTATTAATTTTTTTTTTTATGAAAGAAAAAATTTGACCGCTTTGAATAGAAATTGTGACTTGGATATTGAGTATAGGAAAAAATGTAAAGAGAACTTTTTTGTGGGAAATTTAATTTGCTACAAGATTGTCTCTTATCATTTTTGTTGTATCTTTGGTCCTTGAGCCGGATTTTTAATTTAGAAGCCGACTAGTAAAAATTTATTATTACAAGTTTTAAAATTTTTTAGAGTAAACTTTTAATTGGAATTACAAGGCAATTAATGAGTTTACGGTAAAAGTACAGAAGACCTTTTTTGTAGGAAATTAAATTTGCTACAAGATTGTCTGTTATCATTTTTGTGGTATCTTTGGTCCTTGCGCCAGATTTTTAATTTAGATGCTGACTAGTAAAAATTTATCATTACAAATTTTAAAATTTTTTAGAGTAAACTTCTAATTGAAATTACGTGGTAATTAATGAGTTTACGGTAAAAGTACAAGAGACCTTTTTTGTCGGAAATTAAATTTGCTGCAAGATTGTCTCTTATCATTTTTGTTGTATCTTTGGTTCTTAAGCCAGATTTTTAATTTAGAAGCCGACTAGTAAAAATTTATCATTACAAGTTTTAAAATTTTTTAGAGTAAACTTCTAATTAAAATTACAAGGTAATTAATGAGTTTACGGTAAAAGTACAAGAGACTTTTTTTGTAGGAAATTAAATTTCCTATGAAATTGTCTCTTATTATTTTTGTTGTATCTTTGGTCCATGAACCAGATTTTTAATTTAGAAGCCGACTAGTAAAAATTTATCATAACAAGTTCAAAAATTTTTTAGAGTAAACTTCTAATTGAAATTACGTGGTAATTAATGAGTTTACGGTAAAAGTACCGGAGACCTTTTTTGTGGGAAATTTAATTTCCTACAAAATTGTCTCTTATCATTTTTGTTGTATCTTTGGTCCTTGAGCCGGATTTTTAATTTAGAAGCCGACTAGTAAAAATTTATTATTACAAATTTAAAAATTGTTTAGAGTAAACTTCTAATTGGAATTACGTGGTAATTAATGAGTTTACGGTAAAAGTACAAGAGACCTTTTTTGTAGGAAATTAAATTTCCTACAAAATTGTATCTTATCATTTTTTCGATATCTTTGATAAATAAGCCAGAATTTTAATTCAAAGATCGGCTGATAATAATTTATCAACAAAGTTCTCAAATTTTTTTATAATTACTTATTAATTAAAATTACGCTCTAATTAATGACTTTACGGTAAAATTACTCGATACCTTTTTTGTAGGAAATTTAATTCCCTACAAATTTGGTCCTTATCACTTTTATCATATCTATCATAGTTTTGCTCAAATTATGAATTAAAACTTTTAAAAAAAATTTATGTGAATCCTTATTCAGTGTAATTAAAAAATCACCCAATTAATTATTAAAATTAATCAAAACCCAAAAATCAGTATCAAAAATAAATGTATGAAACAAAAATAATACAATCTGCGATCAAAAGTAATTGTGAAAAAAAATTGAATTTTTGTACGACTTAAGCTTAAGGTAAAAATTGATAATTAATGAAAAAAAATGAGTGAACAATTAATTATATTAATTTATTATTAATAATAAATAATTATATTTTTAAGAACGCTACTGTATATAAAATTTTAGCTTATTAATGTTTGTCGCTAATTTATTTCACTTGCTATATATTATAATAGTATCAATATATATATGGAAAAAGAAAAAATTAATAATAATAATTTTGTATTAATTGCAAATTACTGAAATAAAATTTCTATTAAATTTTTAAAATGTTTTTTTTTTTTTTTTTTTTTTTTTCTAATTATTATTATTTTTTAAATTTTGATGTATAAATATATGAATGAAATTGAAGTGGATTAAATATATATGTACATGTATATCAACTTATTAAATGAGTGCATTTAAATAACCACTTAAGTGTTCAAAACCAAAGAATTTTTTTTTTTTTTCATTCATATTGTAAATTTTAATTTAAACTTACTGTGCTATTTTCATTATTATTTTAAATAAATATATATAGATTTATAAATAATATGATTATAAATATATAAGAAGTATATAAGCTAAAAAATATATGAAATATGTTTAAATAAATTATTTTTTAATTGAACTTTTTTATGGAATTATTTGAATTATTTTTTTAAAATTTTGTTTTTAGGAGGGAATTTTTTTTTTATGGAAGAAAGTGAAAATTTGAAGGGAAATCGCGATGTAGAAATTGGAAATAATCGATATCTTGAAAGATATCGAATTGAAATTTAATATCGTATCAAATCGAATGTATAATAATTGATATCTCGAGTTTTTGTGTTTCGTATTTATTGGAAAATAATCGATTTCTCGGAATATATCGAATCGAATGTATAATAATCGATATCTCGAAATATATCGAATTGAAGTTAAATTTGGCATTGAATTGAATTGAATGTATGATTATCGATATCTCGAATTTTGTTATAGAGTATCGATTGAAATATAATCAATATCTCGAAATATATCGATTCGAATGTATAATAATCGATATCTCGAAATATATCGGATTGAAGTTAAATTTGGCATTGAATTGAATGTATGATAATCGATTGAAATATAATCGATATCTCGAAATATATCGAATCGAAGTTTAATATCGTATCAAATCAAATGTTTAACAATCGATAACTCAAATTTTTTTTTATATTTCTTAAAAAATAATCGATATATCGAAAGACATCGAATTGAAGTTTAATATCGTATCAAATGTATAATAATCGATATCTCGAAATATATCGAATCGAAGTTAAATATCGTATCGAATCGATATCTCGGAATATATCGAATCGAATCGTTTCAAAATATATCGCATCGTTCAAACAAAAATCGATATGAATTATTAATTAATCATTTAAATTAAAATTTATGAAATTTAAAAATTTTTTAAAATAATTAGAGTTAAAATTAAAATTTTTTTTTTTTTTTAAATATTTCTATATTCTATTTAAAAATAAAACCGCAGAGTTAAAAAAGTGTCGGGAGACTTATGTAAACCACTGGAGTAATTAGTACCGCGTTTTAAGTATCTCATTAAAGTGAAGTACATATAAAAAGATTCTACACCACACACCTACACACTTACGCACACTCTAATTTACTGATTCGTGTGTGCATGTATATAAGTTAAATATATGAATGTATGTATCATCTTTTTACCCATTTTTTATTTTTTTCTTCTATTTTTATTCTTTTTTACCTTTTATACTTTCAAGTATGAGCGAGGGGTAAAAAATTCAAATATTCCAGTTTGGGTTCAGACTGCAGTCGAAGCTGTTGTCTCGTCAAATAAATATAAAAAGTATTTATCTGCAAGTAAACTTAACTTCTATTTGTTTCAATTGATATTATAATTATATCGTCGATGTATTCGGTACATGTGACAGCGGAGAGAAGAAAGTCAACAGTTTCTGTTACGTCAGCGCAACCGAGTACTTCAAAATGCCGTGATAGTGAAGTTTTATTTAACGTTAGACGTAAATCTATTCCTGTACGAATTATTAATTACGTTAAAGAAAAATTTCATTCCCAAGATACAGCTGGTAAGTTTTTGATTAATTAGAGACAATTAATTACTGCATGCGTGCATAAAATTTTAGTTTTTTGAATGAAAGTTTGGTATATTTTTAAATTATTTATTTAATTGGTGAATTTAAATAATCGATAGTGTGTAGATTGAAGTTACGGATATCGATTTATTTCGACAATCGAGATATCGAAACTATTGTACTTCGATAGTAATTAATCGATCGATAGTGAGTTTAAACTTTCGAGTTAAAATTGAATAATTTTTTTTTTGAAGTTGAAAATTTCGATATATCGATTGTTTCTCAATCGATATATCGATTTTTTAAATAATCGATATATCGAGTGGTTATATGGGGAATTTGAAAATTTCAAGCTATCAATTTTTGAAAGTAATCGATTCATCGATTCTTGATAATCGATATATCGGTATAATTTTTTTCGAGACATAAGAACTTTTCTACAGAATTTAAAAATTTCGACATATCGATTTTTTCTTAATTGATATATCGATTGTTTCTTAATTGATATATCGATTGTTTCTTAATTGATATATCGATTGTTTCTTAATTGATATATTGATTTTTTCAATAATCGATGTATCGAGTGTTTTTATGAGGAATTTGAAAATTTCAAGCTATTGACTTTTTAAAGTAATCGATACATCGATTTTTGATAATCGATACATCGGTATAATTTTTTTCAAGACATAAGAACTTTTCTACAGAATTTGAAAATTTCGATATATCGATTGTTTCTTAATCGATATATCGATTTTTTTAATAATCGATACATCGAGTGTTTGTATGAGGAATTTGAAAATTTCGAGCTATCGGTTTTTTAAAGTAATCGATATATCGATTTTTTAAATTCGATATATCGAATAAATTTTTTTGAGACAAGAACTTTTCTAAAGAATTTGAAATTTCGACATATCGATGTTTTAGTAATCGATATATCAATTTTTTGAGTAGTCGATGTATCGATTTTTTATACTCGATCTATCGAATAATTTTTTTTGAGGCATGAGAATTTTTCTAAAATTCAAAATTTCAGAGTAACGATATTTTAATAATCGAAACAAA
Source organism: Microplitis mediator (assembly GCF_029852145.1). Classification (NCBI taxonomy): domain Eukaryota; kingdom Metazoa; phylum Arthropoda; class Insecta; order Hymenoptera; family Braconidae; genus Microplitis; species Microplitis mediator. The sequence goes on along the minus strand of NC_079969.1, from coordinate 1,315,449 downwards.
AAAAAATCGATTTATCGAACTTTGATTCGTATTTCAAATTTTCAAATCCAATTTTTCCCGCGTTTTTTTTTAATTCTCAATAATCATGCAGCCAAATACTAAAAATTAAATCAAAAAAATAAATCACTTGTTCTCGTGAGTTACAAACTCTTTTTATTTATCAAAAAACTGTATTACAAAATATCTCTTACATATTTTCATATTTTTCCATCACTTTCATACTCAAATACTCAATTCTCATATTCCTTTTCTCATCAAAAAAAACTCAGTACCAAATTTAAAAAAGTGTTACAAACTTCAGTTCATAAGTTATCAGCCTAAAAAAAAATAACTTCCAAATTTTCATCTATCAAATTTTCATCAGATTTCAAAAATAAAAATAAAAAAAAAAAAAAACATAATTAACTTTTTTTTATAAATAATAAAATTTCAACTTGCATTGAACCTCAATGCATAAACTTCATTTTATATTTATGACTCCCTTTATATTTTCATAAATTCTCATAATATTTTATTTAAAAATAAAAAAATAATTTCAAAATTTTAAGCTCTTGGATTTTAAAAATATAAATTTCCAGTAATTTTCCAGAATCATAATTTTCCATGTCAATTTTTATCGACTTCGTTTGAAATTTCCCTACATCTAAATCAGCGCGCGCGCGAATTTCAAATGGCGGGCGCTCAAATCAAAATTTATTTAAATTCATAATTTAAATAAAATTCAAAATTACAATCACCGCAATTCAAATTTTCCGTTCTCCCGCCATTTTTTACCTCAAGCCAAAAATTCCCAGCAATCACCGGAACTCCAAAAACTTTTCCATAATTTAAAAATTTTTCCCGCCAATTTAAATATTCCCGCCGTAATTTAAAAAACCCAAGTTCTCAAAATCGTATTTATAACCAAAAAAAAATCAAACAAAAGAAAAAAAACCCTTAAATTTTAATCGCGAGACTCAAACTGACTCATAGCTCTCCCAGTGCGCGAGTCATCATAAACTTTGTACTTAATCCCAAACAAATGTCTCCTCTTTTCCGCAATTAATTTAAAATTTCTAACTTTGTCTCCCTCGTAATTTAACCTCGGAGAAGTCACCGGCTCCGAGTAACAGTAAACGCTCGAAGTCTGACTGATTTTCTCTTCATCAACTTCATTGCCGTCATTAACATCCCGTATATTCAAAATACTTTCCAACTGCCCGCCATTAGTTCCGTCCCTCGTTTCCTCGCACGAGCCGATAGATGTCGCGGACAAACTCTTGTCCGTAAGAGATTTGTTCGAACAAACTGTCCAAGTGTTCGAGTAATTAATCAAATCCTTCAGCGGCTCATTGATATTACTGTCGTTCTCTCCATGCTGGTTGTTGTTAATCAAACAATCCTTTGTTTTGAACCCCTGGCAATTAATGTAGTCATGCCCATTGGCATTAATGCTCTCGTTGTCCACGTAGTTGTCGAATGACTCATTGTCGTAACTGTCATTCAAATTACACCTGTCATCAGTGGGGTTAGAATTGTAATTATTGATGTAATTATTATTGTATCGATGCTCGTAATTAATGGAGTAGCCATTTTTGTTTTCGTTGATGTCTTGGTAGTAATTTGTATTTTTTTCTTCAGACTGTACTTCATTTTGTTCAATTGAACTGTAGTTGTATTGCTCGTAATTATGAATTACATTCATTTTATTTGATGATTCGTAGGATGTAATTTCTAATTCAGAATCTAATTGCTGATTATTTATTGATTGGATTGATTGGTAATCCCATAAATCTGCTGATACTAATTGGGATTGAAGTTGAAGTTGCGACTGAGAGTGGGGGTGAAGTTGAGAATGAGAGTGGGGGTGAAGTTGAGACTGAGAGTGGGGGTGAAGTTGAGACTGAGAGTGGGGGTGAAGTTGAGACTGAGATTGGGGGTGAAGTTGAGACTGAGAGTGGGGATGAAGTTGAAGATTAGGATTGGGGTAGGGGAGAATTTGAAGGTTGGGATTAAGTTGGGAATGAAGTTGAAGGTTAGGAGTTGAGTGGGGGTAAAGTGGAAGATCAGAGTGGGGGTTAAGTGACTCGGAGTGGGGATTAAATTGAAGTTGGGGAGTAAATGAAGTACGGGGAGTATATGGCGGAGGATTTTCATATGAATGAATGTAGGAATTGTCGTTATTAATAGAAGCTTCGTCGGTACTGTCGGTATTGGCTGTCATTGTATCGGAATCATCGGGTTCTTTGCTGTTTAATGACGACTGGAGTAACTGCTTGAGAACTGAACACTCTGGAGGCAGGGGCTGATGCTGACTGGTCAGCAAAATGGTCTTCCGTTGGAGATCTAGGGGCGAAGACTGGTCGGTCTGCGATTGGTCGACACGCAGGTCCATTATAGGGGCCGGCCAGGATGGGTCCTTGCGAGGGGGCAGGAGCAGAGAAGCTAGTGGGCCAGGGGCGGGAGGAAATGGGGTCAGGGGAGGAGGGGGGTAAGGGGACAGAGAGGGTGGGAGAGATAAAATTGAGGGTGTGGGTGAAGCTGGAGGGAACGTATTGAGAAATGTGTTCTGGTAGTGTTGGATCAGGTAGTGATGGACTGGAGTCGTTACTGATGACACTTCCAATTTACTTGACGCCTGTAAATTTAAATTTTTAGTACTGGTAGAGGTTGAAAGTCATGGACTCCAGTCTACTAGGGTTTGGAAATTAAATTACAAGGTTTCTTACCCAAGGTATTGGTGGCACTGACATAGGCCGCGTGTTCTGCATAAAATTATTGTGATACATCTGATTGTGCGCTGGATTTACTATCAGTTGATTCTCGTCCATTAATTTCAAATGTTTAAAACGTTTCTTGCGCGTATGCTGGATTCCACTTAATATATTTCTTACTTCGTAATAATCATTGCGCTGGGCGGCAATTATCACCTTAATCATTATGTCTTTCTATAAAATAAACAAATTAATTTATTAATTAGTCGCTCATTAATTAATTCATCAATAATTAATTTGAATTTTTGAAAATAATCAACTGATTCAAGTAAAAAAAAATTCTTTGGTTTAATTTTTTTATTAATAAAATTAATTAATTAGTTAATTAATTAATTAATTAATTGATTAATTTTCTCAGTAATAAAAAATTAAAAAAAAATTTTTTTCCATAACCTCAACTTTTTTTCCGATAATTTTTTTTTGAATTAATTAATTAATTAAAAAATTAATTAGTGCACTTAATTAATAATTATAATTGTAATTAAATTTACCTTAATGTTGCCAGGAACACAAAATCTGGCAGCTAGAGACTGCAATTCTTTATAAGAAAGTCTACGAAGATTTACTTCATCCATTTTTAAATTCTTTATATATATTTTTATATATATTTATTTAAATATTAATTATTATTAAATTACTATAATAATTGCACTTAATGAGGTAAATAATTTTTAAATAATTAACCAACAATTAAATTCAAAACTGTCAGCGTGTTCTATCTTCTGAATGTTTTTTTTTGTTTGGGCTTGGGGTTAAAAACAAAATGGCCGCTCATATATTACAGTATATATTTTATATAATAAATGTATGGACATATATTTATATATTTATGTATTTAGTTACTTATAGTTATAATTTATAGGGTCGTGTGATTTTTAGTTTAGGGAAATATTTTTTTTATCAGGAAGATGAAGATAAAAAAGTTGGTGGTGATGGTATCCAAGTTTTAGGTTAAACGTGACGTAGATTTTTTATTTTGAAAGTTAAATATTTAAATAAGTGGAGTTTTTTACAGTGACAGTGACAGTGATAAGAAAATTAATTTTTTTTTGAATAAATAAAATTGGCGGGAATTATTATTTTTGAAAATTTAAATTTTATGGGACTGTCGGGATGAAGGTAACAGACGAGTGATAATTTTTATGATCCTGAAGTTAGCAGACATTTAAAAATTTTTGAATTTTCGGATTCCAACAAATCAATTGCAAAAAAATAAAATAAAAATCTGCACACGTAGAAAATTTAAAAAACTGCAGGTGCAATTTTTTCAAACATTTTTTTTTTTATGTTTTATCGTCTAAAAAAAAAATCCAAAAATTATGAGACGTCTGCTAACTTCAGTATCATTAATTTTTGTGGTTTTGACAATAAAATAAAGTGACAGCTGACAGATGATAATTGTTAAGTTTTTTTATTTTTGATAAAATAAATATTTAAATAAGTGGAGTTTTTTACAGTGACAGTGACAGTGATAAGAAAATTAATTTTTTTTTGAATAAATACAATTGGCGGGAATTATTATTTTTTAAAATTTAAATTTTATGGGACTGCCGGGATGAAGGTTACAGACGAGTGATAATTTTTGTGGTTTTGACAATAAAATAAAGTGACAGCTGACAGATGACAATTGTAAGTTTTTTTATTTTTGATATAATAAATATGAAACTGAAGTTAGCAGACGTCTGACAGTTTTTGAATTTTTTTAAAAACGATTGACTAAAAAAAAATATTTTGAAAAATTGCACCTATAGTTTATTAAATTTTCATGATCCTGAAGTTAACAGACAATTGATAATTTTCGGATTTTTTTTTCGACGGTGGAATTTAAAAAAAGAAAAAAACTAAAAAATTGCACATGTAGAGAATTTAAAAAACTATAAGTGCAATTTTTTCAAATATTTTTTTTTTATTATTTATCGTTTCAAATAAAGTTCAAAAATTATTAGACGTCGGCTAACTTCAGTATCATAAATTTTCTACGTGTAATTTATTTGTTGAAAAAAACAATCCAAAAATTTGTAACTGATACTGAAGTGAGCTGACGTCTGATAATTTTTTGAATTTTTTAAAAATGATAAATTACAAAAAAAAATATTTTAAAAAATTACACCTGTAGTTTTTTAAATTTCCTACTGAATATTTTTATTTTTCAAAATTTTTGCGATTGATTAAAAAAAAAAACTCCGAAAATTTTTAGTTGTCTACTGACTTCAGCATAAAATTTTTAAATTTGAATTTTTAAATTTTCACCTGTCAGATAATTTTACTGCCATGCAAAAATTCATGCTACAGATCGCGGGCTAATTTTGTTTTTTAAATTAAAAAATTATTGACAGTAAAATAAAAAAAAATACATTAGAGTAAATTTTTGGAAAATTTTTTTAAATTTGCCGCTCAGTATTAAAAAAAATAAATTTGACGTCTACTGTCGCGTCATTACCAAAAAATTAAAAATTCACGTCTAAAATTTAGTGACATAAAATTGCAGACAACTGACACTTAAATTTTTTTCAAATTTTCAAATCCATCGTAAAAATTTTTTATTTACATAAAAAGTTTAAAAATAATATCTTACATCAACATTTAAATAAATATATAAATAGAATAAATAATCAAATGTTATTTCAGTATTTAAAATTTAAACAGAAAACTCAATGATACTGAAGTTAGCCGACGTCTAATAATTTTTTGATTTTTAAAAAACCAATAAATTATTCAAAAAAAAAATATTCAAAAAAATTGCACTTATAGTCTCTTTAATTTTCTACATGTGCATTTTTTTTCTTTTTTTTTTTTCTTCAAATTTAATTGTTCAAAATAAAATTAAACTTCAGGATCACATAACTCATTACCGCTAAATTTAAAAAAAAAAATCAGCGATAAAATTTCATTTGAATTTTAAAAGGAATTTAATTAAACAAATTTTTTAAATTTAATTAAAATCTCATTAAGATTAAATTTTAATTACCAAAATAATTAAATTTTAACTGCAATTAATTTTTTTTAATCATTAAAAAAAAAAACGATTGGGAAAAAAAAATCAAAGTATCGATATTTGATAGGAAAAAGTTATAAAAAATATATATATTTATATATATACATATGTATATATATATTATATATTTATTACAAAGGCCACGATAGCTGCGCAGTAATTTTGCGCAAAAGTTAAAATTTAAAAGCTTCTGCGTAACGCGCGCGCGCATATTCGTCCGCAAGCTCGCAATCTCTCTTGTGCTTTTCATGCTTCCAGTGTTCGCAAGCTCATTAGCAAGTTATCACTTATCTGTTATCATAAAAAATATATAAATTAAATAAACAAACGTCTTATCAAGACAAGCAATAAAAAAATTCATTAATAAAAATAGCGGTAATTTTTGAATTGATAATTTTTTAAAAATTAAACTCGTCAAAAAAAAATATAAAAATTTTTTTTTCCAGTGCTGGTGGTTAATTTATTATTAATAATTAGTAAAAAAAATTATTGATTGTAGTCGGAAAATAATACAATGAAAGCCGTAAGGAAAAGTCGCGAAAAAAGTAAGTCAGTAAATTACTCATTTTTTTTTTGAAAAATTCTTAAAAAAAAAATTGAAGGGTTGAAATGTAAAAAAAATAGAAGTAGCTTTTCCACACTATCACGACTGTAGTGCTCGCTCGAGAAATACAAATTTCTTTCATCTTCTTTTGTCTATTCCTTCCTTTTTTTTTAATTACAATTTTTTTTTGTGCTGGTTGAGAAAAAAAATTTAGGCAGCGATCAGGTTCCAGATGATTGACCTCCAATTCTGGCTAAACTATTGGAGATAACGCAAAAGTCATAAGGACCAATTTTGTAGGAAATTTAATTCCCTACAAAAATTATCTGAGATAATTTTCCCGTACACTTGATATTTTCGAAGTTATTTTGGTTTTAAGTACAAGACAATTAAAAATTTCCACAAGATTTTTTTTTATTTTTCCTATAAATTAATATTGTGGCCAAGCTATCAAAGATATGAAAAAAATGTATGAGATCATTTTTGTAGGGAATTAAATTCCCTACAAAAAAGGTCCTAACAAATTTTGTCGTAACTCCAATAGTTTACGGTAAATAATGAAAAAACCCCAAAAAGTGATAGATTTATCGAGCGCTCGTAAATTTAAACTTGGGTTCATTTAAAAAAAAAAAATTGTGAGTAATTAATTATCTGGAATGAAGATATGGCAATTGGAGTGTATGGATGTAAAAAAAAATTAAGATAGGGATGATAAATTATTTTAGCAAGACATGATTAATTGCAGCCTTGAAATCTTGAGAGGAAAATATTTTTTTTTATTTTATCAGGAAAAAATTGGAGGGTAGGCAGCTCAAGGGATGGGGTTGAAAGCTTTGGAGACGTATTGCCTGGGTTTAGATAGGGGTAGAGAGTATGAGACATTAAGGGGATAAATAATAATATTGTGTGGTAGTTGGTGACGGCTTCTATAGAAAAAGGGTAAGAGGACATGAGAGAGTGAGATAAAAGATGCTGTCAGAGAGTTTATATTTTTTTAGTGATAACTATATAGATATATATATATATATATATTTATTTAGCAATAGGAGCTTTGGCTTCATCAGCCTCCAGGGTTACCATGACGACCTCAATATATTCCCGGGTTAACTGCGTAGTTATTTAGTTTGAGGTAAATGTATCAGTATTGAAATTTATTGTTTTGTATTATTTAAAAAACAAGATAAATATAATTGGGATATTTGTCCTGTGAAAAAATCTTTTTATAAAATTTCGTTAATTTTTACACCGGAAAAAGGCGGGGAAATTTTTTTAATTTCATAAAATTTTACACTAAAGAAAGTCGAAAAATTTTTTAAATTTCATAACATTTTCCGCCGAAAAAAGTCTGGGAAATTTCGAAATTTCATGAAATTTTATACTGATAAAAGCCTGGTAAATTTTACACTGAAAAAAACCTGGGAAATTTTGAAAGTTCATGAAATTTTACACTGAAAAAAACCTGGGAAATTTTACACCGAAAAAAGCCGGAGAAATTTTTTAAATTTCATAAAATTTTACACTAAAGAAAGTCGAAAAATTTTTTTAATTTCATAACATTTTCCACCCAAAAAAGTCTGGGAAATTTTGAAATTTCATGAAATTTTACTCTGAAAAAAGCCTGGGAAATTTTACACCGAAAAAAGCCGGGGAAATTTTTTAAATTTCATAAAATTTTCCACTGAAAAAAGTCTGGGAAATTTTGAAATTTCGCACTAATAAAAGACTGGGAAATTTTACACTGAAAAATGCCTGGGAAATTTTGAAATTTCATGAAATTTTACACTGAAAAAAGCCTGGGAAATTTTACACTGAAAAATGTCTGGGAAATTTTTAAATTTCATAAAATTTTACACTAAAGAAAGTCTGGAAAATTTTCTACATTTCATAAAATTTGACACCGGAAAAAGCCTAGGAAATTTTTTTAATTTTATAAAATAGTAAAAAATTTTCCGGACTTATTAAAAAAAAAAAAAAAATTAGATCGCGAAAAAAAATTTGGAAGACAGTTGACCCTGCGGGCCAGCCCCGAAACTTTTCCCTGTTTTCGTGATTAAATTTTCTAGATGTTAGAAAAATTTCAGTTTTTTTGGCGGGAAGTTTGAAAAAAAAAAAAAATTTACTAGACCTATAGGTGAGGACTTTACTGAGAGGGATTACGAATTTTTTTTTTTTTAAATCCCGGCTGGGCTCGAACCTGGATCCTGTGAATTTCAAATTTCCGCTGCCATCTCAAATACTTTTTTTTTTAAATGTAAATGTAAATATTCATTTTTAAAAAGTTAATTATTTTATAGCGATACTGTGACATTTACCTCAATATATGTTTATATATTTATATATTATATATTAATCCATAGGTTACCGCAGTATTTAAATAACTTATGGCTTAAATTGATTTTAAATTTGAACTTTTATGGTAATTAATAATTTTAAGAAAATATTTTATTGATAATTAGCATTTTAATTAATTTAATTAGGTTATGAGATTTTAATTAAAATTCATAGAAATTAAAAGAAAAATTAGGAATTAATTAAAAACTTTTGTCTTTTTATTTAAAAAAGTTTTTTTTTTACGTATCGGAAAATAGAAACTCGAAAGTTTAAAATATAAACTCGATTTTAGTAATTTCATTAATCAATCGATCGATTTTTCATTAATTAAATTACAGATATCGACTTAATGTTCGATATTAAATTCTCGATTAAATTAAAAATAAAAATTTATTTTCTATTTTTTCTCTGTTTTTTTCTATCTAATAACATTTAGAGTAAAACTATATAGTCAGTCATTAGTTACATTTAATATATAACATATATATCTTTCATAGTTTAAAATAGTTATAGATAAATTTAAAATATAGTTATTATTATAATTATAATTAGAAGGCATGTTAATTATAAAATTTTATTAATATAAATTTAGCATGAATAGACCGCTTGATATTTAAGTAAATATCTACAGTCTATATTATTTGTAAATATTAATTAATTATTTTAATTATAGTAATTAGTTATTAGATTACATAATTTTTTTTGAATTATTAATTAATTAGTGTCTTATCCTATAGCTCTCTCTCTCTCTCTGTCTCTCCCTGTTTCTATATATATATATATATATATATATATATATATATATACATATATATGTGTATATTAAGAGTGTGTGAATGATTTGAACGTAAGCACAATTCGAAAAATTTATTAGTTAGATAAAACTTTTTTAAATTCAAAATTCGCGCCAAATATTCAAATTTCAATTAAATATTCGAATTATTTGATTCAAATTTCTAATCGAACATCAATATTCGATTCAAAAAGTCTGAATTATTAGTAAATTATTGTAACAAATTTATCATAAATTAGATAAAACTTTTTCTATTTAAATTTCGCGCCAAATATTCAAATTTCAACTGAATAATTCGAATTCTTCGATTCAAATTTCTAATCGAACATCAATATTCGATTCAAAAAGTCTAAATTATTAGTGAATTATCGTAATAAATTTATCATAAATTAGATAAAACTGTTTTCATTCGAAATTCGCGCCAAATATTCAAATTTCAACAAAATAATTCGAATGATTCGATTCAAATTTCTAATCGAACATTAACATTCGATTCGAAAAGTCTGAACTTTATAATAAATTTACGCATAATTTATCATAAATTAGATAAAAGTTTTTCTATTCAAAATTCGCGCCAAATATTCAAATTTCAACTTAATAATTCGAATTCTTCGATTCAAATTTCTAATCGAACATCAATATTCGATTCGAAAAGTCTGAATTATTGTAATAAATTTACGCATAATTTATCATAAATTAGATAAAACTTTTTTTATTTAAAATTCGCGCCAAATATTCAAATTTCAATTGAATAATTCGAGAACTTACAAATAATTTGAATTGTTCCATTCAAAGTTCGAATCGAACATCAATATTCAATTCGTACACTATTTGCACATCCCTAATATATATACATATATACATACAGTTCAAAAATTTAAACCTTGAACTATAAATTGCATATAATTTAAAATTTATAATTCCTCAAGTCTCTATCGATTACTCGAATGAATGATTGAAAATAAATAAATAATTCATCAAAGTTGTCTATATTTTTTATTAAATATTTAAATCTGTCAGCTCAAGTCTTAAAAAAAAAGAAAAAAATTCTGTAGTCGATCGTGATAAAATATGTCGGTCAGTCCGATAACAAATAAAATTCTTCAGCTGATCAACTTACCCCTTTTTCACTTAAAATTACGTCAATAATAAAAAATAAAGGCAACTAATTAATATAATAACTGCACAGAAAAAAAGGATTTCTTGGCACAAGAATTTTTGACTCGCCCCAAGAAAATTTTTTCCCAGCCCAAGAAATTTTTTGCATTATGAATTGAAAACAGAAATTTTCTTACAGCGAGAATGGATTTTCTCAGAGCAAGAAAAAACTTTTTGAGTCAATAAATTTTTTCTCGTCCCAAGAAAATTTTTGTGTTCAATTTATAATACAAAAAAATTCTTGCACCCAGAAATTATTTTTTTCTGTGTGTAATTATTTTGTTGCTTGATTACTAAATATCTGCACTCAACAGCACGTGTGTCGGTAGTTTTTATCTGAAAAAAGCTGATGAAGAAAAAATAAATGAGTAGGTACAATAATTACGATAAAATAATAAATTATGTTTTAAATAAACAGTATAAGTGGCACATTTATATTAAATTGGCACGAATTGTAAGTAGAGATAATAAAAATAAAATTAGTAGTAATAAAAAGTCTCGAGACGAGGAAAAAAAAAACGTACAGTCTTGGCAGTTGTGGTTCTCATTCGACTCTTCCAGAGGACGATGAGCTTGAGGATGTCACGGACGTTTTAGGAACATCTGGAGCCGCTAGTATTCCATTAGGTCGCCATTGCCCGGAGCAATTGGCAACGCTTGCGGCAACGACACGATTTACTCGCAAGGAAATACAATTAATTTACCGGGGGTTTAAACAGGAGTGTCCTACTGGTCTTGTTGATGAGCAAGGATTCAAGCAAATTTTTTCACAATTTTTTCCACAGGGTGGTGAGTTTAATAAATATATATACATATTTTTTTGACGAGAAATATCGAATACATATTTATAGATCGATATTTGTAATTTATGATCAGAATTCTCGAAATTATGATCGTTAGAAAAATAAAATTGAAATTACGACTGAACTATGGGAAATATGAAAAAAATATAAGAGACCAAATATTTAGGAAATTGAATTCTCTACAAAATAGATCCTTGTAAATTTTTGAATAAAGTCAATAATTTAGACAGAATTTTAATTAGAAGTAAAACGTAATAAATTTTAAGAAAATTTTTGAATTAAATTTTGTCTTAAGATAAAAATTAAAATTACGGCTGAACTATGGGAAATATGAGAAAAATATAAGATATCAAATATTTAGGAAATTAAATTTTCTACAAAAAAGGTCCTCATGAATTTTTATGTAAATTCAATTCTTTGATCATAATTTTAATTCAAAGTAAAATGAAATGAATTTTAAGAAAATTTTACCAATGAAATTTTGTCTTAAGATTAAAATTAAAATTACGGCTGAACTATGGGAAATATGAGAAAAATATAAGAGATCAAATATTGAGAAAATTAAATTCTCTACAAAAAAGGTCTTTATGAATTTTTATGTAAATTCAATTCTTTGATCATAATTCTAATTTAAAGTAAAATGTAATGAATTTTAAGAAAATTTTTGAATTAAATTTTGTCTAAAGAAAAAAATTAAAATTACGGCTGAACTATGGAAAATATGAGAAATATATAAGAGACCAAATATTTAGGAAATTAAATTTTCTACAAAAAAGGTCCTCACAAATTTTTATGTAAATTCAATTCTTTAGTCATAATTTTAATTTAAAGTAAAACGTAATAAATTTTGAGAAAATTTTGTCTAAAGATAAAAATTAAAATTACGGCTGAGCTATGGAAAATATGAGAAAAATATAAGAGACCAAATTTGTAGGAAATTAAATTTTCTACAAAAAAGGTCCTCATGAATTTTTATGTAAATCCAATTCTTTGATCATAATTTTAATTTAAAGTAAAATGAAATGAATTTTAAGAAAATTTTTGAATTAAATTTTGTCTTAAGATAAAAATTAGAATTACGGCTGAACTATGGGAAATATGAGAAATATATAAGAGACAAAATATTTAGGAAATTAAATTTTCTATAAAAACGATCCTTATAAATTTTTATGTAAATTCAATTCTTTAGTCATAATTTTAATTAGAAGTAAAACGTAATAAATTTTTAAAAAATTTTGTAACTCAAATTTTGTCTAAAGATAAAAATTAAAATTACGGCTGAACTATGCGAAATATGAGAAAAATATAAGAGACCAAATATTTAGGAAATTAAATTCTCTACAAAAAAGGTTCTCATAAATTTTTATGTAAATTCAATTCTTTAGTCATAATTTTAATTGGAAGTAAAACGTAATAAATTTTGAAAAAATTTTGTCTAAAGATAAAAATTAAAATTACGACTGAACTATGGAAAATATGAGAAAAATATAAGAGACCAAATTTGTAGAAAATTAAATTCTCTATAAAAAAGGTCCTTATAAATTTTTATGTAAATTCAATTCTTTAGTCATAATTTTAATTTAAAGTAAAATGCAATAAATCGTAAGAAAATTTCAAAGAAATTTCCAAAACTAAAACTAACAAATTTTCCTACAGACGCCAGTCAGTATGCTCACTACGTATTCAATACAATGAAGCGAAAGCACGCGGGAAAAATAAGTTTCGAGGTAAAACTCAAAAAAAATTTTTAAAAATAATAAATATTGACAACAAAATGAACTTCAGGAATTTTTGGCGATACTCTCAAAAGTATCACGTGGGTCAGTCGAAGAAAAGCTTCAATGGGTATTCGGACTTTACGACCTCGACGGCGACGGATTGATCAGCAAAGAAGAAATGCTCGACGTCGTCGGGTCCATTTACGAAATGCTCGGGCGTTACACGCAGCCGCAGATTCTCGAGCCGCAGCTGGCTGCCAAAGAACACGTCGAGCGAATTTTCCATGTGAGTCGCCGATCTTTCTCCATAACTGCCCGCATTTTTTTTTTCTCCATATTTATAATAAATTTAAAAAAATTTACAGCTAATGGACGCCAACAAAGACGGAGTTGTAACAATTGAGGAATTAGTGCAGTGGTGTTCAAAAGATGAACAATTACTTCAAAGTCTCGATACACTCGACACCGTATTATGAAATTTCTAATTATCATCACCATATTTCAGTATTAAAAATCTATATCAATAAAAAATTTTTTTTATACTTTTTTTTAAATAAATTTTTTTTAGTACCAAAAGGCGAAAATAATTTTTCAAAAATGACATCTTAAGACTTATCGCGACTATTCACCCGCGGGCACAATAATTTTATTTAAATTTTCCTGGGTTACGTCTAAATATCAGTCATAATATCGGTAGCTATCAAAAAAATTTATATGGGAATCCACATGGGTTACTATGGAAATCCGAACCATGCCATATCCATATGGGATTCTAGTATAGATTCTCATGTGGGTTTTAATGAAAATTTCCCATGGGGATGTGAATGATGCCAAAATTCATATGGAAAATTTTTTATAGATTAGGAATTGAGAAAATTATATTTCCTATATGGAAATCCAGGTACCCACAGTTTCCCATATGAATTTCCCATATGAGAATCCAGATACAGTCGAACTCCATTAATTCGGATTCCATTATCTCGGAACTTCCCCTCAATCTTGACCCCCACTACGAGCTACGCTGTCTCCCACCCGATATACATTTGTATGTCTCTGTCTATATTTATCTATAAATTATCCATGTAGATGTAAGAGCGCATGCGTGATAGTTTCCTTTTAAGGAAGAAGGGGCATCCGTTAACCCTTCAGCACCCGCGTTAGAACAACGTAAAACATTACCCGCGTGATGAGAAAAAGTCTCTCACGCTTCGGCGCATCGTAAATTTTAAGTCAAATAAAACAAAAATATTATGCACTTTCCCGATTATGACGTAATTATAATTTATTTGAATATTTCGCTTGTTTTTATTTTTAAATTTTCTATAATGTACTTGTTTTTTACTTTTTAATTTTGTAAGTAATGACAGACTTAACGGCTGAAAAAAACGCCGGTGATTGCCGAAAAGATTCGGAACTGCCCGAACTGAGCCAAACCGTATTAATTTTTATGCCTTACTTTACTCGCGTGATGAAAAAAAGTCTCATTGCTTTTTAAAATAAATTTTTTAAAAATATTTTTTATGTTCGAAATAATTTTTAAATTTCAAAATCATAAAAAGCATAAAATTTCATTAAGACTGTACCCGCAGTTTCCTACATGAATTCTTATATAAATCCATACTTTCCTACAGGAATTTCTATGAGGTTCCATGCAATGCTATGAATTTTTTTGATGCGACAGACAAAATATCAGATAAAAAAATATCTCATACTAAAATATCACACGTGAAATATTCTAGGCATAAAATATCGATATGTACAAAATTTTGATGATTTTTTTTACGCATAATATTGAAACGCTGGGAAATTTGGACACATATTTTGACAGCAGATAAGTAGACCTACTGATATTTTTTCGTGATATTTAGTCGCGACGCCTTTTCCTGACGTTTATGACCCTGCGGTTATTTTGTCCGCGGGTAAAATGTCGCGGAATTGATCTTATTTATCAACTTAATGTCTTATCTTTAATGTTTAACTTAATCGAATCTATATCTGAAAGCCTGTATGTCTTCTTTGAATTTTAAATCTTACAGGTAAATCTTTAAAGTCTTTATTCTTTGGCTGTTTAAAAAAATATATAACGCAAAGTGCCACTTGTCAAAAAATAAATTATTTATTCTGATAAATAATTTTTTTTTTAAATATCAGACTATATATATATATTTATATATATAATTACACGCTACAGTAATTGCGATGTGTCAAAAAATTAAATAGCACAATTTTAAATTGACATTTTACTGAATTACATTGAAAAAAAATAATTTATTTTTCTCAGTGTAGTAAAAAAAAAAATCGGGAAATGTGGAATTTTAGTGAGAACTCAATTTTTTTTTGGATTCGTCATGATTTTTTTTTGGGAGAAGTATAAAATTTTTTAAAATTTTGAATTAATTTGTGACCTAATTTCGCTCCACTTTTCCTATGATTAAAAAATAAAGAAAAAGAAAAAAAAACTGTACCCCAGTGTCTTTCAAAAATGCCAAGTACTTGGCACACGTTCATTATAAAAAAAAAAAAATTATAAAGAAGTCGAATTAGTGCAGTAGGAAAAAAAAATTACTAATTTTTGTCAAAATAAAATTTTGGGAATTAAATAAGAAGACAAATTTATTAATTTTTTAAATTCAAATAAAGGAGAGTAAAATATTCATGTAACTCGAAAAATAATTGCAAGTCGCACAAGATATCGATTAATCGATTATTCGAAATCTTATTATCGAGTTATCGATTTTGTTCTGATAAATCGTAGAATTAATTAATCAATTTTTTTGTTATTCCAATTAATCGACCCGTGAAAAAAATCGATATCTCGATAAAGTTTTCATTTCGATTTATCGAAATCTTCCAAAATCGATTTTTATTTCTCTTTACTAATTTAAAAATTTAGAAAGTCGATTAATCGATTTTATTTTTATTCAATTAATCGATCCATAAAAAGTCGTCATTTCGATTGTTTTCATTCCGATTTATCGAAATATTCCAAAATCGATTTTCATTTCCTTTCACTAAATTTAAAATTTAGAAAATCGATTTTACTTTTGTTCAATTAATCGACCCGTGGAAAAATCGATATCTCGATAAAGTTTTCATTTCGATTTATCGAAATCTTCTAAAATCGAATTTTATTTCTCTTTATTAAATTTAAAATTGAGAACATCGATTAATCGATTTTATTTTTGTTCAATTAATCGACCCGTGGAAAAATCGATATCTCGATTGTATTTATTCCGCTTTATCGAAATCTGTTAAAATCGATTATTTTTTTTTCAATAAATTAAAATTTTACACAATCGATTAATCGATTTCCTATAAATCTATAAATAAAAACTTGCGATATAATAAACCAATTTCCAAAATTTCTATAATTCCAATTAATCGATTTCTTCTCTACTCAATACCTCGAAATTAAAATTCGATACATCGATTTTTTTTTCACGTTTGTAAATCTTGTTAATTTATTTAAATATTTTTATCTACATATTTAATAGCTTAAATTATTTTAATAATTATTATTATCAAATAATAACTAATTATTAAAAATATATAACGTACCTAAAAAAAAATGTTGAAATTCTATTTGTGATTTATCTATACATAAATATTATTATTATTAAAAATAAATCCAAGAATAGTAATAAAAAAATTTTATTGTAAAACAAAAAAATTATAAAAATATTTCCGAGCAAATAAAAAACTCCAAAATTACAAAAAAATTTCTATTAAAATTCATTATCCACATCCTGACAATTTAAATCACAAGTTATTTCTTTGTAGTCAAGCTCCAGTGCCGCCAAATCATCCCGCGCTTCGGAAAATTCCATCATTTCCATTCCTTCGCTTTGGTACCAATGCAGAAATGCGCCTTTTCGATACATCAAATTAAATCGGCGATTCAAGCGACTCCAGACTTCACTTATGGCCGTCGTATTGCTCAGCATCGCAACGGCACGATTAACTGACGCCATGTCACCATTGGCTACTGCAGTTGGCGCTTGATAATTGATACCAACTTTGAAACCAGTCGGACACCAATCGACGAACTGTATCGTACGTTTTTGTTTAATACAGGCAATTGCGTAATTGACATCTTTTGGCACAATGTCACCTCGATACAATAGACAGCATGCCATATATTTTCCATGTTGTAAATTACATTTAACTAGTGAATTTGAAGTATCGAAACATTCGGATGTTAATTCGGAAATAGTCATTGTGTTGTGATCAACTTTGGCAGCACTGGCTACGGGAGAATAAGCGCATAATGGAAAATGTATACGAGGAAATGGCACTAGATTTGTTTGAAATTCTGACAAGTCGACGTTTAATGATCCTTCGAATCTTAAACTCGCTGTTATCGATGACACGACCTACAAAAAATTATTTTTCATTATTTTACTTGGGTAGCGAATCAAATTTTTAAGCTCGGTAATCATCGGGTACGATCGACTATATTCGGAAACAAGTCGCAGTAATCATAAGTAGCTCGGTGATCATCGAAAGTCTTCCGTTAATCATCGGAAAGCTTTCGGCGATCATCGGTAACGTTCGTTAATCATCGGTTGCGTTCATTAATCATCGAATTTTTTGATATCATTAACGTTCTTAATCATCGGTAGTGTTTATTAATCATGAGATTTTCTAACAATCATCAGTAGCGTTTGTTAGTCATCAGTAACGTTCGTTAATCATCAGTCGAATTCATTAATCATCAATAGGGTTCATTAATTATGGGGTTTTTGACATAAATAGCACTTATTAATCATTAGAACTGTGCGATAATCATTAATGGGATTCATTAGTCATCAGTAGCGTTTGTTAATCATCAGTAACGTTCGTTAATCATCAGTCGCATTCATTAATCATCAATAGGGTTCATTAATTATGGGTTTTTTTTACATAAATAGTATTCATTGATCATCAGAACCGTGCGTTAATCATTAATGGGATTCATTAGTCATCAGTAGCGTTTTTTAATCATCAGTAACGTTCGTTAATCATCAGCCGAATTCATTAATCATCAAAAGGGTTCATTATTTATGGGGTTTTTTTGACATAAATAGCATTCATTAATCATTAGAACCGTGCGTTAATCATTAATGGGATTCATTAGTCATCAGTAGACGTCGTTAACCATCAGTCGAATTCATTAATCATCAAAAGGGTTCATTATTTATGGGGTTTTTTGACATATATAGCATTCGTTAATCATCAAAACCGTGCGTTAATCATTAATGGGATTCATTAGTCATCGGTAGCGTTTGTTAATCATCAGTAACGTTCGTTAATCATCACGACAGTACGTTAATCATGGATAGGATTTATTAGTCATCACTAGCGTTTGTTAATTATCAGTAGACGTCGTTAATCATCAGTAGCGTTCATTAATAAAACCCATTAATGATTGAAATCATCAAAATTTTTAATTAAAACCCTAACATATAATACTATAATTGAAAAAAAACTATACCTGACTGATTAACCGATTCAAATTAGAATATTTAGGTCGATCTAGATCTAGTTTCTGTCTGCAAACTTCATAGAGCGCTTCGTTATCAAACATAAAAGCACATAAATTTTCATTTAACGACAAATGCGTCGAAAGTATTGCGTTGTAAGGTTCGACTACTGCAGTACTCATATTCGGCGATGGATAAATAACGAATTCCAATTTACTTTTCTTAGGAAACGTCTGGCAAAGATGTTCTATTAATAATGAAGTAAAACCTGACCCAGTTCCTGCAAAAAATATCAATTAATAAATCATGAAAAAATGATTTTAATTAACCAATAAAAAACCTCCGCCGATAGAATGACAAATCAGAAATCCCATTAATCCATTGCAATTCTCAGCGAGTATTCGAATTTTTTCCGTGACTGTATTTAGTAGTTTTTCACCAACGGTATAGTAGCCTCGCGCAAAATTATTAGCGGCGTCTTCTTTACCGCAGATTAATTGATCGGGATGAAACAATTTTTGATACTCGGAATTTCGAAATTCGTCAATAACCGTTGGCTCTAAATCGCACATTATCGCACGTGGCACATATTTGTCTTGCGTTGTGTGAGCAAAAAATGTGTCGATACTATCGACATCGTCAAGACATGAATTTTTTCTGTCTAAATTTATTTCGCCATCTTGTTTTATTTTATGCTCCAGACAATATAGTTCCCAACATTTTGTGCCTATTTGTACACCTGCCTGTCCAACGTTTATTGATATACATTCTCTCTGAAAAATTTATTGCCATAAGTATTGCAATTAATAATTTTGTGTAATTAAATATTAATATTATACTTTTCCCATCATTTTATAAATTTATAATTTTTTTTTTATTATTTATTAATTTTCTCTTTTATTTAAAATTAAATGAAATATTTCTCACAGTTAATTTTGAAGTTATGACATATTGTGATTTTTCAATTGTTAATTTAGCTGCATATTAATTTTTTCATACTTTTGATAGTCATATTTTTAAAAAAATATATAATATCTATTTGAATTATGGAATGGAATTCGTTACAAAACATTTAACTTATCATTTTATAAATATTCACATGTCTATAAATAAAATTTTTTAAATAAAAAAAAAAAAAAATCTTTTTTTGAAAAAGGAAATTTATTTTCTTCAAGTAGAGAAAATTTCCTGTAAAATGAGTACCAACAACAGTATATTTAAATAAATTCATTTGTTGCCTTTCCGCGGTCGCGAATTAACCGCGAGTTGGAGGTTAACAATCACTTTATTAAAATATATTGATGTGGGTACTCAAATTACAGGGAATTTCGTCACTAATTCAACTGTCATAATCATCTTTTATTTACTCACACAAAAAAAAATTGTAATTTATTATTAATCTAAATTCAAATAGCGCGCGCTTTCCACGAGATGCGCGCGCACTTCATTAACCAATAAGAATGTTCTGAATAACCAATCGCCTAGTTTGAGGTGATCACGATAAATTTACCACAATTTCAAGACGTTATTTTAGAAAATTTTCTCTCCAAGAGCAGTAGTAATTTATTTGAAATGAATAATTTAAAAAAAAGTTGAGCTTATATTAGAGAAGCATAAAAATGGCGGAAAAATTAAAAGTGGATGCCAAAAAAAATTATTCAGATGAAAATATCGATACCAATGAGAGTACAGAGTCATTAATATCATTTCTGTCTAAGTTAAGATATCTTGTAAGAAATTTCCGTAATGAATTAATAAAAACCTATCGGACGTACGTTAAAGTTCTCGAAACTGATGACAATAAATTAACTGTCCCCTATTCATCATTTATGAAAGCTGACGGGCATTATCACAGAATAATAAAATTATTAGATAACTTCTTGAAAGTATTTTCGAACGATTACCTCGACGTCGTGACGTCACTAAGCGAAATAAGTTTATTACGTAATCAGTATATCAATTTATTAATTGAAAAAGATAATATAGGTAAAGATTCACGGAAATATTATCATTTGATAGATAAATTAGAATCTACAGCTCACAAATATGAAAAATTAGTTATCGATTTGAACAAAAAAATTTCTAATTTTCGTTCATTGCAAGACAATTTGAAAAATTTAATTATTATTTACAAATCATTCAGGGGAAAAAGATTCGTTATTTCATTGAACATAGATAGCGATGATTTGAAAAGTATTTTGGAGTTCGATAAAATTTCTAATAGACGTAATAAAATTAATAATAATTATATATATAATTTCGGTGAACGACTTAAGAGGTTAAGTAAACCCGTTTTGAATCCAGTGTCCTCATTAAATGATACTTACTTCGAAAAAGTTCGACCTGACATTAAATTTCCGATAAAAAAACCCGTAGCTAAACCGGAATTCGAAGATTTTGACATGAAGGACCCAAGTATTTTAGGAAAACGTTCACGTGAAAGAGATCATTTGATTAATGAATTGGAAAAAATTCAAAAAAATAAAAAATTTATCAAATCGGACTTCAAAACCGACTCCAAAAATGTCGACATAAAGGACCCAATAATTTTAGAAAAACGTTTACGTGAAAGAGATCATTTGATTAATGAATTGGAAAAAATTCAAAAAAATAAAAAATTGATTAAATCGGACTTCAAAACCGACTCCGAAGAAGTCGAAATGAAGGACCCAAGTATTTTAGGAAAACGTTCACTTAAAATAGAAAATTCGATTAATGAATCAAACAAAATTAAGAAAAGCAATCAAGTGACCGAATTACCCGCGTTGGCATTATCAGCAACGGATACTGAAGTAAAAACCGCTGGAATATTGGGAGACATTGAATCTGACGAAGACATTAATCGATTAATCGAAAAAGCTAAGGATTGGTTAGGTTCCGTTAATCAAAATATTCAATTCCTTATAAATTTAGAAGGTTTCGATGAGTTTATAAGACAGCAGCCATATTTATTACCAATTTCCAATGATCTTAATAAACAATCACAGTTGAAAAATATATATAATGATATGAAGAGACGGGAAAAAGAATTAATAAAAAATAAAGATGAAAATTTGAATTCACTTGATATTAATTCAATTGATTATTTGTATGAAAAGTTACTGATTTTCGAAGTAATTTATTATTTTGTATTTTATTCTACAAATAAGGAGGTCGATAAAGTCTTAATTTTGTATTACAATTCAGAGTTGGGAAACCTAGAAGAGATGACTAAAGTTAAACAGGAAGTCGAATCGTTTGATAAAACAGAAATTGATAAATTTATTGTCATTCTGTTCATGTTGGAAAAAGTTATGGATAAAGTGAAAACTAAAATCGATGAGATAGAAGAAGATTTTACTGATGAGAAAGAAAATGAAGAAGAAGCGAACAGGAAAACGTACAGGCAGAAAATAAATGATGCGTTCAAAAATTTTGTTAATACAAAGTATAAAATTTTAGAGGCACTTTACCAACTTTCCGAGGAAAAAAATGTGTTTAATGTAGTAGCTCTTAAGAGATCATTAAAACAATTGGATAGTGAATTGGAACAATATGGCAAATATTATGGAACAGAACGACTAAATTATTATTCGCGGTATTTGATGTACGTACGATAAAGTATAATAGGATAAATTATGTTGAAGATTGAGATTTAATATTGGGAATTATTTTTTATTAAATGTTTCAATATTTAGAAAGATAGGACTAAAAAGTAATGTTGATATTAGGAGAGTAAAAATAATGTAAATACAAAATATGAGTGAACCTCGCACGAATAATGACAGTGAAACTCATCGAAATCGAAGACGAACTAACGGAGTTGATATTCATGAAAGTATTGAGACGTTGATACCATTTACGAAAATAATAAAAGAACAAATTCAGGGGTTCCGAAAAGAATTTAAAAAAACATATGAACAGTATTTAAAGTTTATTGAAAATCCCCAAAGTCGAATTCAACATCAATCATCAGTACAGTCTGAAAATCAATCCGCGACACCACCAACGAGCAAAAATGAATTCGGGCGAAAAGTTCAATATTCGTCATTTCATAAAGTTGGGAAAATATATGACACAACAATAAAATCATTAGGCGATTTTATGACAACATTTACAGAAGATTACAGAAATTTATATTCAATAGCTATCAAGATAAGTTCATTAAAACAAGAATTTAATAATCTAGTTACGCGATATGAGAACCGTACAGATGATTTAGAAGTTAATCAGTTGTATCAAATAAACAAAAAGATTGACAGTATTATTGAACATCATAATAAGTTAGTCATTACGTACAATGCAGAAATCGAGCATTTCATCGCATTGCAACATAATTTAAGTAACGGTATACTTGTCTATGAATCGACAACAGGAAAGAATTTCGTATTGTCAAAAGATGATGATCTAGAAGAGTTTAAACGTTTGGTTGAGACCGATGAAATTTCACAAAAACGCAGCCCAATATACGCATCATTTGCCAGCAGATTCAAAGGCGATCTACAAAATTCTGCTGACAAAACTGTATTGATGCCTGTTAAGCCGTTGAAGAAAGACAAGTGGATATTGCGATCTCCAGTAGAACAGGATAATGATGACTCTGAACAAACTCAACAAAATGCCCAGAATAGTGAAGACCCTGGACCAGACAATCAAGAACACCAACCATCTCGACAAAATACCGAATTCGATGACGCCACAGAACATCACACGGATCCTTCTGTACCTAACAATGCAATAAACGCAACATTTGCCAGCAGATTCAAAGACGATCTACAAAATTCTGCTGACAAAACTGTATTGATGCCTGTCAGACCATTAAAGAATAACAATTGGATTCTGCAATCTCCAGTAGAACAGGATAACGATGCCTCTGAACAAACTCAACAAAATGCCCAGAATAGTGAAGACCCTGGACCAGACAATCAAGAACACCAACCATCTCGACAAAATACCGAATTCGATGACCCCACGGAACATCACATGGATCCTTCTGTACCTAACGTTGAACTTAATAGTGATGTTCAACAAACATCCCAAGAGCCAACGGATCCCTCACTTCCAACCCCAAACGTATTGTCTCAAAATCCTAACATTGATCTCTTCACCGCACTATAGACTATTATATTGTAAAAAAACTAACGCTTTTATTAGTATGACAAATAAATATATATTTTAAAAAATTAAACTCATATATTAGTAAGACGAAAGAACATACTTCTAAAAAAATTAGTCTTTATATAGTAACAAAGTAAAAATTAAAAATGGGTCGTCGCGAAACAATAAATATAAATTTCGAAATACGTCAAGATAGTATTGATAAAAGTATCAAGTCATTAATGCGATTTGTAGATTCAGTAAAATCTGAAATAGATAAATTTCGTAAAGAATTTGAAAACGTCTATAATGAATATTTAACATCAGTTGAAAAAAATCAAATGAAATTATCGATTTCATATTCGTCATTCCGTAAAGCCGACGGTATTTACAGCAAAATAATCTCGGCGTTAAAGAAATTCATCGCATTACTTATGACAGACTATGCAGACATACTATTAGTAGCAAATAAGCTAACAACAGCAAATAAAAAATTCTTTAAAATACAACAACAAATAATTGATAACAAAAGAAACGATTTATCGCAATTAGAACAATCAATCAAGAACATGAAAAACATAATAAAAAATTTCAATGAATTAGCTAATGAATACCATAGCAAAATGATGGTTTTCCAATCATTGCAGCGTAACTTACAAGATCGAATGATTGTCTATACGTCATTTAATGGTAATCAATTCCGGCTTTTAATTAAAAGCGAACTCGAAGAATTTCGTGATCTTCTTGAATTAGATGATTCATCATCATTGCGCGGTAAAATAAACAGCCTGTTTATCACTAAATCTGCCCGTCAACTCAAGTCAATTGGTGACGAAAATTTGCTGCATCCAATAAAATCTCTGAAAATAATCGATTCAACTGAAAACGATAATACGGAGGACCAACAATCTACTGGACCACCACGACAAGTTGATTCGCGTGATTCGAAGCGTAAACGTCCAAGCGATGACGACCCACCGGCATTGAAAAAATTAAAAATGACAAAATTATTTACATCGATTATGTCAATCACAGCAGATAATTTAAAGTCACAGAATGTTATCAATTTCGATTACTTCTCAAACGATGAGATTAATAACTCATTGGCAAAAGGAAAAGAACTTTGGCGAAATTGGGTGGATATAAGTTTCAATGATTTTGTCAATCGTGAAGGTTTCAATGACTTTATTGATTATTATTCGTATTTACTGCCAATCACGAATAATTCATCAGACAAAATTCAAGTGATCAATAAAATATTTTATGATGTGATTGAAATGGAAAGGAAATTCGTGGAAAGTAGAAATGATGTCGAATTATTAGATATTTTGAATTTGGAACCCACTGATCCTGAAGAAATTGAAGAACAATATAAATATTTACGAAAAAAAGTTATTATTCATGAATTGAATTACTATTACATATATTATCTTATCGGTAATTTATATGACGAGCGTGTTATAAAGGATGGAGTACATAAAATTGACGAAATAGAGTCATTGAAATCAGAAATATGCGAATATAAAATAGTTAGTTTTATGGAAGGACAATTACTGAGAAAAATAGAAAAAGCTTTAACTGAAAATATACTTTTTAAAAGTAATGAACATGAATCTTTGAGATATAAACATAAAGACCATCTTAATAAAGTACACAGTAGTATAGTTAATACAAAAATTGATATTTCAATGATATTATTTGACATACGTAAAAATATTGTTTCTCCTAATGAGAGACAAATTTGGAAACTCCGACGGGTTTTTAAAAAGAAAGAGTTGGATAGGCTGATAGAACTTGAAGTTAATCTACGTACTGCATACTATTCGAGATATTTAGAGAAGAATAGTTAAAAAAAATTTTTATTAGTATGAGAACATTCAACATTTGGTAATTTATCAGCAGATGAAAAGAATAAAACATGAGAAAATTATTGGAAAAATTTGTAATTAATTTTTTTTATTGACCAATTAAATTGTTCTGCTGGTATTATCTATTACTATTAGTAGGTTGCAGTATTGGCAGGGTGCGTGACGAAAACGACATCTGTCGACCGCATTAAATCATCCTCAAAAAGCACAGAGAGAATATGCACGGAAAGAAAATTATGGCAGCGGTTCCCATAATTTTGTGAAATTTTTTTCTATACCATCATAGGAATTACGACCATAAATTATGGGAGCGGTTCCTATAATTATAGGAATGTTTCCCATAATTATAGGAATAGTTCCTATAATTATGGGAATGATACCCATAACACTATAGGAATGTTTCCTATAATTATAGGAATGGTTCCTATAATTATGGGAATGGTTCCTATAATTTATAGGAATACTTTCTATAATATTATGGGAATCATTCCTATAATTTATGGGAATGGTTCCTATAATAGTATGGGAACTATTCCCATAATATTATGGGAATAGTTCCCATACTATTATAGGAACCATTCCTATAATATTATGGGAATGGTTCCCATATTATCATGAAAAAATTAATTTAAAGAAATGTGGTAATCACTTCTACAATACACATAAATATTATTAAACATAAAAACAAAAATTTAAACATTGAAAAAAAAAATTGTATTTGGCAAAAAAACATTAAAATTTTTAACAAGAATTTTTTGTCAGCACAAAACATTCAAGAAAATTCAAATTTTGGGAAATTTCTACACTATTGTGAAAAAAAAAAATTTAATGATATTATAGGGATGGTTCCCATAACATTAAGGGAAAAGTTCCTATGTAAGAGGCAAATTTGGTGACTAAAAATTTATAAAAATTAAATTTTTTTTTTTAGTTGATAAATTTTTGAAATAAAGTACAATTATAGAATTGATTTTTTTTTTTATTAAATAACAATTAGTAATTAAGGTAATCGAGAGTGAACGATTTTTTACGCTTTAAAAAATTTTTTTCGAGTAATATAAAACCAACAATAGTTGTCAAGAGAAAGAAATACATTCTTAATGATGAAAACAATTTAAAAAAAAAAAAAAACGAAAAAAAAAATTTTTTTTATCACTTTTTGAAGGGGGGCCGCTCTGCCCCACAAAAAAAAAAAAAATTTTTCAGAAATTTGGCAAAATGTCCATAAATTTTTTCGAAATAGGACAAAAGTAAAGTGATCTTATGGTTGAAAGCCACAAAAAATAATAATTGGCTTAGGGGGGCCGCTCTGCCCCACCCTCCCCTACTAGAGAAAATGTGAAATAGTTAATTAAAAAAAAAAATATTTTAACTTAACTTATATTAGAACAGTAGAAAACACTTCAAAAATGAATGATTCACTTAAAAATGACATTAACTACAACACTGCCCAGTCGATTACATCTTTTCTAACAGAATTACAAACAACTATAGACAATTTCCACAAAAAATTCGATCGTGCATATGAAAAATATTTAGATGCTTTCAAGAACACAAATGACGATAAAAATTCAACGGTTTCTCAGAAGAACATTCCAGTCTTCAAGTCTTTTAATAAAGTTACTAAAATATATGAACATGTGTCGAAAACACTAGAAAATTTTATGTCAGCATTTTTGTACGATTATGCGGATATTTTGAATTTGGCGCTTAAAATAAATGAATTGAAAAAAAAATATGATGTATTATCTGATGAATATAAATATAATGCTAATTATCTAAACGTATCTGAAATGTATAAATTAAATAAAAAATTAAATCATATGGTACAAGAGCATAATGATTTAGTGGTTACTTTTCAATCACGTAATGCGCAATTAGACATTTTGAAAAATGGTTTAATGAAGGGTACGCTCATTTACACGTCACCGAAGTCGGGAAAAAAATTGACTTTGTCTCTGAATAGTGAATTGGCTGACTTTAATTATCATATGGAATTAAGTTCAAGTAATAATTATTCTGAAATAAGTAATGAGTATACCAGAAAATTTGAAGATCGTCTTAAGCAATTAGCTAATGGATTAATATTACTTCCTATAAGTCCATTAAATAATGAAATAAATTTTAATGATAAAAATAATGATGATAATCAAAATATTAAAGCAACTGGTGAAAAACGTAATTTCGAGAAGGAAACAATAAATGAAAATGAATCAAAAAGAAAAGCTAGTGACGGTAAATCTTTAAATGATCTAGACAAATTAAATAATATTTTAAATAAAAGTGGGAAATTAACAGATGAAGAGATAGAATTATTGAAAAATAAACTGTCATCTTCGAAATATATAATTAAATCAATGGAAAATGAATTAATAAATGTTAAAAATAAAATGAAACGTATGTTCACTGAAAAATCAAAAAACGTTAAGTTTCGGCAACTTAGATTACGATTAGATGAAAGGAAAAAAGCGACTTCTAAAATGTTGGACTATCAGCGGCAATTGTCGAAAAAAATAAAACAAAAATTAGGCATTAGAGATAATTAATGAAATGAGTTATTAATTTATTACTTAAATTTTTAAAAACTGCACTGTAAAAAATTCGCGGAGTGAATGTGGAGTGAATGAATTTTTAATTATTTACTCCCCTCGGAGTGAAATTCACTCCGGAGGGAGTTTTGAAAATATTATTAATAAAAAATAACTCCACTAAGTAAAATCGAAATAAAAATTCGCGTATTACAGTACTGATCAACCGATACGCACACACACACACACACACACACGCACATATTCGCACACACCCGAAAACCCACACGAACACATTCGCTTAAACGCACACACACACGCACACATTTGCACACTCGCACGCACACACATCCACAGACATGCGCACACACAGACACTCGCACTCGCACACACACGCTGTTTAACAGTTTAATATAAATTAATTTAAATGTTAAAACTCCAGACCGGAGTAAATTCGAAGTGAAATAAAATCCGCATCACTCCGAGATCACTCCGCTAAAAAAAACTCCCATTCACTCCGCATGCACATTTTTTACAGTGTGTGCGTTCATGTGAGTGCATAAATTATCTGTCACAATGTCTATTTCCTGGCGAATCCAAATTCTGCAGGTTACGGTGAAATGTATTGTGGTCCCAGTAAGAGAATAGACCTCGGAAACTGTCTCCACTACCGAACATTTATGAACTGCGCATGCGCACATAAAAGTGGGAGAACACTCAACACGTAAAACATCCAGTGGGAGTAAAAACCGACGACACCCGAAGTCCAATCTCTTGTTGGGTGTTGGGGTTACAATACACAAGATCGTCATATAGGTTATCGAGTCATTAACCAATAATGCAATTTTTTTGTGTAATTGTGTTATATATTAGTAAGCCACAAATTAACAATAGCGTGAACAAAACATTGTTTTGTAAAAATAAATTAAAAAGAACATACTCTTATATTAGAATACTAAAAAAAAAGAAATGAGTGAATCATTTTCAGATAACGGAAATTTAAATCAACATCTCGATGAAGAACCCGAAAAAGTGAACGTTTTCGAGAAGGTTGATTCATTCGTCTTCTTTATGGATTCTCTGAAAGAACAACTTAAATCTATACGTCGGCAATTTAAAATTTTATACTACAATTATCTTATGAAACTAGAACAAAGTCAAGAGGATGATAAATTTAAATCATTTGATGAAGTAGATGAAATATATAAAAAAGTAAATAAAAAATTTTACAATTTTATGAAAGTATTTGTGAAAGATTACGCCGACGTGTTGGACGCAGCAATTGAAATAGGAACATTGGAATATAAATATTATAATTTAATTAGAGAAAACATTACGTCTGTTGGTAATTTAGATAGTAATCAATTGTATAATTTCAAAAATCAAATCGATATTATAAATAATCGATACAACACTTTATCCGATTTTTATAACCAGCAAGTAATAAACTTTTGGGATATACTAATGCATTATTTGCAGAGAAATATTTTATTGTATACATCGATATCGGGAAAAAAATTTGTGTTGAAAATCGACGATAAATTAAGTCAATTAAAACGTTTAATTGGAACTGATGGTATTGGAAGTAAATTACGTGATATTTACAATAACTTTAATCTTACATTACGCAGTGATATTCCTCGATTAATTGAAGCCAGTAATATATTACCAATAACTCCATTGACGCCATTAGGTGACGCTTCGAATCAACAACCAGCGCCATCTAGCGCCGATGATTTGAACGATGAACGAAGATCGGCAAGACGCGAAGCTAGTAGCGATGCAGCAACTGAGAATAGAGTCGAATAATAAATCACGACCAACTTCGACTACCGTAAATTTCGAGGAGTAGAACAGCAGGAAATAGAAGGAAAAGAGAGATAAGAAAGTAAAGATAAAGATCCACAGATGAGCAAAGGAAAGATTAAATCTGTGGATCAATAGTGTAGGAGTGCAATTATTTGAATCACTTACGTAATATAACAATTGATCGTTTAAAAGATCTAGATTACAACCTAGAACTGTTCATTACACCCCAGACGTTACTGTCGAGAAAAAACGCTGTCTAAGAAATTCTATAGAAAATCTATCAAAATCTATTAAAAATTTATTAATTAATATTGAGGACGAATCGTAATTAAAAGAAATTTTTCTTTTAGTTTTACTTTATTATAGATAAGAATTGATGTAAATTTATTGCATTCAAATATTATTAAAAAGTAACGTTTATATTAGAAGAGTAAAAATAATATAAATACAAAATATGAGTGAACCTCGCAAGGATAATGACAGTGAAACTCGTCAAAATCGAAGACGAGCTGACGGAGTTGATATTCATGAAAGTATTGAGACGTTGATACCATTTACGAAAATAATAAAAGAACAAATTCAGGAGTTCCGAAAAGAATTTAAAGAAACATATGAACAGTATTTAAAGTTCATTAAAATTCCCCAAAGTCGAATTCAACAGCAATCATCAGTACAGTCTGAAAATCAATCCGCGACACCACCAGAGAGCAAAAATGAATTCGGGCGAAAAGTTCAATATTCGTCATTTCATAAAGTTGGGAAAATATATGACACAACAATAAAATCATTGGGCGATTTTATGACAACATTTACAGAAGATTCCAGAAATTTATATTCAATAGCTATCAAGATAAGTTCATTAAAACAAGAATTTAATAATCTAGTTACGCGATATGAGAACCGTACAGATGATTTAGAAGTTAATCAGTTGTATCAAATAAACAAAAAGATTGACAGTATTATTGAACATCATAATAAGTTAGTCATTACGTACAATGCAGAAATCGACCATTTCATCGCATTGCAACATAATTTAAGTAACGGTATACTTGTCTATGAATCGACAACAGGAAAGAATTTCGTATTGTCAAAAGATGATGATCTAGAAGAGTTTAAACGTTTGGTTGAAACCGATGAAATTTCACAAAAACGCAGCCCAATATACGCATCATTTGCCAGCAGATTCAAAGACGATCTACAAAATTCTGCTGACAAAACTGTATTGATGCCTGTTAAGCCGTTGAAGAAAAACAAGTGGATTCTGCCATCTCCAGTAGAACAGGATAATGATGCCTCTGAACAAACTCAACGAAATGCCCAGAATAGTGAAGACCCTGGACCAGACAATCAAGAATACCAACCATCTCAACAAAATACCGAATTCAATGACGCTACAGAACATCACACGGATCCTTCTGTACCTAACAATGCAATAAACGCAACATTTGCCAGCAGATTCAAAGACGATCTACAAAATTCTGCTGACAAAACTGTATTGATGCCTGTCAGACCATTGAAGAATAACAATTGGACTCTGCAATCTGCAGTAGAACAGGATAATGATGCCTCCGAACAAACTCAACATCATGCCCAGAATAGTGAAGACCATGGACCAGACAATCAAGAATACCAACCATCTCAACAAAATACCGAATTCGATGACCCCACGGAACATCTCATGGATACTTCTGTACCTAACGCTGAACTTAGTAGTGATGTTCAACAAACTTACCAAGAGCCAATGGGTACCTCACCTTCAACATCAAGTACGCCGCCATCTAATCAAATACACCAGTCATCCCCACAAAGTACCGAATTCAATGAAGCTTCTGAAGTTTACTTGGATCAACAACCTAGCCCGCATTTCCAGAGTCATGATGAACCTAGTCCATCTGATCAAGTCCGCCAGCCATCCCAACAAAGTACCGAATTCGATGAAGCCACTGAGAATTACCGAGATCATGTACGTAACGTTCAACATATCACTAATGTTCAACAAACTCATCACGAGCCAATCGACTTATCACTTTCAACGCCAAGCACTCGGTCAAATTATGAACCACTGCAACAAATGTCAAGCTCGAGTCCAAATATCGAAAAAGAACATCAGTATCCTAGGATAGAGACACGGGCTATTAAAGATAATGAACAAACTTCACCAGTATCAATGGTTTCAATGCATCCACCTTTGAAAACCCGCAATCGAATTAGGAAGCCTGCTAAACCCTCTGCTTCTAAATCTCAAGCTGTTCTAAATCTTATTCATAATCCAGAACTCTCAATATCTTTAGTGCAACCAACTCAAGCGCCAGTATCTCGATATAAACGCTATCGAAATTTGAGACGCAGTTCAAAACTACCAACGCCAGCCTCGAAATCAGTGACACAGCCTATATCGAGTACTGAATTTCATTCGAAAACAGAAGGCGATGCCGCGAATCCATTACCATCTGAAAATTTGAAGACTCAACCTGTTGCAAGTGTCGACCAAGAATCTGCTTATCCAACGATTAAGGATCTTCTAGCCCGAACGGACATAACAATCGTACCAGTGAGCAGAAATTTACCTAACCAAGATCACGACGCCCCATCAAGAAGCGGAAAGATACCGCCCCCGATTGATCGCAGCGCTAAGTCACACTCAGATATCGAAGCAGCTAAAAGCCCACAGCCGACACCGGTCCGTAATTTAGATGTCAATGAGTCGAATATAAATCCAGATCCACCCATTGATGAGAACATCAGTCTAGACCATGATCAACAAAAATTACCACAGTCCGAGAATTCCGAACAGACTGACCCGAATGAGGAACCCAGCAATAAAAAATCGAAGCTGGAATCTGAAAGTGAACAATCTTTTGATGAGCTTTCTAATCAGTCTATGGATATTGTCCAATCGTCCCGCGAACCTCTAATTATCAATGAAAATTCTAATTTGAAAGTCCAACAAAATAATAATGAGCCAAATCAAAAAGAAGAATCTCAATTATCAGAGGAAATTGTTGATCCAACTGAAGACTCCGATGAAGATTTAATTACAATACAAGAATCTACAAATATAGATAAAAGTAATGACTCGCGAGAAACCGACACTGTCGAGGAAGTGAATTTACCTAAAAACGTTGAAGTTATTTTAGGTAAAGATGTCATAACAAAATCTGAAATTAATCATCTCAAGAGATTCCTTTCGATTTTCAAGGAAA
This sequence comes from Microplitis mediator, assembly GCF_029852145.1. Classification (NCBI taxonomy): domain Eukaryota; kingdom Metazoa; phylum Arthropoda; class Insecta; order Hymenoptera; family Braconidae; genus Microplitis; species Microplitis mediator. Next base: position 1,282,408 of record NC_079969.1, on the reverse strand, counting down.
TACACAGCCGCGATTCTTATCAACTGCGTGAGGTTCAAAGTCTTTGTGACGACAAAATCATAATGAAGGGAATTGAAGGTAGCAATCGTGAGAGCTTAGAGATGGAAATACAGAAACTTGAAAAAAGAGGTTCTGACCTTAAACGGAAGATAAAATATATTGGAAAAATAGTGCTTGATATAACTGAAAAAATTAATAAATCGGAGGTAAATGAAGAATCGAAATCAGAGCAAGTCATTGATCTAACTGATGACTCCAATAAAAATATAACTACAATACAAGAATCTACAAATATCAATGAAAGCAATGACTCACGAAAAACCGACACTACGGAGGATTCTTCGGCTCAAAAACTTAGAAATATTCTAGGAAAAGATGAGATAACAGAATCTGATATCGAGTTCCTTAAGAAATTACTTCAGAAAATCGAGCAATCCCAGAACTACTATTCTAATCAACTGGATGAAGTTCAAAGAAGTTATGACAAAATCGCAATGAAGGAAAAGCAAGGTAGTAATTATAAGGAATTAGAGATAGAAATACAAAAACTTGAAGAAAAACGTCAAGAGCTGGAAAGGAAGAAAGCAATTAATGAAGGACAATCGGTTAGAATTACGGAAAAAATTAACAAATCGGAGGTAAAAGGAGAATCGAAATTATCAGAGCAAGTTATTAATCTAACTGATGACTCCGATGAAGATATAACTACAATACAAGAATCTACAAATATCGATAAAAGCAATGACTCACAAAAAACCGACCCTGAGGAGGATTATTATTCGATTAAAAAAATTGAGAATACTTTAGATAAAGATGAGTTAACAGAATCTGATTTTGAGTTCCTTATGGAAGTACTTAAGGGAATCGTGAAAATCCAGAACCATTATTCTAATGAACTGGATGAAGTTCAAAGAAGTTATGACAAAATCGCAATGATGGGAAATCAAGGTAGTAATTATAAGGATTTAGAGATAGAAATACAGGAACTTGAAGGAAAACGTCAAGAAGTAGAAAAACAGATGAAAAAGAATGCAAGACTATCGGTTAGAATTACGGAAAAGATTAATAGATCAACGATAAATGAAGAACCAAATGATAATCAGGGACAATCATTTGAAGAAACATCTGAACAAAATGTGACAGTCGTGTCACCACCTAATTTAGTGACCAACCAAATGGAATCCGATTCTGTCACTGAATCAGATAGACAATCTGATGAACAAACCACTGTAAGCTCAGATTCTGAACAAAAACAAGATATCACTGCGCAGCCTGAAGTCGTGACTAAACCACCAGCGAAAATGAAAAGAAAATTGTCAATCGATAGCGAAGAAGCAACCACTAAAATCTCCAAATCTGACCAGAGTAAATCATCTGATGATCAACATGTGTCTGGAAGATTACAAATGAAGACTAGATCATCGACAAAAGGGGAAAGTAAATTCTCTATTGATAACACTAGCGAAGAATCGAACAGTGGTTCAAAAAAATCAGAGACACTAGCAGAAACAACTCGCGAACAGTTAGCAAAATGGATGAAAACAGAAAAGGATATCAAATTATTGGTACAAAAGCTCGCAGCAGAAGCAAAGAAAGGTAATATTAAAGTAAATCCTAAAAAGGAGGTTAAAGAATTACTTTGGGTTAATGAAAATTTCGTCCAATTTCTTAAAAAACACATTTATTTATTGGCAATTAAAGACACGAAAATTAGAACAATAAAATCATTATGTGAAAAAATATTTACTGATGTAATGAACCACGAAATAAAAATACAAAAAGATTCAGCTGTCAGACTAAATTCGTCATTAACGGTAGAATTATATGAAACATATGATAATAATAAAAGAAAGGAAGCTCAACTTAAATATTTACAAAATAAACTAATATTGTCCGAAATTAGTTATTATTACTATAACTATATGCGAAATCAAATATATGATGATGTAGTTAAATTGAAATTGGGCGCCAGTAAAATAACAAATGATGAAAAATGGCAATTAATCGAAGCTCTTCGATGTATGAACAAGAACGCTGCTGCTTTAAAATTCGTTAAACTTAAGACGGAAAAAGAAAATATCATTAAGATAAGAAATAAAATAAAAACACTTAAGAAAGAATTAAAATTATTAGAAGATGAACGCAATTTAAGATTAAATAACTTGAGAAATGAGGTGACAGATATTGATGATAATATAAATGGTAAAATTTATCAAATTGTAGAGTTAAAAACAGAATTAAGTAAAAGTTCGATTACTGTAAAACAAGATAAGCAATTAGAATTAAAGAAGTGTGAAACAGAATTGAAAAACCTTCAAAGTGCGCACAAAATAGCACTTAAAAAATATATGTCTTCAGATGAATGACATTTTGTAACTATTGACTAATTGAGAATATTATTTTTTTACCGAAATTAAGTGCATCATAGTGCCAAAATAGAAAATTTGATTGCGTACGTAAGAATCGGAGTTAAAAATGTATATATATATATATATATATATTAGGGTGATCCAAAAAATAACAAACTTTTTTTTTTTTCTTCCAAACAGGTTCAAAAGTTTCATTTAGATAAAAAAAGACGCCTGTGAAAATTAGAGCTCTTAATATTAACATTAAGAGGTTCCTCATCGCACTTTTCTATTTCCCATAAGAATAACATGGGAAAAATTTTTTTTACGTCTTCTGATTTTTATAAGTAGCTAACGATGCGTCATAGGAATAAATGGCAGGCATATTTTTGTAGGGAATTGAATGCTCTACAAAAAAAGATTCTTATCATTTTTTGAGGAATCTATTTGTTCAAAAGTTATTTGAGGTTGAAGTCGAATTCATATTAAATTTTGAGATTTTCTACTTTTCCGGTGAAACTATCAGACTTATTACAAAATATCGTCAGACCTTTTTTGTAGACAATTTTATTCCCTAAAAGTTATTTCTAATAAAGTTTTTTCGAATTCCGCATTGCTTTCTAGTTATTTTTATTTTAATGTCAAGCTCTTAAAATCGATCAGAAGACTATTTTTTTATGAGCATCACATTAAAATAAAAATAACTAGAAAACAATGCGGAATTCGAAAAAACTTTATTCGCAATAACTTTTAGGGAATAAAATTGTCTACAAAAAAGGTCCAATGGTATTTTGTAATAAGTCTGATAGTTTCGCCGGAAAAGTAGAAAATCTCAAAATTTAATATGAATTCGTCTTCAACCTCAAATAACTTTTGAACAAATAGATTCCTCAAAAAATGATAAGAATCTTTTTTTGTAGAGCATTCAATTCCCTACAAAAATATGCCTGCCAATTATTCCTATGGCGCATCGTTAGCTACTTATAAAAATCAGAAGACGTAAAAAAAATTTTTCCCATGTTATTCTTATGGAAAATAGAAAAGTGCGATGAGGAACCTCTTAATGTCAATATTAAGAACTCTAATTTTCACAGGCGTCTTTTTTTATCTAAATGAAACTTTTGAACCTGTTTGGAAGAAAAAAAAAAAAATTTGTTATTTTTTGGATCACCCTAATATATATATATATATATATAGATTGACTCATATGAATTTCAACTCTTATTTATTAGACTTACGACTAACAACTATATTGGTCATAACCATCGTGATTTTCTCTAGAACAAAAAAAATTTTTTCATGATAGTTTTATGACTTTATAATAGATGACACATATATATATTACATTAATTTTTTCGTTTAATTTTATATTCATTAAATTTTACAAAAAAATAATGTTTATATTAGAAGAGTAAAAATAATATAAATACAAAATATGAGTGAACCTCGCAAGAATAATGACAGTGAAACTCGCCAAAATCAAAGACGAACTGACGGAGTTGATATTCATGAAAGTATTGAGACGTTGATACCATTTACGAAAATAATAAAAAAACAAATTCAGGAGTTCCGAAAAGAATTTAAAAAAACATATGAACAGTATTTAAAGTTCATTGAAAATCCCCAAAGTCGAATTCAACATCAATCATCAGTACAGTCTGAAAATCAATCCGCGACACCACCAACGAGCAAAAATGAATTCGGGCGAAAAGTTCGATATTCGTCATTTCATAAAGTTGGGAAAATATATGACACAACAATAAAATCATTAGGCGATTTTATGACAACATTTACAGAAGATTACAGAAATTTATATTCAATAGCTATCAAGATAAGTTCATTAAAACAAGAATTTAAGAATCTAGTTACGCGATATGAGAACCGTACAGATGATTTAGAAGTTAATCAGTTGTATCAAATAAACAAAAAGATTGACAGTATTATTGAACATCATAATAAGTTAGTCATTACGTACAATGCAGGAATCGACCATTTCATCGCATTGCAACATAATTTAAGTAACGGTATACTTGTCTATGAATCGACAACAGGAAAGAATTTCGTATTGTCAAAAGATAATGATCTAGAAGAGTTTAAACGTTTGGTTGAGACCGATGAAATTTCACAAAAACGCAGCCCAATATACGCATCATTTGCCAGCAGATTCAAAGGCGATCTACAAAATTCTGCTGACAAAACTGTATTGATGCCTGTTAAGCCGTTGAAGAAAGACAAGTGGATTCTGCAATCTCCAGTAGAACAGGATAATGATGCCTCTGAACAAACTCAACAAAATGCCCAGAATAGTGAAGACCCTGGACCAGACAATCAAGAATACCAACCATCTCAACAAAATACCGAATTCGATGACGCCACAGAACATCACACGGATCCTTCTGTACCTAACAATGCAATAAACGCAAAATTTGCCAGCAGATTCAAAGACGATCTACAAAATTCTGCTGACAAAACTGTATTGATGCCTGTCAGACCATTAAAGAATAACAATTGGATTCTGCAATCTCCAGTAGAACAGGATAATGATGCCTCTGAACAAACTCAACAAATTGCCCAGAATAGTGAAGACCCTGGACCAGACAATCAAGAACACCAACCATCTCGACAAAATACCGAATTCGATGACGCCACAGAACATCACATGGATCCTTCTGTACCTAACGTTGAACTTAATAATGATGTTCAACAAACTTCCCAAGAGCCAACGGATCCCTCACCTTGAACATCAAGCACTTAGTGAAATTATGAACCCTCTTCATCGACGATTCACCCACGTCAGCATCACGAGGAAGCTGCATCATCAAAACCAGATTCCCAGCTTTCTGATCAAAATTTTTAATCATCCAAACCAGCGCATCATTATATATTATTTTACATAAAAAAATTTTTTTTATTCTGCTTATATATTAGACAGAGCTCATCTGAAATACTCAAGTAAATTGACAAAAAATCTAAAGAAATAATACTTATATTAGAAGAGTAAAAACCGATAAAAATGAATGAATTAAATAGAAGTAATGATAGTGCAACTCAGGGAAATCGAACACCACCTGAGATTGATATCCACGAAAGTTCTGAGTCATTGATAATATTTATGGATAACTTGAAAAAAAACATCAATGTATTTCGTCAAGATTTCAAAAAAACCTTTGATGCCTACATAAACCGACTCACTATATTGTTAAATCAACCGCCTGCTCAAACACAGCCGACAATAAATTTAAGATCTACGAATAGTTTCAGTAATGAAAATATTAAAAAAGTACGTTATGCATCATTTCGTAAAGCTAATGAAATTTATAAACGTGTTATGAATGTATTGAATAATTTCATGAATACATTCACCCAAGATTACGCTGAAACGTTGGACATTGCTATTGAATTGAGTACTTACAAACAATCCTACGATAATTTCAAGAAACGCAACAAAAATTACGATGATTTGGAACCACACGAAATGTATGCCCGTAATCAAATCATAAAGAGTATTATTGACAATTACAACAAGTTAGCTATTACTTACAACGAAAGAATACGACGTTTTGAAGGATTAAAAGGCAACATTCTTAATCGTTCACTTGTTTATACAACGTCTACGGGTAAACGTTTCGCCGTTTCAATTAGCGATGAATTGGATCAATTTAAAGAGATCGTCGAATCCGATCCAGTATCAAAAAAACGTTCTTCTCTTGTTGCTTCACTAGGTGATCAATTGAATCACGATTTACGACATTCTGTTAATAGTTCAAGATTAATGGAAATAACACCAATGAGAAGAGTGTATGGAAACATTTCACCTGCGCAAGATGAACCTCTGGAAATGAATGCTCAAGATCAAGATCAAATTTATGGAAGATCGTCACTAAGCAGACGACATAAAGATGTAAATTTGAATGCTATTCTAAATCAAAATTTAGCAAGCAGAAGACGCGTGAGAACAGTGAATATTGAACCAAAACCACGACCAAAACGTAAACAATCAGTGATTAATAAAAAGACTAAGTCTAAAATAGTTAAAAAAGTATCTCAACCTCAGAAAAGTAAAGATCAAGATAAAAACAAGTCAAAACCGCGACAAAGTGAATCATCCGATGAAGAAACAGATACAGCAGACGAAGAAATGGATGTAGAAGACGAAAGAACAAATAGAGAAGATAAAGAAAAAGATAAAAACAAGTCAAAACAGCGACAAAGTGAATCATCCGATGAAGAAACAGATACAGCAGACGAAGAAATGGATGTAGAAGACGAAAGAACAAATCGAGAAGATAAAGAAAAAGATAAAGAAGATGAAACAGCAGATAAAGGAGACGAAGGAACAAATAGAGAAGATGAAGAAAAAGATAAAGAAGATGAAACAGCAAATAAAGGAGACGAAGGAACAAATAGAGAAGATGAAGAAAAAGATAAAGAAGATGAAACAGCAGATAGAGAAGACGAAGAAACAGATAGAGAAGATGAAGAAAAAGATACAGAAGATGAAACAACAGATGAAGAAGACGAAGAAACAGATAGAGAAGATGAAGAAAAAGATAAAGAAAATGAAACAACAGATGAAGAAGAAGAAAATAGGAGTCGTAAAAAAGGTAAAGGCGTTAAAAGTCGAAAAATTAAAAAGAAGCTGTCAAAAAAAGTTCGAAAATCACCTACCTATGAGGATTTAAATGATCCTTCATTTTATATGAAGAAAGTAGGCAGAACTTGGAAAATGCAGTGCGAGCAAAACGCTGAAAAAACATCTCCAGATGAAGACAATGACTTAAATTCGTTAATTACCGATTTACTGGGACAAAATCTTGAAATGGTAGTAGAACATGTGAAAATAATGAACCAGCAGAATTATAAAAAAGCAGATGATATAGTTCAAAAAGTATCTAAAGAGTTACAGACAATAAAGGACGTTGATGATGTTGTGGTTAATGATGAAGAGGACAATGATAGTGAATACTTAAAAACTCTGCAAAACGATCCTGATTATGCAAAACAACCAACGAAGTTTGAGAAAATAATGAAAAATCTTAAATTTAGAGCAAGAAAATATGAAGAAGCGATCAAAGACTTGAAAAGTCACTGTTTAGATAGGAACATTATTTCCGAACACATGAACATAGTAAATATGATCAATGAACATTACAACTTGACAGAAGTTGATAAGAAATTACTGAGAAAATTATGCGTTAGATTGCCAGAAAGATATAAGGATTTATGTAAAAAATTGGCGAAAGTCGTGCGCCGCATAAATCTAAATGATAATCCGTGGTGTGTCCCAAAATATCGTATTTACAATTTACATGAAAAAGGGCAAGAATATTTGGAAACCCAAAAATCATTAGAACTAAATATATTCAATATAGGATTTTTAATAAAAAATATTACTAATAAATTATGTAACCCGTCTCCGGAATCAACTAAATCGACATCTCAGTTTCTTTCGCAAGATGAAATATTAAAAAGCATTGATGAGTTTAATAAAATAATAAATGATAAAATTTCGGAATGCAGTGATGAATTAAACAAAACTAAGGAAAATATAAAAGCTGAAGAAGATAACAAGATACGTGAGGAAGGATTACGCAAACAAAAAGGAAATAAGAGTGTAGTATCAAAAAAGAAAACGACCACCGGTAAAACAGCAACAAAGAAAACGACCACCCGTAAAGGAAAGAAAAAAATTGATACTAATTCAAATGCTGGTACTAGTTCTGATCCTGGTACTAGTTCTAATGCTGGTACTAGTTCTATTGCGGGTACTAGTTCTAATGCAGGTACTAGTTCTAATGCGGGTACTAGTTCTGATGCTGGTACTAGTTCTGATGCTGGTACTAGTTCTAATGCAGGTACTAGTTCTGATGCTGCTAGTAATATTTCTGATGCTGCTACTAATATTTCTGATGCTGCTACTAATATTTCTGATGCTGCTACTAATATTTCTGATGCTGCTGCTACTCCTGATACTGGTACTGGTAATTTGAATGATGGAGCTAGTAGTTCTAGTACTGGAACTGATACTACTGTTGTTCCAAAAACTACTCCTGTTAAAAAAGTAACAAAACCAAAAGATACTTCTGGTTCAAAAGCTGGAACAAGTAGTTCCACGGACGCTAGTAGTTCTAATACTGGAACTGATATTGCTGGTGTTCCAAAAACAATTCCTACTAATAAAAAGAGAAAGCAAAATGACCCTGATGATTCAGACAATGAAACAGGTAGTTCTGATGCGGGTCCCAGAAAAATTAAACCTAGAGATGTTACAACAATGCGTTCTCGAAGACAAGCGGCAAACTATGGCGACTTTAAATGTTCAGATCATCTGCTCGATGACAACTTTATTAATAGGATAATAAAGGACAGAGAAGAGTTACGGAAAAGTGATGATGAACAAGATGAAGACGATGCTGGCGGAGAAGGATATTGTAAGTCAGAATCCAGAAACTTGTGGTATAAATTAGAAAGTTCAAAGGATGCGATGATAGCAGACGATGAATTTATAGAAAAATTGAAACCGTTACTCGATGAACTATTGACAGATACTTGTGATGCCAAACGATTGATAATGGAAATGGAAGTGAAATCATTAAAGATACAGAAAGAATTAATAAGTTCGAAGGTTCCAATACCACTGATTCCTATACTGAATGAGAATTTTGATAAGAATACTGATAAATACAAGAAACATTTGGATTATTTATATATGCTAGTGTTGAAATTTGAAATTCAAATTAGGTGGTTTGAACATAATCTTGATAAACTACAATCAATTTATGAGGATAAAATGGCTCGTAATAGCCAGGGAAAGTACAATAAAGAGAAAAAAGAAATTAATGAGTGTACTAAAACTATTGAAGGATTGAACGGATGTTTTAAAGAAATCGTTGAAAAAATAAATGAAGTGAAAAATAATTAAACTCGTCAATAAACATACACTTGAAAATTATATTGTCTTATAACTATTGAATAATTGATGCATTTAATTTTTTTTTTAGTTGTGCCATGTATTGTATAGAAAATAAATTTGGTTATCGTACACGGAGAAAAAAATATAGTAAATTTTACTAAAAAATATGAGAATAATTACTAAATTTGGATAGTAATCTTGAAACGCTTATGATTTATATGAAAAATTCATAAACAGATTAGCATATTTTACAAGTCGTTTAGTAAATTTTACTATCCCAGTTTAGTAAATTTTACTGTATTAGAATGGAAAAAAATTAAATTAAATTTTTAATAGTTTTTCAACTTTTTATTATTATTGATTATTATTATTATTATTTCTGTCATCTGTATTGGTGTTGGTGTGGATTTTTGTTTTTTAAAAAATCACTTGATTCAACCGAGATTCGAACCCTGATCTCCCGCGTGCGAGTTCTTTCCAATGTCTGACGGCCCGAAGTGTCCTTTGAACAAAAGTTTCAGAACTTGTAATACATCTTTGTATATGCTATCCCCACCAACTTTTAATTTTATCTATACATAGTAGAATTTACTATACAGATAGTAAAAAAATATAATCGTGTTAGCAAAAAATACATTGCGTATAGTAATTTTTAATATTTTGTATAGTAAAAAATCCTATATTGTATTAGAAAATTAACTTTCTTAAATTTGTATTTATTAATAGTACTTGATAGTAAAATTTACTATACAAATAGTAAAAAATATAATCGTCTTAGCAAAAAATACATTACGTATAGTAATTTTTAATATCTTATTATGTAATTATTACTAACTAGTAAATTTTACTAAACATTTAGTAATAATTACAATACAGAATGTATTTTTTCATATCTGTTAGTAAATTTTTCTATAGTATTGTAATTTTTACTATGCTTTTTTCTCCGTGTAGAATTGTCGAGGGTGATTTTCAGTTGACAGTTTAAAATTTTTCATTAGTCAAAAAAACGTAAAAATGTATTTATTTAGTGCATTATTCTCGAGGTATACTGCACATATGTATGTATAGGACAGACGAGTCTGATTGAATTAAAAAAAAAGAAAAAAAACATTGAGTTTTAAAATAAAAATCCATTTTCAGTCTATGAGATTTTGTTGTTACGGAATAGAATATAATGCGGTAAGTAAAGTCCGATTAGTTGGTTGGATTTGGGCATTGAAAATCTTGAATTGTATTAGATAAATATGACTGTCAAAGAGCTATTCACTGATTATAAATTAATTAAACCTCGACTTTTATTTATTTTACTTTCCTACTCACATGTGCGCGTGTATCAGGAACACATGCGTCTACAAGATCACTGCCTCCAGCTCACGTTACTTCGCAGCTACAGATATTTTTATTCATAAACTCACTTATTTTAAATAAATTTATCAAACAATTTGAGAATCCGACAATAGAGTCCATAATCAAGCGGTTGATTTTAACGAATTAATAATTAATAATAATTACTCACAAAAAATGATGAATTTATTTTTTTAAATTTATATGATTTGCGGGATTTCAAAATTACCGCGCACGCGCAATGACGACACTATTAGCGCGTCGGCACACATGTATTACAAACTAAAAGTGATGTTCCAGAGATTAAATTCACTCCTTGCATTCATGATCTCCTGATGCAATTGAGGATTTTCTGTCTCGAAATATGGCCGTCTGTTGTACAATTCACCTTATATATACATACATGTATAAATATATAATGACTTTGATCAAGTGGTAAATTACACTGTCACTTTTTTCAATGCATTCTTTCAACTTATTAAAAAATATATATATTTATATATAAGTATTAATAAAACATAAATACCTTGTGTTGAAATTTTCGAAAGTATAACAGATCTCAATAAACTTTTAATTTCCATCAACAAATCCAGAGCACAAATAAACGCTATCATAATAAAAAAAATTAAATTCTACCCATGATGGAACAAAAAATTATCTATGGTAAAATTTATCTGCAATATAAATAATAAATGAATTTAAAAAAATATCAATAATAATTACGATTGAGAGTGAAAATAAAATTACCATTAAATGTGTCTGCAAAATTGAATATCCCCGCAAAAATTCAACAAAATATTTTAGTCTATATGATGGAAACTCGAAACCAATAGTATAATTATAAATTAAAAATTTCTTAATTACTCTGGTTGACAAAATCGTGGACTACTAAGTGCTCTGAGGGAGAGTAGTCTCTATTACTGATGTACGTTGCATAAACTTTCATTGAATGGTAAAATAATTTCTGCGCAAGTAGGGGTTACAGCAATTGAATTTTATCTGCGCAGCTAGAGGTTGGTCTTATTGTATGCGATCATTTACCGCGATATGATTGGCTAAATAATACTGTATCAGTGATTTGCATACGCGGAATACATTCGACTATATCTAGATACAATAATAATAAATAAAAAAAAAACATTGATAACTTTAAACGCGAGATTCGACTAATTGTCTTTTCTTGAACTTTTTCGGCCCGGCTTTCGTTGAAGAAATTGTATTTGTGACGGGTGAGCTGACGCCCATCCGTCTAATACTAATTAACAAATAATAGATAGATGTATTTTAGTTCAGAAAGCAATACATTTTATAGTAGTTTCATTAGGCGCTACACAGCTGCACATAAATATCGCATTACATTAGTTGTATTAAGTCTTACTTTTATAAAGACAATGCGATGAGCAGACGTTTCGCGTGGTCAGCAGTTTTGACTGTGGGAAGAAAAGAGTTCCGTTGGAGACTGCGAAGGGATATTTTCTTATGCAGCACGAAAAGAGTTCTCATGGGAAACGGCGGAGTGATATTTTGGAAGCAGGGGATGCAATTGCAGAAGAAGAGTTAGTTACTATAGTTAAGCTGATTCAAATAGTCGTCTGCTCGCGCATGAATATTAAATCTCTCTTATTTTACCGCTTTAATTACAGATCACTATAAGAATACGTTTAATGCCGCTATTGTTGAATGAAAATATTGTATTAGTATCCGATTCATTTATGCTATCTTAGATTTGTAAAAGAGACTCTCAGGGCCTTTTCTGGGTACTCCCATATTTTGGGGACGCCCAATAAACAAATATCCATTAAATTCACATATAGTCATTCCTTCACTGAGCGACCCACACCCTTTATAACATCCTATTAAATTTCTAGAGACGCTGAGCTAGGCACGGTAAGATCGGTTACGCAGTAAGAACATTAAGGTGTAAGCTCACACGTAACAGTATTATTAAAATTGCGCAGGTTAAATATCGAAGGATATATAAAATGATGACTTGCAAAGTTGTCATGATTTTTGTTACTGTATAAAATATTTTTAATCTGTTGGTCAGCAAGATTTGAACTTTAATAAACAAATCAGTAAAATTGTTTTTTTTCTTTTTTCATTAGGCCCCAATTTCTATGAAAAAAATTGTTTTGTCATGTTAAAATATTTATTTTATTCTCTTTTTTGTAAATTTTTCCATACATCATTTCTGTACTATGACTAATTGATAGTTATCATTTTTTGCTTTAATCATTTTTTGCAAGAAGAACGGAAATATACCCCATTGAAGTTTTTAGCAGCTAAAAAAATTTATATTTTTATTTGAGAAGATATTTACTTACACCGAAAGATTAGAACCCGACTGGTTACTGTTCTGCACCCGACTCAATACGGTGCTGGACAAAATGATCGATTGTGGTGCAGAGCCACTCTGATTACTCTACGGAACCTGTCTGAGTGGTGTGCGCACACGACTCAGTCAGGTTCTGCACAGTAATCAGTGTGCTGCATCACAATCGAGCATTTTTTTCAGCACCGTATTGAGTCGGGTGCAGAACAGTAACCAGTCGGGTTCTAATCTTTCCGTGTACAGCGATATTGTATTAGTGTAAGTAATGTCCTAGTAGCACTGCCTTAAGCAAGTTTTTGACATAAGTCCTTCAGCAAGTTTCTTACGGAAGATTTGAACAAGACTTTAACAAGATGGATTCCATAAGTAGACTTTCCAAAGATATAATCAAGTCTTGCTTAAGATTAATTATAAAGACTTATGTAAATCTGTAGAAACAGTCTGCAGTAATTCCTAACCAAGATACTTTAGTATAACGATCTTAGGCAAGAGTTGCCGCAGAATTGCTCAAGATATCGAGTTTATTTTTTTTTATAATTCCTCGAGGCTTAAATTCAGTACCTGCAGCAAATCCAGAGGTCCTCGTTTAAATTTAAAGCGCTAAAAATTATTAATATTGTCGGTCGATAAAATTAAATCGAACATTAACTGGGCGCCACTTAATTTATTATCCTGATGCTGAACTCACGCGTCGCAGAGTGCGGGCAGCCATCTGCTGGTATCTTGAGGAATTCTGCAGCAAGTCTGAGCTAACGGGTCTTACTTAAGTGTCTTAGCCAAGTTTTGCAACAGACTTACTTAAGATATCTTATAGAAGTACTTGCCTTGGACTTCCCAAGACTGATCATGCACTTGCTTAAGACAAGATACAGATTTATCTAAAACTTCCTTAAGAAGGCTACTAGGTTTCGATGTACGGATTGGTTGTGTCAAATCTAATATTGGCAATATTTTATCTATTATTTAAAATTTTTTTTTTTACATACTTGAGTAAAGGTGTTGAGAGATACAGGAGCAAATTTTCCAATAGTCATTTCTAGTGGTCGTTGGGCACGTACAAGTACAATTATCAATTGGGCTATTTGATGTGGTTCAAGATCCGTCCAATTACAACTATATACCGCTAAATATATTCCTTCACTCTGTATATACAATAATTTTTTATTTCCAATAATATCGTTTAAACTTTTAAAATCTTTCACAGTTTCTAAAAAATTGGGGGAGAGTTAGCCAAGTTAAAGCCAATAAAAATTTAATTTCACGTAAAAGATAAATGCGACATCAAAGTTGTTTAATAGAAATCTTTTTCATTAGCATTAACATTTTGCCAGCTTCCCCCTATTTGAATATTTAAAAATACAGTGTCGAGCCTTGAAACGCAGGCTATCGAGTTTTCAAAAACGAAAGTCAAAATTATTGAAACTTTTCAATAACAATTCTTAATTATAAAGTAATACTTACTTTCGTTACTAAATTTTCTCCAACCCATGAATAAAGAAACATGATACCAACATAAAAAGAAATATAGCCCACGTAAAAATTCATTTGTATAACCGGCACTTTAGTTCCATTACTCCCAAAAGACTATATAAATAAAAAATAACTATAGTTTTTTATACACACAGTACAACCTGGTCATAAGTTATTGTTATATGGGAAAATTTTTTGGAAATGCATATGTGCAGACACCACACGGCAACCGAAAAACTTCGATAGTGGAACTGGAGTAGGGGTACCATTTCGAGACAAGCGAAAAAAAATATAGAGGAGGTAACTTATAGCCGAGTAAATTGTACCCAGGTTGTACTGTAAATATGACTAATAGAAAAATAGACTAATATAAATAATAACTTACGTTTACAATCAAAAATCCTATGACACTAAAAAGTATTACGAAACAAAGAACTAGTAATAAAAGGACCGCACTGAATATATTTCTTATTTCTTCAATTAAGCTAAATTCAAAAAAATTTATATTTTTTTATTCTTCTATCATTATATTGGCAGTTTTAACTTTAAGATGTTTTTCAAAAAATTTGGGAAGTTGTTGTTTTGGTTTAAAAGTTAGTTTTTATATTACAACATACCCTTGTAGGGAAAAAAATATTGACAACGGGGCCGGTCTTGGCATAATACTGGGCTACCCAGGCTCGGCCTCCAAAGGTTGGTCCAAGATCCGACCAACGTTGAAGTGACGAGCCTCGGCTCGCCAGTCTTGGGCCAAGATTCAGCCAATACTCAAGTAATAAGCCTTGGTTTACCAGTCTAAATAACAAATGGTACCTAAAAACCTCTGGCTTCTGTGAATAGCGTAACAGCCTAGTGGATAAGACACTTGCCTACCAGCCATAAAGGACCAGGTTCGAGACCCAGCAAATGCAAAAAAAATTAGTTTCATCGATCCACCTGATTTCTCTGTGTACAAATTTATTTCCATATGTTACCATCACGTACGTGTCTGCTAATATTTGTTTTTTTTTTAAATTTATTTTTGATAAGTATAGGTCGTTATTTAGCAACAGCCTTGGCACAATACTGGCTCTCGATATTGGGCTGATACTTAGATGCAGTCTTGGCACAACACTGTCACTCAAGCTTGGCTCGGTGTTATCATTTCGATGCTTAGACAGACTTGGGCCAAGCTTGGATTTCAAGCTTACCCGAGAGTTAACAAGTCTTGAGCCAAGCCTCGGCCAAGCTTGGGCCTATTGTTTTTTTCCTATAAGGGTATGAGCATTTGAGGCGTGCACTTCTGAACTTTCCAAACATTTGATCCTTTTTTAATTTTCATAGCGAGAAGTTTAAATTGGGGAGGAATATAAAAATTATATGATTTACATATTTAATAAAATGTTCCATATCATACCTGATTAGGCGATAATGCCTCAAAATAGCAGTTTTCAACAGTTTTTCAAATGTTAATGATTTACCAGAGTTAACTATGAACTTTATTTTTTCGGCAAGAATTTCCAACTGTCCGCAATAATGTAATACAGACATTCCAAAAAACATATCAATTCCAGTATAAACTATTCCCGTTAAAAGACATAGAACAACATATAATATTCTAATAATCCAACAGCGACAGCCTATAGTTACATCAAATGGCAAAGCCGATTGTGTTGCAATTAAACATTCCTCTATATCTGTAACATTATTTACTGTACGAAATAAAAATCCAAATATAACACAAGCATGAAATATTGTTATACTATATGCAATATTTATTAAGCCGCATATCAGCATTATTTTAGAAATCCTAGCATATTTAATCATTATTTGTCTTTCAAAGTTTGTTTTCAGCTCAAGCCAATCACTTTTAATAGCATCAAAAATTTTAGCAACCGCTAAAAAATAAATATATCAATTAATTTTTAATAAGAAAAAAATTTTTGTTTAACCAAATAGGGAAGAGTGGGAAAAAATAGAGAACCATTTTTTAACAAAAAAAATCGGTCTATCGTTTGACCCTGCGGGCCAGCCCTAAAACTTCCCGCTATTCTCGAGCTCCTTGAGCTCGAAAATATTGTTGTGAATACATTTTCAAGTTCTTCGAGCTCTAAAATAATTTTCTATGCCGTTTGCACATTTTCGATGATTTTAACTGCAGAAGCAAATATAAAATAAAACCAAATTTTTTACAATTTTTCATGATATCAGGATGAATCTGGCAAAATCGCAGAATACACAGAAAAAACAGATATCTTGAGTCAAGAAAATATTTTTGAAGACAAACGTTTTCGGGAACCGAGTCAAGATTTTCTTGAGTCAAGAGAATTCGTCTTGGTTGGAGAAGATTTCTACTTTATCTGAGAAAATTTAGGTCTCCAAAAAAATTTTCTTGAATCAAGAATATTTACCTTCAGTCGATAATTTTTTTTTTGTGTATCTACGGTATTATTACCCAAAAAATACGATTTTATTATTATAAAATTATCGTATTATTACGGTATTTATATGACATTTTTTCGGTAAAAGTTCGGCATTTTTATAGTAATTTTACTGTAGTAATCTAGTAACTCTACAGTATAAGTACAGGAAAAAAACTGGCCAATATAACCATATTACTACCAAATTATTACGGTAAATTTACGGCATGTGTATAAATGCCGAAAATTTACGGCATTTTTACGGCATTCGCAAAACCGCGAGGGTAATCAAAATTTGTATAATCGATATTTTAAAAAAATTGGTTCTTTATACTGCCCCCTCTCTTCTTAATATTCATAAGAAGTAAAACCTTTTCTGTTGGTCCACAAAACCATTAACTTTATTTGAGTAATAATAAGAGGTACTAATGATAAAAAATTATCGACAATTAATGTTAAATTACCCCAAATTTTAATCAATGCCATTAATTGAGGTGTTGAATGAAAAGTTATTACACAAATTGCTATAAATATTGATTGCAAGTCGGTTAATAATTTTATGTACCATTTACAGGATTCTGAAGATAACCATAGTCCAGATAGTTTTAAAACTTTACGATGATAACCAATAGCCCATTCATAATCATTTACATTTAAAATTTTTTCTTTTATACAAGATTTACTTAATAATATATTTTTATCTTTACCGTTAATATTCCTGCCCATTTTTATTTTCAAAAATTTATTTTTATAAATTCTGGAGTTTGATAATAATCAGAAAACTTTATAAGTTACAATGTATTACGGCCGTTTTTTTTTTTTTTTCATTGTAATCAATACTTAATAAATATATAATGAAAAAAATTTTACGTAGTGAGCAAGCGCTCATAAATTATACATAAGCTATTAAAACTTTATTTTTTACAATAATAACTTTTATTTTTTTTTTTTATCTTGATAACCACAACAGCTACCGATTTAATATATTTTATATGGTACGTTGAAGTATGACGTGTTTTTCAAATACTTAAAAAATTTTGTATCATATTTTTATTAACTAACACACGGAGATTAGAAATAAAAATTAATAAGTGGCCATAAAAAAGTATGAGCTTTTCGATGAATTGTGAAGTATAGAAAACATTCCAAGTTTTCCATAACGAATTTCCTCTGATTAAACAACTGAATTCGATCGAATTAAACAGAATTAAATTTTTAATTCTATTTAATTCAGATAAATTCTGTTAATTCGGTACCTAACTTGAAAATGAATTCTGTCTAATTCAGAAGGAAAACCAGAATTTGTTAAAATTAAAACGAATTTAAATAATTCTATTCGGTTTAATTCTGATTAATTTGAAAATAATTCTCCGATTTCTGGTTCTGAATCCGAATTAAACTGAATTAAAACGAATTTGAAATTTTTAAATCGGTTTTATTCTGTTTAATTCAAATTCAAATTTTCAATTCAGTTGAATTCTGTTTTGCAGAATTTGACAGAACATAACAGAATTAAAATTTTTAATTCGGTCGAATTCAGATGTTTAATCAGGGTCAAGTTTGTTATTTAATAAGTAAAAGTATAGGTAAGTATAGACTTTAATATACTTCTAGACTGGCTAAGCGGTCGAATAGTAACTGAACTTAAAAGTTCTGCAGTAACACCTGAACAAGACGAACGGAGATTTGAGACCGTTTTCAGAAACAAAGCCCGGGTTCTAGGTTTTAGGAATATCCGCGCTATGAGTTTTTTTCTCACACTTGACTTCGAATATTTTTTTCAAAGTAATTTCAAATGGAATGACCTAGTGAAATTTTTTTTATCTTAATAAAATTTCATGCTTTTTATGATTTTGAAATTTGAAAATTATTTCGAACAAAAAAAATATTTTTAAAAGATTTATTTGAAAAAGCCATGAGACTTTTTCTCATCACGCGAGTAAAGTAAGGCGTAAAAATTAATACGGTTCGGCTCAGTTCGGACAGTTCCGAATCTTTTCGGCAATCACCGCCATTTTTTTCAGCCGTTACATCTGTCATTACTTACAAAATTAAAAAGTTAAAAAACAAGTACATTATAGAAAATTTAAAAATAAAAATAAGCGAAATATTCAAATAAATTATAATTACGTCATAACTAGGAAAGTGCATAATATTTTTGTTTTATTTAACTTCAAATTTACGGTGCGCTGAAGCGTGAGACTTTCTCTCATCACGCGGGTAATGTTTTACGTTGCTCTAACGCGGGTGCTGAAGGATTAATATTTACCAGGGTCACCGAGAAAAAGGAGCAGTACACAATACTGAAGAAAGCAATACACGAAAAAAAAAAATAATCGTGACCAGCACGATACGATTTTCTGACTGTCACGATACTCATGTATTTACCCCTTTGGAGGTTAGTTAGGTTAGCGTTACGTATAGTAGTGGCAACGATCGTATCGTGAATGGGAGTAGAATGGATCGTAACGATAGCTATCCAGATTTCTGCTATGACATTCAGATCGCTTCCTTCACGAAACCTTCATAACGATACTTTAGAAGCTTACAATCACAATAATTTTCTTTCGTGTAGAAATATTGTAAAAGACTGCAGTATTATATAACACTACTTATTTTATTTGAGTTACCCCATTTTTTACATAAAAAATTTCTTTGTGACATTGAGAAGTCTATATTACTTTCCTTCGCGTCTCTAATTTCTTCATTTCTCATATGTTGTCTATACAGGACGTTCTGCGTGATGACTAATGAATGTACTCATAATTGTCTTTTTTAGTCTTGTTTTGCGAGAAGAACGGAAATGTAACCCATTGAAGTTTTTAGCAACTGAAAAATATACATTCTTATTTAAGAAGATATTTACTTACAGAGGGTAAGTAATGGCATCCCTGGTGGAAATTTTTCGGACTCTTCTCTTAAAAACTCTGAAAAAGTCTTTAGTTCCGAAAAAGTTTTACCAGGGATTAGTGCAAGTAATTTTTGTGGAATCCAGCTGAACACGGAGAGAAATGTCAAGTAAATATTCCTATGCTGCATAAAAATATTTACTTGACATTTCTTTCCGTGAACCTGGAGCTCCTACGTCACAGCCTGAATATTCGATAAATTTATTGATTATTTAAAAAATTTTTTTTACTTGAGCAAAAGTGTTGAGTGACACAGGAGCAAATTTTCCAATAGTTACTTCTAGTGGTTTTTGAGAGCGAACAAGTAAAATTATCAATTGGGTCGTTTGTTTTGAATCAAGTGCCGTCCAATCACAATTATATACCGCTAAATATATTCCTTCACTCTGTATATAAAACATATGTTTAGTGCCAGTAATATAAAATTAACAGTTTATATAAAATTAAGGGATAGTCGACCAAAATTGGAAATCAAAATTATTGAAATTTGGTAATAATACTTACGTGCGTTACTAAATTTTCGCCGACCCATGAGTAAACAAACATGAGACCGACAAAAAAAAATATGTAGCCCATGTAAAAATTCATTTGTATGAACGGTACTCTAGTTCCAGTACTCCCAAAAGACTATATAAATGAAAATAAAAATTTTTTATAAATACAGTACAACTTGGTCATAAGTTATTGCTATATACCCGATGAAAAAACATTTTATACAATTATATATAGACTATATATAATTATATATAGACTGTATATACAGGCTATATATAATTGGATAGAAAAAATGGCCCGATCCAATTGTATACAATTCGTATAGAAATTGCATACAATTCTATACAAATTGTATACAATTATATACAATTCTATCATTGCAATTATATAGAATTGTATATAATTATATAGAATTGTATACAATTTGTATAGAATTGTATACAATTTCTATACAGTTATATACAATTGGATCGGGCCATTTTTTGTATATAATTTTATACAATTGTATAAAATCTTTTTTCATCGGGTAGCAATAGCTTATGTGGTGCAGACACCACATGACAACCGAAAAACTTCTATAGTGTAAATACGGCTAATAGAAAAATAGACTAATATAAATAATAACTTACGGTTGCAATCAGGAATCCCATAACACTAAAAGTGATTCCAAAACACATAACTAGTAACAAAAGGACTGAACTAAATATATCCTTTATTTCTTCAATTAAACTATATCCGAAAAATTAATACAATAGATAATTAATAATAAAATTATTTATCTCGGCTGTAATTTAGTTAAAAATATTTGATCTATGAACAATAACAATATTTTACAAAGGATGTTTTTTCTGTGGCAGGTTTTCATGCGTTCTACACGCACACACGCACATGTACACGCACCTTCAATATAGCATTCTTAAGGAAGTTTTGTGTAAGTAGCTCAAGTCTTAAGCAAGTGCATGATCAGTCTTGGGAAGTCCAAGGCAAGACTTCTATAAGATATCTTAAGTAAGTCTGTTGCAAAACTTGGCTAAGACACTTAAGTAAGACCCGTTAGCTCAGACTTGCTGCAGAATTCCTCAAGATACCAGCAGATGGCTGCCCTCACTCTGCGACGCGTGAGTTCAGCATCAGGATAATAAATTAAGTGGCGCCCAGTTAATGTTCGATTTAATTTTATCGACCGACAATATTAATAATTTTTAGCGCTTTAAATTTAAACGAGGACCTCTGGATTTGCTGCAGGTACTGAATTTAAGCCTCGAGGAATTATAAAAAAAATAAACTCGATATCTTGAGCAATTCTGCGGCAACTCTTGCCTAAGATCGTTATACTAAAGTATCTTGGTTAGGAATTACTGCAGACTGTTTCTACAGATTTACATAAGTCTTTATAATTAATCTTAAGCAAGACTTGATTATATCTTTGGAAAGTCTACTTATGGAATCCATCTTGTTAAAGTCTTGTTCAAATCTTCCGTAAGAAACTTGCTGAAGGACTTTCGTCAAGAACTTGCTTAAGACAATGCTACTAAGGAAAAAATCCTAAACTTCCACAACCGGAAACTAAAAAATTAGATAAACAAAACAAAAGATCTGATTTTTACAAAATGATCCATATCATACCTGATTATACGATAATGCCTCAGAACAATAGTTTTCAATAACTCTTTAAACATTAATGGCTCATCGGAATTAACCATACACTTAATTTTTTCGGCGAGAATTTCCAACTGTCCGCAATTATGTAAAACTGACATTCCAAAAAAAACGTCAATCCCAGTATAAACAGTCCCAGCTAAATAACATTCAAGAGCATGTACTATTCTAATAACCCAATAACGATACCCTATAGTTACATCAAATGGAAAAACTGTTTGCGTAGCAATTAAATATCCCTCAATGTCTGTCAAATTTGTTGTTGTACGAAACGAAAACCCAAATATAACACAGCCGTGAAATATTATAAGATTATATGCAATATTTGATATGCCAATTATCATCATTATGTTTGCAATTCTCGCATATTTGATCATTATTTGTCTCTCAAATTCATTTTTCGGCTCCAGCCAATCACTTTTGACAGCATCAAAAATTTTAGCGATGGCTGTATAAAAAAAGTAACAAATCACTGCATTATTGATGGAGAAAAAAAATAATTGGCTGGCAAAATACAACCCCTATGAAAAAAATTTATAAAAACAATATATGTTAAAATATAAAAAAATTATATTTTTCATATAAAAAAAATGTATTAAAAATACATAAAAAATATATAAAATATGTATAAAAAATATATTTTAAATAGCTAACTTTTCGCCGATTTTCGTATATATATTATAAATATATTAAAAATATATAACAAATACATGTATAAGAATTCCCTTGCGGCATTAAAAACATTCTGGATACACTCTGGAAATATTCTGGTAACACGGTGCAACCATACGGACTTCAGAGTATTTCCAGAATGGTTTTGTGCCCTTTTCTGAGAGTGAACCCAGAGTATTTCCAGAGCGGATACGGAGTAAATCCAAAGTGTTTCCAGAAAGTATCCAGAGTGGATACATACTGACACGGTTATGCATTCACATTGAACACAAACTGATACCAAAGTGTTTCCAGAATGTTTCCAGAGTGGGATCAGAGTCAATACATACTCAAATCAGAGGGTATTCAGAGTAAATGAATACTGAAAAAAAAAAAAAAAAATTTACCGAAATATATTATTTTAAGAATATTCAAGAGCATTTATTGAATACAAAAATCAATTTTTCTTTGTCATTACCTGAAACGTATTTTATTTTTCTGGATTGTATAAACAATTTTTTCAAGAAAACAAAAATATTTGACATTATTGTCACAATGTAATATAGCATCTACTATATGACCATCCAAACAGGCACTTGACACTCTGTCAAATAACAGAGAAGTACCCATGCCAGAATTATCTTTAAATATAGAATATAAAAACTCTGAAACACCTATCTAAGCAGGAACAGGACAATCATAAGTTGGGCGCGATCTAGCGGCGAACACTGAACTACTTCCACTGCTGCTTAGCACCAGTGACTTTCTCCTCCTTCACATATATCTTCTCCCAGCATATTTTTCTCTTAAATCTTTCACATTAAAACCCGGGTCAAAGCTAAAATTTTTTTTTGGGATAAAAATACTTAATGAAAATAACAATTTAAAAAAAAAACAATTGTTTTTTAAAAAATGTTTTTTATTGCTAAAAAGTGAATTTGCTAATTAATAATTTTTTTGTATTTATTAAAAAGTATTATAAAAATTACTGTTATTCATAATTCCTTAAGCAATTGAGTTAGAGCTTCGGTTACAAGCTCGATTTGTTTAATGATTAATGGATAATAAAAAAGACTTGAAGTGTTGTAGTTGTGTCTTCAATAAGTTATTTTAATAACAATGGAGAAGAACAGAAAGGTAGCGACAAGTCCAAGTGTACAATAATTTAAAAAATTATGAAAAAGATAAAAAAAAAATGTTTTCTACAAAAAAAACGCATGATTATTTTTAGTATTTGAAAAAAATATTGCGTGGAAATTTATTTGTTTATAACAAATTGTTTGTTTATAACAAATTGTTTGTTTAATAAACAAATAATAAATGAATGAAAAAAATTTTTTTCTAATATAACAGAACATGATAAATGATGATTTAAAAAAAATAATGGTTCCTTAATATCAATATTGAGTAAAAAAAAAATTGTTAATTAGCTAATGCGCTGTTTAGCAAAAAAAATTTTTTTTAAGAAACGATTTTTTTCTTAAAATTCCTTATTTTTATTAAGCGTTTTTTTCCCAAGAAAAAATTTTATTAAATCTAACTAGCAATGTATTTATTTATGACAATTATTTAAACAATGCAAGTAAAAATTTTTTTCAAATTATTGTTATGTAGCTTTCAGCAATAAAAAAACAAAATAATCAAAAAAATAAATTTTCTTGATTGCTTTATTTACGTTTTTTATTTTTCAATGGCTTAGATTGTTAATAAAATCGAAATTTTTTTATTTTTTCACCAGCGATCTTTTCTAAACCCTTTCAAGAATAGCTTTAAGAAGTAAAAAAAATTCGGGGTTTTTAGTTTGGAAATAATCAGGGTTTTTGTGTAAACTTTCACAAAGTAAAAATTAACTAATTAACAAAAGCATAGTTAATTAAAAAATTGGGGTTAAAATTGTTTTTCTGTAGATTATTATTGATTTATGTGTTTAGAAAGTATCCAATTTTTTTAGTCCTTAGTATTTAAATTTTATCGACTCTGGGCCCATTTTGAAAACACTCTGATTTTATCCTGTACTCATTTTGAGCCCATTTTGAAAACACTTTGATTCCATTCTGGACTCACTGTGGGTCCATTCTGAAAACACTTTGATTTCATTCTGGATTCACTTTGGGTCCATTCTGAAAACACTTTGATCTACTCTGGATCAATTCTGAAACCACTTTGGTTTCACTCTGGAAAAAGGGCACAAAACCACTCTGGAAACATACTGGATTTAGAATGTTTACATTCTGACTATGATTCCAGAGTGTTTCCAGAGTGGGTTGAAGGTCGCAAGGGAAAGAATATACGAAAAATATATTTTTCTTATATTTAAAAATATAAAAAAAATATATTAGTAATATATTGTAAATCTATAAAAAATATAAAAAATATATTTCTTATATAATTTTTGTATATTTTTAAATATAAAAAAAATATATTTTTTTACATATATTTTTGATATATTTTTTATATATAAAATATACATGAAAATCGGCCAAAAGTTAGCTATTTTAAATATATTTTTTATACATATTTTATATATATTTATAAATTTTTTATGTATTTTTAATATATTGCACGCCTCGGAAGCGAAGCAGAGAGGTTGTGCTTTATAACCAACCTGTCAAGGTCACACGATTTCCACTCATTAAAGTGCATATATTTTTTTTCTATTACTCTTACACATTATGAAAAACACATCAATATAAAGCTCAAACACTAATAAATAATCCTGATACTTTTTTTAATTTGTCTAATATGTATTAATATAAAAAAAAAGTTCATTAAAAAAAATTTATCGTGGACGTCCATTAGTCTGTGGTTAAAAAAAACGGCGTGGTACGGATATCTCGAGAACGACTTGACGAAACTACTTAATTTTTTTTTCAAAATTTTCAGAAATAAGCAAAGAAGGTTCCTTTCGAAAATCACTACTGTAGGCCTTCTCGTTTTTTTAAAAATAAATCATTACGGTTAAAACCGGCAATCTTACATGTAAACAAACACACACTGCCGCCATTTTTCATT
Organism: Microplitis mediator; assembly: GCF_029852145.1. NCBI lineage: Eukaryota > Metazoa > Arthropoda > Insecta > Hymenoptera > Braconidae > Microplitis > Microplitis mediator. The sequence goes on along the minus strand of NC_079969.1, from coordinate 1,256,876 downwards.
AGGAATGTTCTCCTTATTTATTTTTTTTTTACTTTTATTACCGTATATTTACCATGGAAATTTCTATGGGAAAAGAGCGGGATGTTCAATTTTATTCGAAATTTAACTTTTAAAAAAAAACATAACATGAGCGTTCGGGGCGTGCACTTTTGAATTTTCCAAATTTTTTGTGATATATTGTAAGATATATTTTTAATATATAAAATATACACGAAAATCGGCCAAAAGTTAGCTATTTTAAATATATTTTTTATACATATTTTATATATATTTATAAATTTTTTATGTATTTTTAATATATTTTTTATGTATTTTTAATATTTTTTTTTTATATGAAGAATATATTTTTTGTATATTTAACATATATTTTTTTTATAAATTTTTTTCATGGGGGAATTCATATTAATAAGCAAAACCTTTTCTTTTAGTCCACAAAACTATTAGTTTTATTTGCGCACTGCAAAGAGGTATCGATGACAAAAAATTATCGACGATTAATGTCAGATCAGCCCAAACTTTAGTCAATGCCATCACTTCAGGTATTGTCAAACTAGTAATTATGCAAGCAATGATAATTAATGAATGTACTTCTGTTAATAATTTAATATACCATTCAAGTGGTTTTGAATATGACCAAAGTCCACATAATTTAAAAACTTTACGATGATAATTAACAGCCCACTCATAATCTTTTACAGAAGATTCATTATTTGACGGTATACTTAAATTTCTTACGCCAATATTCGTTTCCATTTTTTGAAAGCTTGGCAGTAATTAGGCGACAGTTCAAATGGAATTGAATCATAGCTCTATTTTTCTTATAATCGATACTCGATAAATGAATAATAAAATATTTAAATGAAGTGAATAAGCGCGCATATATTATGCATAAACTACTGAAACTTAAGTTTTTTCTTTAGTAACTTTTATTTTACTGTTTTTGTCTCGATAACTTCGACAGCTATCGGCTTTATATATTTTATGTCGTCCATTGAAGTATGACGTGTTTTTCAAATACTTAAATAATTTTGTATTATATTTTTATGTTAATAACTAACGCACGGAAATTGGAAATAAAAATTAAGTGGCCGTAAAAAAGTATGAGCTTTTCGATAAATTGTGAAATACAGAAAATATTCCAAGTTTTTTATAATGAATTTCAAAATTGTTATTTAATAAGTAAAAGTATAGGTAAGTGTAGACTTTAATATAATTTTAGACTAACTAAGCTGTCGAATAGTAACTCTGATTAAACAACTGAATTCGATCGAATTAAACAGAATTAAATTTTTAATTCAGATGAATTCTGTCAATTCGGTACCTAACTTAAAAATGAATTCTGTCTTATTCGGCAGGAAAATAAGAATTTGTCAAAATTAAAACGAATCTAAATAATTCTGTTCGGTTTAATTCGGATTAATTCGAAAATAATTCTCCAATTTCAGGTTCTGAATCCGAACTAAACTGAATTAAAAATTTTTAATTCGGATTAATTCGAAAATAATTCTCCAATTTCAGGTTCTGAATCCGAACTAAACTGAATTAAAAATTTTTAATTCGGATTAATTCGAAAATAATTCTCCAATTTCTGGTTCTGAATCCGAACTAAACTGAATTAAAATGAATTAAAAATTTTTAAATCGGTTTAATTCGGATTAATTCGAAAATAATTCTCCAATTTCTGGTTCTGAATCCGAATTAAACTGAATTAAAAATTTTTAATTCGGATTGATTCAAAAATAATTCTCCAATTTCTGGTTCTGAATCCGAATTAAACTGAATTAAAAATTTTTAATTCGGATTAATTCGAAAATAATTTCCGGTTCTGAATCCGAATTAAACTGAATTAAAACGAATTTGGAATTTTTAATTCGGTTTTATTCTGTTTAATTCAAATTCAAATTTTCAATTCAGTTGAATTCTGTTTTGCAGAATTCGACAGAATATAACAGAATTAAAATTTTTAATTCGATCGAATTCAGTTGTTTAATCAGTTGACTGAACTCAAGAGTTCTGCAGTAACACCTGAACAAGACGAACGAAGATTTGGGACCGTTTTCAGAAACAAAGCCCGGGTTTTCGGTGGCAACAGAAAAAATAACGAAATTAGAGCATTTCAGTCCGAAATGAATGGGTTTGCACACACTTACCCAGTGCGCATACTTGCCCCACAAGACTCTATATTTGTAGTAAAAAAAATATTTTTGCTATTAATATATTTATTAAGATTTCAAAGCCAACAGTAAAACTATTTGTAGAGTTCTTGATACATATGACATATAATGATTCCAATAAATAAGTAGTTTTATAAATTTAATAAAATAAATCTATTGCAAAATAAAATAATAAGCAACTACATATATTACTGTTACAAAGTGTTGAGTTGATCGCAACTAACTGGCTTTCTTACAATTCGATGCAAAAAATAAATACTATATGCTACCGAGTAGAAATTCGTCACTCGTGTGTTGGCAACACTCGCTAGTAGTTCGTGAGCCAATCCACAGGCGTCGAGGTTATATTGTACTCTGTAGTGTAATAGACTATTACTTTACGGATTTTATATGGGTTCCTTTGGATGGGTAACTTGGCTATTTCTTCATCTGTGCTGTCTAATCGTACGTTAACTGCCATATTATTTTTTTTTCTAACCGTTCCTAGCAAGAAGAACGGAAATATATCCCGCTGAAGTTTTCAGTATCTGAAAAGTATATGATATATAAACGTAGATATATATTTATAGGTAATGACGTACTTGTGCGAAAGTGTTTAGTGTTGCAGGAGCAAATTTTCCGATAGTTATTTCTAGTGGTCGCTGAGCACGTACGAGTATAATTATCAATTGGGCTATTTGATGTGGTTCAAGATCCGTCCAATTACAACTATATACCGCCACATGTATTTCTTCACTCTATATACAAAAAAATTATTAATTATCAATCATTCTTTTATAATTAATAACTTTCTGAAAAAAAACTATCAATGACAAGTACTGCCGATCAGTAAATATTCCCTGGAAAATTAATTTAAAAATGTAGAGTCATGTGGGGTAAGTGGGCGCACACTTACCCACTGCGCAAACTTGCCCCACATTACTCTACTATTTGTTAATGAGTCAAAAAATACATATAAGGACTCTAGTACGATTGTCTTAAGCAAGTTCTTGACAAAAGTCCTTCAGCAAGTTTCTTACGGAAGATTTGAACAAGACTTTAACAAGATGGATTCCATGAGTAGACTTTCCAAAGATATAATCAAGTCTTGCTCAAGATTAATTATAAAGACTTATGTAAATCTGTAGAAACATTCTGCAGTAATTCCTAACCAAGATACTTTAGTATAACGATCTTAGGCAAGAGTTGCCGCAGAATTGCTCAAGATATCGAGTTTATTTTTTTTATAATTCCTCGAGGCTTAAATTCAGTACCTGCAGCAAATCCAGAGGTCCTCGTTTTAATTTAAAGCGCTAAAAATTATTAATATTGTCGGTCGATAAAATTAAATCGAACATTAACTGGGCGCCACTTAATTTATTATCCTGATGCTGAACTCACGCGTCGTAGAGTGAGGGCAGCCATCTGCTGGTATCTTGAAGAATTCTGCAGCAAGTCTGAGCTAACGGGTCTTACTTAAGTGTCTTAGCCAAGTTTTGCAACAGACTTACTTAAGATATCTTATAGAAGTACTTGCCTTGGACTTCCCAAGTCTGATCATGCACTTGCTTAAGACAAGATACAGATTTACTTAAGAATTCCTTAAGAATCCTAGTGTATAAAAAAGTAAATAAGTAACAATACTTACGTGGGAAAGTAAATTTTCACCAACCCATGAATAAACAAACAAGAGGCCAACAAAAAAAAGAATATAGCCAATGTAAAAATTCATTTGAGATACCGGTACTTTAGTTCCGTCACTCTCGAATGACTACATACATAAAAATATATATCAATAAATACGATTTGTGTACACGAAAAAAAAGTGATACTCCATATCATTATTTTTTTCCGTTTACAAAAATTACTTACACTTGCAATGAGAAATCCTATGACACTAAAAAGTATTCCGAAACAAAGAACAAGTAGTAAAAGGACCGTAGCAAATATATTTCTTATTTCTTCAATCAAGCTAAATTTAAATAAAATTTATAAACAATACATACTTAATAAGGTGTCACGACTAAATATCCGCGACAAAATATCCAATGACAAAATAACCGACGACAAAGTTCACTAAAACCATGATAAAAGGGCGGTTATTTTGTCATTTGGTTATTTTATCATTCGGTTATTTTGTCGTCGGTTATTTTTAGGGCTTCACTCGAGCCAAGACAAGACAAGATTGGGAAAGTCTTGTCTTGATCTCGAAAGCTTTGATCTTGTCTTGATCTTGACTTCAAAATGTAAGTCTTGCATCGATCTCGAAAAATAAGTTATTAATAATATTGTCTTGTCAAGATCTCGTCTTGGTCTTGAATAACCTGAAATTTTCTTAATATCAGTCATAATACAACACACACAGAAAAAAAGAATTTCTTGGCGCAAGAAATATTTTGTATTATGAATTGAAGACAAAAATTTTTCTTGGCTCAAGAATTTTTTTCTCGCCAAAAAAATTTTTTTCTTGTTCCAAGAAAATTTTATCTTACCCCAAGAAAAATTTTGTTTTCACTTTATAATACAAAAAATTTCTTGGGTCAAGTAAAAATTTTCTTAGAACAAGAAAAATTTTTTTGCGCCAAGAAATCCTTTTTTTCTGTGCACAGTTGAGTATTTTTCAATAAAAGAAAAATTGATTATTTTTTAAATCTTATATAAATATACTCGATCGCTTCAAGTACTTCTAAAATGTTTTAACTTTTTAACCTAATAAACATTATTATAATTAATTAATAATCTTTCTTAAAGCATGGAAATCTTATTACGAGAATTCTCATATACTTATACTTATTTTTTTATGTCTTGTCAAGACTTAGCGAGATCTTTTTAATGATATTGGTCTTGGTCTTGAATTGCGATCTATCATATCGTCTTGGTCTTGTCTTGACAAATCGAGACGAGGTCAAGACAAGACTAATACAATCTCGATCTTGAGTGAAGCCCTAGTTATTTTGTCGTCGGTTATTGTGTTACGGAACCACTATATAAGGCTGGGCCGTATTAAACGAATTTTTGAATTTTACTTTTCTTTTAATTTATTAATCAATTGTTATTACAGAAATTTTTAAAGCTTCCGAAAAAATGTGAAAGACAAATTTTTTCGGAAGGTTTTCATCATTCGAGTGACGTAATTATTCAAAACGTAACTAGAAAAGTAAAATTCGAAAATTCGTTTAGTACTGCCGACCCTTAATAATCTGAGATAATAAAAAAAATACCCGATTATACGATAGTGTCTCAGAACAATAGTCTTCAACAATTCTTGAAACACTCGCGGCTCATCAGGATTAACCAGATCCTTTATTTTGTCGGCAAGAATTTCCAACTGTCCGCAGTTATGTAGTACAGACATCCCGCAAAAAACATCAATCGCAGTATAAGTTATCCCAGCCCCGAAACATTGAAGCGCTTGGACTATTCTAATAATCCAGCATCTGTACCCAATAGTTATGTCGAATGGAAAATATGATTGGGTCGGAATCAAATATCCCTCTATGTCTGTTATATTATTGACTGTGCGGTATACGAATCCGAATAAAACACTGCCGTGAAATGTTATAAGATTATATGCAATATTTGACAACCCGCAAACCATCATTATTCTAGCGATCCTGGCATATCTTCTCATTATTTTTCTCTCAGCCTCGGTTTTTGGTTCGAGCCAATCACTTTTGACAGCATCGACAATCCTAGCAATAGCTAAGAAAAAAAATAATAATAAACCTACAAATTTACACTGTAAAAAATCCGGAGTGAATTCGGATTGAAATTAAATTCGAATTCACTCCGGATTCACTCCACTTGGAGTTCCGGAGTTTTAAAAAAAATCACTCCGCATGCGGAGTAAATTGGGAGTTTTTTTTTTAGCGGAGTGATCTCGGAGTAATACGGATTTTATTTCACTCCGAATTCACTCCGGTCCGGAGTTTTAACATTTAAATTAATTTATATTAAACTATTAAACAGCGTGTGTGTGCGAGTGTCTGTGTGCACACAAAAAAAAAATTCTCGACTGAAGGTAAATATTCTTGATTCAAGAAAATTTTTTTGGAGACCTAAATTTTCTCAGATAAAGTAGAAATCTTCTCCAACCAAGACAAAGTCTCTTGGCTCAAGAAAATCTTGACTTGGTTCCCGAAAACGTTTGTCTTCAAAAATATTTTCTTGACTCAAGATATCTGTTTTTTCTGTGTGTGTGTGTATCGGTTGATCAGTACTGTAATACGCAAATTTTTATTTCGATTTTACTTAGTGGTGTTATATTTTATTAATGATATTTTTAAAACTCCCCAATGGAGTGAATTTCACTCCGAGGGGAGTGAATAATTAAAAATTCATTCACTCCGGATTTAATCCGCATTCACTCCGCGAATTTTTTACAGTGTATACATCGCGGTGCGAAAAATCGGAAGTGAATTTTGACCTCCTTTAGTCCGGATTCTCTCCGTTACTCAAAGTAGTGACTTTTTACAAATTACTAAAACGAAGTATGCCACTAATTTAATTAGTATATTTTCACTGGCAATAAGTGGGAATTTGCTGTAAAAGTGATTTTCACAAATTCTTTTTTGGAGAGCGAAGTTCCATTTTTTCAAGCCCAAATCAAAAGGAATTTTGTTGTTAAAATAAAGTCACCCCTAGTGAATTTCACTCCGAAGAAACTAAAATAAAAAAAAATCACCCACTCCGCGAAATTTTTCAGTGTAGTTAAAAAAAAAAAATTATTTCACTACACTCTAAAAAATTGGGGAAATAAATGCGGAGTCAATGCGGAAGCGGATTATTTTTTATATGAATTTCACTACAGGGGTAATTATTTTGACATTAAAAATCTAGATCGAACTCCAAAAATCTCTATTCACTCCCAATTTTTCGACGGTGCACATATATGTATTTATAAAAAAAAACCTTTTCTTCTGGTCCACAAAACAAAGAGCTTTATCTGCGTGCTGATAAGAGCCGCCGAGGATAACAAATTATCAACAATTAGGGTCAAGTTTCCCCAAATTTTGACCAAAGCCATTGCTTCAGGTGTCGTCAAACAAATAAGCACACCCCCGATAATAAATAGCGAGTGTAAATCTGTTATTAATTTCAAATACCATCTATTTGAATTCGAATAGATCCATATCCCACAGAATTTCAACACTTTCCGGTGATAATGAATCGCCCATTCGAAATCTGTTTCGTTATTCACGACATTTTCTGGTTCTGAAGATTGATTTTGTACTACCGTTGAATTTTGATCACTTGGACTAACTTTCATTTTATTTTTTTTATTTCACGACTAAATATTTTCCATAAATAATGAGCCGCGGAAGTGATGAGTCAATTTAGTTAACGTTATAATATATCGCGGGTGTTTTTTTGTTGGAATCAATACTTGGTAAAAAATTGTAAGCCAGTGAATAAGTGCTCATATATTATGCAGTAGCTACTAAAACTTTTTTTGTACTTTAATAACTTTTATTTAGCTGCTTTTGTCTCGAGCTATCGATTAATATTTAATTTCATGTTGTACGACACTAAATAGAGTCTTCGTAAAGTACTTGCATAATTTTTTTTTTATTTAAAAAATTTTTCATTGACATATTTTCTAAATTAATTATCAAATCCATAATTTTATTTTATTCTTGCTAAATAATTTCAAAATTTGCTATTGGCGGGAACTGAGAAAATTTGAATTTTCAAGCAGTAAAAAATAAATACTCATAAATAAATACACGGAAAAAACAGAATATTAAAAATTAATAAATAATAGTAAAAAGTGGAACCTGTTATCAATAATTAGTAGGGGAGGGTGGGGCAGAGCGGCCCCCCTAAGCCAATTATTATTTTTTGTGGCTTTCAACCATAAGATCACTTTACTTTTGTCCTATTTCGAACAAATTTATGGACATTTTGCCAAAATTCTGAAAAATTTTTTTTTTTTTGTGGGGCAGAGCGGCCCCCTTCAAAAAGTGATAAAAAAAATTTTTTTTTTCGTTTTTTTTTTTTTTAAATTGTTTTCATCATTAAGAATGTATTTCTTTCTCTTGACAACTATTTTTGGTTTTATATTACTCGAAAAAAATTTTTTAAAGCGTAAAAAATCGTTTACTCTCGATTACCTTAATTACTAATTGTTATTTAATAAAAAAAAAAATCAATTCTATAATTTTACTTTATTTCAAAAATTTATCAACTAAAAAAAAAAATTTAATTTTTATAAATTTTTAGTGACCAAATTTGCCTCTTACATAGAGAAACGGCCGAAAAATATGAAAAAATAATTTTTTCGGAAGTTTCGGCTGGTCCATTTTGCCCCAGGTGTTATGCGTAGGGCTAGAAATGTGGAATTATAATAATTTTTTTTTAATTTGACGATAAAAATATGAAAAAATCACTTTTTCAAAATTTTGAGCTTGTCCATTTTGCCCCAAATGTCATGCGTAGGGGTAAAAATGCGCAAACATATCGGATTTATAGTAATTAGTCGAAAAAAAAAAAATTTTTTTTTTGGTCAAAATTTCAGGGGGGCCGCTCTGCCCCACCCTCCCCTACTAGATCTTTATATATTAATATGTACGTTTACTAATTTTTCAGTTCGTTATTTTTTAAATTTTTCTATGTTTATTTGAATAGTAATAACTGTAGATACCAATTTATCGATTCTTTTTCATATTAATTTTAATATACGAAATTACAAATTTTGCTCTTCTATGTGTATCAAATTTTAATATAAATAATAGTCATTTTATAATATATATAATGATCCTGGTTTGATATTAGTATCGAATATACTAATTTTAAGTCAAAAATAAACTACAAACTATTAAAATTTTGAGCATCATTTTTTTCCGTGTATGTTGTCTTATAACTATTGAATAATTGATGCATTTAATTTTTTTTTTTTAATGTGCCATGAATTGTATAGAAAATAAATATGATTATCGTAGAATTGTCGAGAGTGATTTTCAGTTAACAGTTTAAAATTTTTCATTAGTCAAAAAAACGTAAAAATGTATTTATTTAGTGCATTATTCTCGAGGTATACTGCACATATGTATGTACAGGACAGACGAGTCTGATTGAATTAAAAAAAAAGAAAAAAAACATTGAGTTTTAAAATAAAAATCCATTTTCAGTCTATGAGATTTTGTTGTTACGGAATAGAATATAATGCGGTAAGTAAAGTCCGATTAGTTGGTTGGATTTGGGCATTGAAAATCTTGAATTGTATTAGATAAATATGACTGTCAAAGAGCTATTCACTGATTATAAATTAATTAAACCTCGACTTTTATTTATTTTACTTTCCTACTCACATGTGCGCGTGTATCAGGAACACATGCGTCTACAAGATCACTGCCTCCAGCTCACGCTACTTTGCAGCTACAGATATTTTTATTCATAAACTCACTTATTTTAAATAAATTTATCAAACAATTTGAGAATCCGACAATAGAGTCCATAATCAAGCGGTTGATTTTAACGAATTAATAATTAATAATAATTACTCACAAAAAATGATGAATTTATTTTTTTAAATTTATATGATTTGCGGGATTTCAAAATTACCGCGCACGCGCAATGACGGCACTATCAGCGCGTCGACACACATGTATTACAAACTACAAGTGATGTTCCAGAGATTAAATTCACTCCTTGCATTCATGATCTCCTGATGCAATTGAGGATTTTCTGTCTCGAAATATGGCCGTCTGTTGTACAATTCACCTTATATACTAATTACACTAAAAAATTACAATTATTTATTCAAAATACCCCAAAAATTATAACAACAATTAAAATTTCTACCAGCATTTATTAGAACTAAAAATATTCAAATTTTTTATCAAAAAAATTAGAAATTTTTTAAATAATTCAAATTTCCCGCCTTTTTTTTTCTTTTATATTTCTAATAGAAATATCAATTAAAATTTACTAGTATACATTTAATTAATATATGTAACATAAATTTGAATTATTTTTCAAATTTTTTTATCATAAAATCCCAAGAAATTCAAAAATTTGAATTCAAATTCAAATTTTTTTATTATTCAAAAAAATTATAATTACATCAGTAATTAATTATAAATATATTGTTTAAAATTTATATATATATATATAGATATATATATACATATATATTTATGTATTATATAAATATAGAGTAAAATATTTGAGGTTATGTTTTATTATTTTTATTTTATTTTTTTTTCTCAAGTTTCAGTTTCATGTTGGCTCTTAAAAAAAAAGTATATATGTAAAAAAAAATATGAATTGTTAAGTTATATATATCAGGATGATAAATAAATTATAAATTTTGTTAATAAACTGTATTATTATTTATTAATAAGTATTAAATATCATAAATAATATAAATAAGTTAATTAAAAAGGTTTAAATATGTCAGAATTACGTGATTGTACTCAAGATGGCGATTACAATAAAAATAATAATATTTATAACGATTTTATAAATGTATATATCATGAATTTTGATTGTTGTGAAACTTGGTGAGTTTTTTTTTTCATAAATTATATTTTTTTTTCATATATATCGATATATTTCTATCTATTTATTATTTTAAGAAAGTGGATTAACCTCCAAAGGTATAACGGTTTTTTTTTTATTGTTATTATTTTTAGAATAATTAGAGTGCTCATGTATTTTAAATTTTATTTTTTGTTTTTTTAATTACTCAGTTTTTTTTTTATTTCAAAAATTTGAATTCTAGTTTTTTGTGAAAAATTTAAAATTGCGGTAAATGTTTTTTTTTACAGTGAATATTTTTTTTTATTTATTATAATTAATGTAAATGTTACTGGTTATTATAATTATTATTATTATTGGGATAATTATTATTATTATTGATTATAATAATAATTAAAAATTAAAATTATATTTTAATTCAAAGGAAATTTTTAAAATTATTATTATTGATGCGTTTGAATTAAAATTACGGCTAAACTATGGGAAATATGAGAAAAATATAAGAGAGGAAATTTGTAGGAAATTAAATTCTCTGTAAAAAAGATTTTTGTGAATTTTTGATTAGAGTCAATAATTTAGACAGAATTTTAAATAAAAGTGAAACGTAATAAATTTTTAGAAAATTTTAACAATGAAATTTTTTTTAAAGAAAAAAATCAAAATTACGGCTAAACTATGGGAAATATGAGGAAAATATAAGAGACCAAATTTGTAGAGAATTAAATTTTCTATGAAAAAGTTCCTTACAAATTTTTGATTAGAGTCAATAATTAAGACAGAATTTTAATTAAAAGTAAAACGTAATAAACTTTAAGAAAATTTTAGGAATGAATTTTGTCTAAAGATAAAAATTGAAATTACGGCTAAACTATGGGAAATATGATGAAAATATAAGAGAAGAAATTTTTAGGAAATTAAATTCTCTACAAAAAAGGTCCTTATGAATTTTTGATTAAAATCAATAATTTAGACAAAATTTCAATTACAAGTAAATCGTAATAAATTTCAAGAAAATTTTAGCAATGGAATTTTTTCTAAAATTAAAAATTAAAATTACAGCTGAACCATGGGAAATATGAGAAAAATATAAGAGACCAAATTTGTAGGAAATTAAATTTCCCACAAAAAAGTCTTAACACACAATAACCAATTATCCATATTTCCCATTGCAATTAAACAAAACTAAAACCCTCAAATTTATTTCAGTTTCCTCGACATTTCGGATCCCAGAGGCCTAACGAATTTGAAATTATGGTTAAGAGATTCTCAAGATGATCAGCAGTCAACTGATAGCAAGAAATTAATCGATACCCGGACATGGACTCGTCCAAAGAAACGTTTTTCTCGCCTGAGTATCGACGCAATACCAGAAGTTGCCGCGTCCCTAGAAAACAGTCCAATGAAACCTCTAGCCGGTCATCTAGTGACGTCGACACCTCAAGTGGCTCAATCAGCACAATCTCGTTTGAATTTCGATTTAAACGAACGCATAAATGTGATACCGTCAGTTTTAAGATCATCATCATCATCGTCATCGTCATCACCGTCAGCGCCAACATATTGCGGTCCTAATTTCGGACAATCGTCAGTAACTTCTACAGGACAAAAAAGTCTCGACGCCTTTTTAAATATTTCCCAACAAAATGGCGTCGATTCGTTTCTCAACATGGAGACGCCGGAATTTAATGAGTCGTTACTGATGAATAATAAACAGCCTCCGAGTCTTACTGACTCCTTGCTGATGATCGAAGATTCTGATCAATTGATATCTTCTACTCAATCACTGGGTGCAGGAATTGGGACTGGAGGTGAAGCAGGAACTGGAACTAAAATGGATGACTCCCAGATACTAACGACATCTATGATGCAAACGAGTTTGTTTGGAGATACAACAGATCCCAATAATCCGTTCGCGAGAGATCTATCTGACGGATCGTGTATAGAAAACCCGGATTTCAACTGCTCGTTAAATAGAACGGTGACGATAAATCAGTTGCTGTCATCAAGATCGGGTGGAAAAAAAATAGACGCGACTTTTAATGCTGACGAATTATATGCGGCGTTGAATTGCGAATCGTTTGTGATAAATCGTACGTTTGATAAAAATGAACAGAATCATCTGAGTTACGTCATCTGCGGGGACAATGACGGAGTTGGGCTAGATCTTGATCTGGTGAACAAAAGATCGGGACTTAATTCTGATGGGGAGATGAGAAATAAATTTAGAGATGATTTTGGTGAGGGTAAAATCAGATCGGAAAATTCAGATCCAGATCTTGGTGGAAATTCAGCTCAAAATATTAGGTGTAAAAATTCAGATCAAGATTTAAAATATAGAAATTTAACTCAAGATCTTAAATATAAAAATTCAGATCTAGATCTTCAGGAAAATTCAGATCAGAATTTAAAATATGGAAATTCAGCTCAAAGTCTTAAGTATAAAAATTCAGATCAAGATTTAAAATATAGAAATTTAACTCAAGATCTTAAATATGAAAATTCAGATCAGAATTTAAAATATGGAAATTCAGCTCAAAGTCTGAAGTATAAAAATTCAGATCAAGATTTAAAATACAGAAATTTAACTCAAGATCTTAAATATGAAAATCCAGATCTAGATCTTCAGGAAAATTCAGATCAGAATTTAAAATATGGAAATTCAGCTCAAAGTCTCAAGTATAAAAATTCAGATCAAGATTTAAAATATAGAAATTTAACTCAAGATCTTAAATATGAAAATTCAGATCTAGATCTTCAGGAAAATTCAGATCAGAATGTAAAATATGGAAATCCAACTCATAATCTTACGTATAAAAATTCAGATCAAGATCTAAAATATGGAAATTCAGCTCATAATCTTACGTATAAAAATTCAGATCAAGATCTAAAATATGAAAATTCAGTTCAAGATCTCCAAAGAAATTCAGATCAAAATTTAAAATACGGAAATTCAGATCAAGATCTCAAATATGGAAATTCTCAAGATCTTAAGTATGGAAAATTAAATCAAGATCTTAACTACAGAAATTCAGATCAAGATCTTAAGTGTGAAGAATTAGATCAAGATCTTGAATATGAAAGTTCAGATAGAGATCTCACGTACAGAAAATCAGATCCAGATCTTAAATACGTAAATTCAGATCGCGATCTTGAAGATCTTAAATACGAAAATTCTGAATATCAATCTGAATCAAAATTCCACCCAGATCTTACTGATAAAAACAACATAAATTCCAGCAACGAAAATTTATTAAACACCACGATAACAAAAATGAACGCAACGATAAATTTGAATTCCCCATTTTCCGACCACGAGCAAATGCAGTTACCGGGTTCTCTGAGTGAATTCAAAGAGCCATTGAATGTCGACAGTAAAAAAAAGTGCCTTAACTCAACATTTCTGTCTGACAGCAACAAAATATTAAACGAAACTTACGATCACTCCAGTGACCTAAATTACGCCAACGATCACGTGATAAAAAATCGTTACCAAACATATCGCAAAACGATACCCAGTAAATTACTCCAGAGAAAAACTTACGGGTTCAATAATCAGGACACGAGATCCCTGGAAAATTTGTCCGACAAACTGACCAATAAAAAGTCAAGTGGAATCGGAAGTGGAGTAGGCGGCAGCAGAATCGGACTCGCAGCCAGAAGTGGAATCGCCTGCGGTAAAAATTTATCCCGTCTGCCGCAAAGTCTTCAAAAGTCGAATCCAAATTTGAATACCGGGACATTCAAACTACCGGGAGATAAAAATAAAATTAGATCTGGTTTGTATTCGTTGCGCAAACCCGGAAGTTCGGAAAGTGCCAGTGGAGATGACGAAGGATTCGGCGGTAAAAAATATTGTAAATTAAAATATGCGACCCAAGGATCTACGGAGAGCATAGAAAGTACTCAGAGTATCGCATCCGCTCCGGATCTTGATGATTGTTTGTCTGTTGACTCAGATGTAAGTCAATTTTGGGGGAGAGAGAAGAGGGGGAGGGGAGAGACCGCGAAAAAAAAGAATTTTTGGCGCAAGATAAATTTTTTAGTCTTAAGAAATTTTTTAAAAAATTTCTTGGGACTGGAAAAAATTTCTTGGTGCGGGAAATTATTTTTTCCTGGGAATTTATTGACCTAGTAATTTTTTTTAGGATAAAGATTTTAAGGATCGGAAGATAATGGAGAATACTTGGATCGCTGACACATCGGATTTGCCATCGCCGATTTTAAAAGACGGGGAAACTCCGCTAAGTAGTCGAGCAAATTCTTCCGAAGGTTACGATGATTCAGGTATTAAAGCATCGTCACCCATAATTAGTCCTTCGTCATTACGAACCATTAATTATTCGTGTAAATATATCAATATTTATGTGCATTAATTTTTTTTTTGAAAATTTATTATTGTTGTTGTGACTGTAAATTAATTATAATTTATATTTTTTAGCGGCTAACAATGACAAGCCTACGGTGAAATCCAGTCTTCCGCAAAAACAGACGGTAAATATTTTTAATTATTTGAGTAACGGAAGTAATTGGGAATTTAATTTTGTGTTGATTAGAAAAAAAAATGGGGAGTTAGAGGGTAGAAATGGAATTTTGGGTAAAGTTTGAAATTACGGCGGAACTATGGGAAATATGGGAAAAATGTAAGAGAGGAAATTTTTAGGAAATTAAATTCTCTACAAAAAAGGTCCTCATGACTTTGGGCATAAGTTCAATTTTTGAGACAGAATTTTGATTCAAAGTAAAACGTAATAAATTTTGAGAAAATTTTGTAACTTAAATTTTTTCTGAAGATAAAAATTAAAATTACGGCGGAACTATGGGAAATATCAGAAAAATGTAAGAGAGGAAATTTTTAGGAAATTGAATTCTCTACAAAAAAGGTCATTATAAATTTTTACGTAAATTCAATTTTTGGAACAGAATTTTGATTAGAGTAAAATGTAATAAATTTTGAGAAAATTTTGTAACTTGAATTTTTTCTGAAGATGAAAATTAAAATTACGGCTGAACTATGGGAAATATCAGAAAAATGTAAGAGAAGAAATTTTTAGGAAATTAAATTCTCTACAAAAAAGGTCATCATAAATTTTTACGTAAACTCAATTTTTGGCACAGAATTTTGATTAAAGTAAAATATAATAAATTTTGAGAAAATTTTGAAACTTAAATTTTTTCTGAAGATAAAAATTAAAATTACGGCTGAATTATGTGAAATATGAGAAAAATATAAGAAAGGAAATTTTTAGGAAATTTAATTCTCTACAAAAAAGGTCCTCATGACTTTGGGCATAAGTTCAATTTTTGGGACAGAATTTTAATTGAAAGTAAAACGTAATAAATTTTGATAAAATTTTGTAGCTTAAATTTTTTGTCTAAAAACAAAAATTGAAATTACGGCTAAACTATGGGGAATATCAGAAAAATGTAAAAGAGGAAATTTTCAGGAAATTAAATTCTCTACAAAAAAGATCCTCATAAATTTTTACGTTTATTCAATTTTTGAGACAGAATTTTAATTCAAAGTAAAACGTAATAAATTTTGAGAAAATGTTGTCGCTTAAATTTTTTCTGAAGATAAAAATTAAAATTACGGCTAAACTATGGGAAATATCAGAAAAATGTAAGAGAAGAAATTTTTAGGAAATTAAATTCTCTACAAAAAAGGTCCTAATATATTTTTACCTAAATTCATTTTTTGAGCAGAATTTTGATTAAAAGTAAAATGTAATAAAATTTGAGAAAATTTTGTAACTTAAATTTTTCCTAAAGATAAAAATTAAAATTACGGCTGAACTATGGGAAATATGAGAAAAATGTAAGAGAGGAAATTTTTAGGAAATTGAATCCTCTACAAAAAAGGTTCTTATAACTTTGGGCATAAGTTCAATTTTTGGGACAGAATTTTGATTAAAAGTAAAATGTAATAAATTTTGAGAAATTTTTGTAACTCAAATTTTGTTTAAAGACAAAAATTAAAATTACGGCTGAACTATGGGAAATATCAGAAAAATGTAAGAAAGAAAATTTTTAGGAAATTAAATTCTCTACAAAAAAGGTCCTTATGACTTTAAGCGTAAGTTCAATGATTTAGGAAATAAATTATAAACTTGTAGAGATACTCGGATAGTTATGGTGACTGCAGGTTACTTGTATTTATTAATATATAATATAAAAAAATAATAATAATTATATCAATGTTATAGATTGTCGATAGACCGACAAAAAATCCAGATAAACAAGAAATGAAATCCGGAATACGGCCGCCAACAAACAGAGCAACGAGTGGAATTCCACGACCCGCATCTCGTATTCCCGCTCCCGGTTTCGCCCGTTCTAATTTCAGTAAAAAAAATATTACATGATACAATAATAGTAACAACAACTATTATTATTATTATTATTATTATTATTATTATTATTATTATTATTATTATTATTATTATTATTACTTCTACTTTCTTTTTTATAAAAATATTTATTACCAGAGTTTAAATAATTAATTAATAACAATCATATAATATTTATAATGTACTAATTAACAAGTGACTAATTAATTAATTGTTCAATTAATTAATTAGTCAATGTTTATTTTAAATCGACTGATTATTTATCGGAACAAAAAATTAGTTTAAAAAAAAAACAATAAACAGTAACTTTTTTTTATTTAATGGAATCTAAAGTTTAAAACCAAATTTGAAAACTGCCACAGGGAATTTTATTTATATAAAATATGAGACCAAATATATCATAATTATATTTTTTTACTGGTTAAAAAAATTAATTACGATATTTACAATTAAAATATATTTTGTTATTACACAGAAAAAAAAATATTTTTTACTGCGGAAAATTTTTTCTTGTCCCAGAAAATTTTTCGCATTTTCCATTGAAAAGAAAAAAAATTTCCTAGGGTCAGAAAAAATTTTCTACTGCAAGAATTTTTTTCTCGCCTCAAATTATTTTTTTTTGTTACAAAAAAATTTTTACCGGCCTCAGAAAATTTTCCCTCTAAAAATTTGAGAAAAAAAAATTTTCCTAGTCAGAAAAAATTTTCTACTGCAAGAATTTTTTTCTCCCCTCAAATTATTTTTTTTTGTTACAAAAAAATTTTGACCGGCCTCAGAAAATTTTTCCAGTAAAAATTTGAGAAAAAAAAATTTTCCTAGGGTCAGAAAATATTTTCTACTGCAAGAATTTTTTTCTCCCCTCAAATTATTTTTTTTGTTACAAAAAAATTTTGACCGGCCTCAGAAAATTTTCCCTCTAAAAATTTGAGAAAAAAAAATTTTCCTAGGGTCAAAAAAAATTTTCTGTTGCAGGAATTTTTTTCTTGCCTCAAATTTTTTTTTTTTGTTACAAAAAAATTTTGACCGGCCTCGGAAAATTTTTCCTCTAAAAATTTGAGAAAAAAAAATTTTCTCGGTGAGAAAAAAATTTCTTACGTCAACAAATCTTTTTTTTTCTGAGTACTTTTATTTAAATATAAAAAAAAAAAGTATAAATATTTTTCATAATTAACTTTTTAATATTTAAAAAATGAATTTCATTCATATCAATTAATAATAATTATGACATATCAATTTGATTATTTTTTTGATATATAATTGTTGAATAATAAAATAAATAATTAATTGTTGAGATAGTAATTAACAAAAAATAATAATAATAAATTATAGCGGATTCCCTGTTGTAGAAATTAGACTGTAAATAAATAAGATAATTTATTAATTAACATTAAAAAACATCACAATTAATAATAATAATAATTCATGAGTTCATTAAATGAGTGATGATTTTTTTTTATTATTATGATTACTGTTACTATTAATTATATTTATAAAAATGAATTATTATTATTAACACAAATGATATTAAAAAGCTTGTGTGCTTATCCAGTGCCTATTTAACGCGATTACTTTTTTTGTAATAAAAACTAAATTTTTTATACATACATTTATATAAATAAATAAATAATTATTATTATATATATTATATTCTCTATATTTTTTTTGTAGGTTTTAAATACTCATAGGGTTATTCCAGGTACTCCGACTCTAATAAAATGAATGCATATACATACATATGTGTGTAGAGTGATAGACAATTTAATTCTCTTTAAAATGAGCACCCACAAGCCATACTTATTTTTTATATTTTTCAACATATATATTTATAAACATATATCTAGTTTTTAAAATATCAAAATATATATAGAATGTGGGGACTCATTTTAAAGGGCGTGAAATTCTCTTTCAAATGAGTACCCACATGCCTTATTTATTTTTGATATTTTCCAAAATGTATATATATATAAATATATATCAAGTTTTTAAAACATCAAAAATATATATAGCATGTGGGTACTCATTTTAAAGGGCGTGAAATTCTCTTTCAAATGAGTACCCACATGCCTTATTTATTTTTGATATTTTCCAAAATGTATATATATATAAATATATATCAAGTTTTTAAAATATCAAAAATATATATAGCATGTGGGTACTCATTTTTAAGGGCATAAAATTCTCTTCAAAATGAGTACCCACAAGCCGTCTTTATTTTCTAGAAAATATATATGTATATAAATATATGTCAAGTATTTGAATTATCAAAAATATATATGGTATGTGGGTACTCATTCTAAAGGGCATAAAATTCTCTTTAAAATGAGTACCCACATGCTCGACTTATTTTTCATACTTTTTAAAACATATATATTGATAAATATATATCAAGTTTTAAAATTATCAAAAATATATATGTCATGTGGGTACTGATTCTAAAGGGCATAAGATTCTCTTTAAAATGAGTACCCACAAGCTATACTTATTTTTCATACTTTTCAAAACATATATTGATAAATATATATCAAGTTTTTAAATTATCAAAAATATATATGGCATGTGGGTACTCATTCTAAAGGGCATAAAATTCTCTTCAAAATGAGTACCCACAAGCTATACTTATTTTTCATATTAGTCAACATATATATTCATAAATATATATCAAGTTTTTCAATCATCAAAAATATATACGTCATGTGGGTACTCATTTTAAAAGGCATCAAATTTCCTATTAATTTACATACTCGAAAAAATTTTCTACACAAATTAAAAAAAAAATTCTCTAGAAATTTATTACTAAAAATATTTAATAAAATTCTAAATTAAATCTGCAATTTTTTTTTCCATTTGCGCCGCGTTATTTAACAAAATTTCCAAAAATTTCGTTTTTTCCCACAGAGTTGCAAATCTTGACAAAAATTTGCTGAAGATTTTTACCGCAAGCGACCAACCCGCAAAATCCTTCACTGCCGACCATTTTAAACCTGCGCATACGCAAACAAAACTGAGAGAATTCGTACGCATACTATCCGAAAAGTTGCGCAAGCGTACGATCATGAAATTTAGTACATGGTCTAAATTCGGTGATCCGATCATTGATCCAGATCGTTACCAAAAATTGCATTTTTTTCCAGAGACAATGCCCTCCATGTTCTACTTTATCTAAAACAAAATGGCCGCTTCTTACCTCCCATTAGCTTACGTCTAAAATAAAAATTTTTTTTTTGTTTTACTAAACGTACAAATCATTTCTACAGAAGTAAAAGTAAAAATAACTCAATGCCATCCCCAAAAATTTCCACTGTTAGTTCTAGGCCGCAGTGTCGTCGATAAAAGACGGCTCTATTTGATGCCTTTTAGTAAGACACTAATGTTCGTTACTGAACACGTTAAATTTTTTTCGAGTTTCAAATTACAATTATTTTTGAAAACGTTAATTATTAATTGCCACGATGATTTTTAATAATTCCCTAATATTTACAATATTATTTATTGCGACCGCTGTGAGATCCGCGGAATTAGAATTTACTGATCTCAGTAGCATAGAAAAGTTCGTAGCGAATATTATAAAATTTAATGGCAGTCATAAAATGAACAATTACAGTCTGAGTGAAGTTGATAAAAATGAAATTACAAAGAAAATATTGAATGATTCGGTGAATCTCATGGATAAAATGCAAGCAATGCAGGGAAGTAGTAGTCGGCTGGCTCATTCTGAGTCGATTTATTTGACGCATTTTATTGACCAATTGGACAAACATAAGCCACGGGGTGAATATTTATACTGGGGACATTTTTCACGTGTACTGGACACAATAAATCATAAGAGTGAAGGCATTTCTTCGTATGGTGACTTATTATCTTCTGTGGGTGGTTCTCTAATGTTCGACGATGACATGATCAAGTACTGCCGGATACTTGTTCCTGTTACAAGCAGATTGATATTTGATGGGAGGACGAACATAATTCGAGAGTATCAGAAATTTATTGAAGGTCTTAGGGAAGTAATGAAAGTAAGTATTGGGCGGCTACAGAAGACTGGACAAAATTATCGCTTGTGGTACAGCGCCACTGATTACTGTGCGGAACCTGACTGAGTGATGTGCGCACTCGACTCAGTCAGGTTCCGAACAGTAATCAGTTGGTGCTGCACCACAATTGAGAATTTTCTTCCAGCACCGTACGGAGTCGGGTGCAGAACAGTAACCAGTCGGTTCCAATCTTTCTGTGCATGAATAATATTTTGAAACAACGTGAAAATTTGTGTAAAATGTTGTTCTAAGACACAGCTTTGTGTCAATATTTAGATACAATCTCGGCACAATACTGGCACACAGAAAGATTAGAACCTCGACTGCCCTCGCGGTTTTGCGAATGCCGTAAATTTTCGGCATTTATGCACATGCCGTAAATTTACCGTAATAATTTGGTAATAATATGGTTATATTGGACAGTTTTTTTTCTGTACTTATACTGTAGAGTTACCAGATTTCTATAGTAAAATTACTATAAAAATACCGAACTTTTACCGAAAAAATGCTGTATAAATACCGCAATAATGCGATAATTTTATAATAATAAAATCGTATTTTTTTGGTAATAATACTGTAGATATCCTGCGATTTTGCCAGATTTATCCTGATATAATGAAAAATTGTAAAAAATTTGGTTTTATTTTATACTTGCTTCTGCAGTTAAAATCATCGAAAATGTGCAAAATGTAAAATTTTATATTTTATTCTATTAGTTCACACATTTCTTATTGAAACAAAAGAATGTAAGTGAAAATAAGAATCCGGGAAAATTGAGGTTTTCAATTTTCTTAAGTTTGTTTGTATGCATATAAATACAATTAGTATCAACTTTCAAATAAGCGATTTGGCATAATGGTTAACAGATCAAGCTTTAAATCATTAGGACTCGGGATTGAGCCCACGAGTTGGCAGTTTTTTTTTTTTCCATGACAGTTCCCAGACAGCATTAAAGTCAGAATGACTGCTTTACGACGTATTTTTGAAGGAGTCTTCAAGAAGTCTTATAATGACTTCTTAAAGGTGTCATTTTTAAGAACTCTTAATTAAGAGTTCTTGAAGACTTCATAAATAAGACGTCAGTTTTGTGACGTCTAAATGTATTCTTTTTTTAACTTTTTTGAAGTCAAAATGAAGTCAAAATTAGGAACTCCTTAAGACGTCATGGTAAGTTCATTCTGAAGTCTTATTTGCGGAGTCAGAAAAAAGAACTCTTTGAGAACTCTTTGAGAACTTTTAAAGATGTCTTACTGAGTTCGCTAGGTGGCGCATTCGACATCTTGAGAACTTCTTAAAGACTTCTTTAACGTGTTTTTAAGACGTCCAAATCATAAATAGGAACTCATTCAGAACTCATCAAGACGTCATTTTGCTATCTGGGTTATTGTACATATAACTTTATAATGTTATATATAATTATATATAATTTTTGTTCCGGGTAGAACGGTTTGATGCTGCAAAAATGCCAAAAATATACGATAAATACGCTGTATAATTAGGGTTTTAATGCTGTTAAAATACCGTATTTTTTCTGTTTTATTACCGTAAATATTCTGAATTTTTTTCGTAAATTTTTGGTAGTAATGCGGCAAAAAAACTGGCCGAAATAACTTGAATAATACCATATTTATGCAGTATTTATACCGTATAATTCCGGTATTATTTCGGTATTTCCAAAACCGCGAGGGCATGGTTACTGTTCTGCACCCGACTCAGTACGGTGCTGGAATAAAATTCTCGGTTGTGGTGCAGCGCTACTGATTACTGTGCGGAACCTGACTGAGCTGAGTGCGCACATCACTCAGTCAGGTTCCAAAAACTAAATAATTGGTTGCAGGATGAGGATTCGCACAATTTTTGTGGTAAAACATGGTCATTCAATTTAGGTATATATTATTTATATGAGCAAGTTTTTATGTCACGTGTACAAGAATTTTTAATGATCCATCATTTGGAGAAATTGAATCATCTGTGTCGCGATTGTGAGTAAAAAGTTTTGATGATCATTCAGCCAAATAACGAAATTACGATGAAAAAAACTATTTATGGTCTAAAGACGATCTATTTGATAGCTGGTTCCGGGAGGACGATAAAATAATGGATGAGTTGAAGGAATTAAAACAACTAACCAAAGATTTGCTATCCGAGAGGCGACATTATCTTCATGCATGTGATATCGATAAACCCACGTGTAAGTTACATTTTGCCCTAGCGGATCCGAATTACGGTAAATACAGTGATTTACCGTAATTTACGGTGCCTAGCAGAATTACCGTAAATTACGATAATTTACCATAAATTACGGTAATCTACGGCAAATTACGGTAATCCACGACAAATTACGGTAATTTACCGTAATTTTACGGCGCCTAGCAGAATTACCGCAAATTACGATAATTTACCATAAATTACGGTAATCTACGGCAAATAACGGCAATCTACGACAAATTACGGTAATTTACCGTAATTTTACGGCGCCTAACAGAATTACCGTAAATTACGATAATTTACCATAAATTACGGTAATCTACGGCTAATTACGGTAATCCACGACAAATTACGGTAAATTACCGTAATTTTACGGCGCCTAGCAGAATTACCGTAAATTGCGATAATTTACCATAAATTACGGTAATCTACGGCAAATAACGGCAATCTACGACAAATTACGGTAATTTACCGTAATTTTACGGCGCCTAACAGAATTACCGTAAATTACGATAATTTACCATAAATTATGGTAATCTACGACAAATTACGGTAATTTACCGTAATTTTACGGCGCCTAGCAGAATTACCGTAAATTACGGCAATTTACCGTAATTTGCCGTATATTACCGTAATTTACCTAATTTACGGTAAATTACCGTAATTTGCGGTAATTCTGCTAGGCACCGTAAATTACGGCAAATTACGGTAAATCACTGTATTTACCGTAATTCGAATCCACTAGGGTGTTTATCTGTTTAATCAATCGATGTAAGTCATTGAAATGAATATCAATCCATCGATTAGATGAAGCTTCTCATTATGAATTGAAGCGGATGATACAGACAGTAATAATCAAAGAAGAAGATTTAACTACTGATGGGTCCTGTAGTCACAATTGTAATTTACGTTACATAGATACGATTAATACTACAGAATGTGATGAATATTACAATTGTCACTTTAGTAGTCGCAGCTATAATATATGCGAAACGGTAATTATGTATATTATTGAAAGATAGAGCCAAGGATTCTTGTCTCAAGAAATTTTTGTTTTCAATTCATAATGCAAAAAATTTATCCCGCCAAAAAATAATTTTTTCTTCCCTCCGGGCGAAAAGCGTTTACGTGTGATTACTTGCGATTACATGTGATCTGAAATATTCTTACATTACTGCCCTAGGTGTAAAATATACTATTATTATTTCAGACGTGTAATTCAAGACGTTATCAATGGTTTAATGTCAGCAATGGAATAGTTTATGGTAACGGAAGTAAAAAATGTGATTTACCTATGAAATTTGTGTCCAGTAAATTTGCATTCTTTAAATTCCGTTACTGCGATTATTGCATGTGCACTTGTCTTAAAAAAACTAACGATAAAGAAACGATTTCTGCGATTAGCTTCAGAGAACAAGTTACCGATATTGATAAAAACATGTTGAGTATTTAAATAAATATGAAAATAAATAATTAATTTAATGTCATCAAATTGTCATTGCCGTAATGTCGATATAATTATTTTGTCAGGGCTGTTGTAGGTGTAAGATTTGTTGAGAGTAATCACATGATTCATGTGCAAATAAGAGAGAAACACATGGAAAAATTTGGTTTTACATCACCAGATTCGTGGAAAGAATTGGAAAATATTCAATACAATGAAACAGGCAAAAATTTTTACAATTCTGACAACACTGTACTTAAACCGGGAATTGACTATGGGCATCCTAAGATTGTTAATTTTGATGACTTGATTGCACCAAGAGGTTATGTTATAACTGGGGTAAGATTACGATTTGCGGTTGATGGAGACAAAAAGCCAGACTTAGATGCTGCAGCTATCGAACTGCACATCCGCGTCACGCCTTTTGATTACTTCACAGGAAAACTCATTAATCTGACCCAGACTCACTGGATTGTTCCAGAATATACCTCGAGGTTTGTATATTTACGTTACCTCTTAGTCGCTCAAGTTAACTCGGCCCTCGTCCGAGAGAGACTGAACCTCGGCATGCCCCCACTACCGAAAATTTCTAGACTGCGCAAGCGTAAAGAAAAGTGGGGGAATATTTAGTACACAGAATACCCAGAGTGGGAGTTAAAACCGAAAATGCCCGAGGTCACTCTCTTGCGGGGACTATTTCAACAACTGAGTAATTATTGTAACCTCAGATCATGAGCATTCATTACTTTTAGGAGGGAATTGATCCTGACTGATCCAGACAATCCATTGAAATCACCAGTTAATGTAATTGATTCAAAAAAAGATCAGTTCATAAGATTCCGTAATTCGAATTTGAAAAAAGATGCCGGACAAACAACGGTACCGTTTTTTGATGCGCAAGATGTAACGGGCAGTCCATTATATCCTTTAGGTGGAATGGGAATAATTCACCGCGGCCATGAGTGCTATGGCGGATTTTTGGCATTCAAAATTTATGATATGAGTTTGGCTGGCGTATTTAATTAACAGTAACATTAGAACGCTTCAGGAGAGAGAATTTTTTTAATTTTTAAACCTTTTTTGCTATCGTCCCTATTGCGCCACGTGTCAGTTACTATTAGCATCAGCATCAGAAGTTGCTACCACGACCGAAGATTTCTAAGCTACTGCGCAAGCGTTAAAATAAGTGAAAAAATTTTAAGTACTTATAATACCTAGAGTGGAAGTAAAAGTCGAAAACATCTGAAGTGAACTCTTGTATGAGGAAAATTTTTAGTTAAAAAATATTGTACTTTTTTCTGGTTATCGATAATAAAAAAAATAATTTCTTCATACATGTTCTATCAATTTATTAACACTAATTATGTTTAATTACAAATTCTGAATATTTATGTGTATTTATTTTTTCTTTTAATTAGTTGTTGTTGTTATTGTAAATTATTTATAATTTATTTCTTTTTAGCGGCTAACAATGACAAGCCCACGGTAAAATATACATATATATATATATATATATGTGTAGATTGATAGACAATTTAATTCTCTTTAAAATGAGTACCTACAAGCCATACTTATTTTTTATATTTTTGAATATATATATTTATAACTATACATCAAGTTTTTAAATTATCAAAAATATAAATGTCATGTGGGTACTCACTCTAAAGGGCATAAAATTCTCTTTAAAATGAGTACCCACAAGCTATACTTATTTTTTATATTTGTCAACACATATATTCATAAATATATATATATCAAATTTTGAAATTATCAAAAATATATATGGCATGTGGGTACTCATTTTAAAGGGCATCAAATATCCTTTCTAATTTACGAACTCAAAGAAATTTTTTGTATCAATTACAAAAAAAATTTTCTCTAGAAATTTCTTACTAAAAATATTCAATAAAATTCTGAATTAAATCCATAATTTTTTCATAATTTCAAAAAAATTTCTAGTTTTACATTCAATGCGCCGTTATTATATAAAATCTCTTGCAATTCTTGTCTTTTTTCACAAAGTTGCGAATCTTGACAGAAATTCGCTGAAGATTTTTACTGCAGAGACCAAACTTTCGAATTCACCCCACTACCGACTATTTCAAATCCGCGCACGCGTTCAAAAGTCGGAGAATATTCAGTAATCAGTACGCAGAACACCCAGAGTGGGGCTAAAGCCGAAAACACCCGAGTTACAGTCGGGTGCTGAAAAATTTCCGATGATTCCCGACGATTTATTCCCTGGTTTCTCTGGAATGTTTTGAAAAACATTCGGAATATTGATAAATATTTATCCAGCTGATTACCAAAAGTCGCACCTTTTTTTTTTCCATAGACAATGTCCCCCATGTTCTACTTTATCCAAAACAAAATGGCCGCTTCTTACCCTCCATTAGCTTACGTCTGAACAAGTAATTAAATGTATTGTCATTAAAAGTATGAATGATTTTTACAGAAGTGAAAGTAAAAAAAACTCAATGTCATCACCAAAAATTTCCACTGCCAGTTCTAGGCCACGATTTCGTAGACAAGCGTCGGCTCTATTTGATGCGTATTCATAAAAAAAAAAATTACGTGCGTTGTAGTAAGACGTAATTTCCGTTGAACACAAAATTTTTTTTTTCGAGTTTCAAATTTCAAATATTTTTGAAAACGTTAATTATTAATTGCCACGATGATTTTTAATAATTACTTAATATTTACAATATTATTTATTGCGACCGCTGTGAGATCCGCGGAATTAGAATTTACTGATCTCAGTAGCATAGAAAAATTCGTAGCGAATATTATAAAATTTAAGGACAGTCATAAAGTGGACAGTTACAGTCTAAGTGAAGTTGAAAAAAATAAGATTACAAAGAAAACATTCAACGAGTCGGTGAATCTCATGAATAAAATGCATGACAAACATAGAAGTAGAACTGGCCGGGCTCATTCTGTGTATTTGACGCATTTTATCGACCAATTGGACAAACATAAGCCACGGGGTGAACATTTATACTGGGGACATTTTTCACGTATACTGGACACAATAAATCATAAGAGTGAAGGCATTTCTTCGTACGGTGACTTATTATCTTCTGTGGGTGATTCTCTGATGTTCGACGATGACATGATCAAGTACTGCCGGATACTTGATCCTATTACAAGCAGATTGATATATGATGGGAGGACGAACATAATTCGAGAGTATCAGACATTTATTGTAGATCTTAGGGAAGTAATGAAAGTAAGTATTGGACGGCTACAGAAGACGGGACTTTATTTGAATAAACTTTGGCGGCACCCCATTTTGCCCCTTCCCTTCACACTGTACATTAGGGTGATCCAAAAAATAACAAATTTTTTTTTTTCTTGGAAACAGGTTCAAAAGTTTCATTTAGATAAAAAAAGACGCCTGTGAAAATTAGAGCTGAATATTAACATTAAGAGGTTCGTCGCACTTTTCTATTTTCCTTAAGAATAACATGGAAAAAATTTTTTTTACGTCTTCTGATTTTTATAAGTAGCTAACGATGCGTCATAGGAATAATTGGCAGGAATG
This sequence comes from Microplitis mediator, assembly GCF_029852145.1. Taxonomy (NCBI): domain Eukaryota; kingdom Metazoa; phylum Arthropoda; class Insecta; order Hymenoptera; family Braconidae; genus Microplitis; species Microplitis mediator. Next base: position 1,228,671 of record NC_079969.1, on the reverse strand, counting down.
TTTTTGTAGGGAATTGAATGCTCTACAAAAAAAGATTCTTATCATTTTTTGAGGAATCTATTTGTTCAAAAGTTATTTGAGGTTGAAGTCGAATTCATATTAAATTTTGAGATTTTCTTACTTTTCCGGTGAAACTATCAGACCTATTACAAAATATCATTGGACCTTTTTTGTAGACGATTTTATTCCCTATAAGTTATTTCGAATAAAGTTTTTTCGAATTCCGCATTGTTTTCTAGTTATTTTTATTTTAATGTCAAGCTCTTAAAATCGATCAGAAGACTATTTTTTTTATGAGCATGACATTAAAATGAAAATAACTAGAAAACAATGCGGAATTCGAAAAAACTTTATTCGGTATAACTTCTAGGGAATAAAATTGTCTACAAAAAAGGTCCAATGATATTTTGTAATAGGTCTGATAGTTTCGCCGGAAAAGTAAGAAAATCTCAAAATTTAATATGAATTCGACTTCAACCTCAAATAACTTTTGAACAAATAGATTTATCAAAAAATGATAAGAATCTTTTTTTGTAGAGCATTCAATTCCCTACAAAAATATGCCTGCCAATTATTCCTATGACGCATCGTTAGCTACTTATAAAAATCAGAAGACGTAAAAAAAATTTTTTCCATGTTATTCTTAAAGAAAATAGAAAAGTGCGACGAACCTCTTAATGTTAATATTCAGCTCTAATTTTCACAGGCGTCTTTTTTTATCTAAATGAAACTTTTGAACCTGTTTCCGAAAAAAAAACAAAAATTTGTTATTTTTTGGATCACCCTAATGTACAAAAATTTTTCTAAGTATCAAACAAACACAAATAAAAATTTTGAATCGAGATTTATTTTTACTCCGTATCTATAACAGAGGCTAAGATCGTAATTTTAAAAATTCAGGCAATTATTCAAAAAATAATAAAAACCAAATAATTGATTGCAGGATGAAGATTCGCACAATTTTTGTGGTAAAACAGGGTCATTTAATTCAGGTATTTATTCTTTATATCAGCAAGTTTTTATGTCACGTGTACAAGAATTTCTAATGCTCCATTATTTGAACAAACTGAATAATCTGTGTCAAAATTGTAAGTAAAAATTTTAATAACCATTCAGCCAAATTAAAAATTACGATGAAAAAAACTATTTATGGTCTAAAGTCGATCTATTTGATATCTGGCTCCGGGAGGACGATAAAATAATGGATGAATTAAAGGAAATAAAACGAATAACCAGAGATTTGTTAACCGAGACGCGACATTTTCTTCACACGTGTGATTTCAAAAAACCTGCGTGTGAGTACAATATTGTTTATCTGCATAATCGATCGATATAAGTCATTGAATATAAATATTAATCCATTGATTAGTTCAATATTATTACGTAGATGATAGAGTGTCTCATTATGAATTGAAGCGGATGATACAGACGATAATAATTAAAGAAGAAGATTTAACTACTACTGGGTCCTGTAGTCACAATTGTAATTTAGGTTACATAGAGACTATTAGTACTACAGAATGTGATGAATATTACGAATGTCAGTATATTAGTAGCAGTTACGACATATGCGAAGCGGTAATTATGTCCATTACTTACAAATATATAGATAACACCGGCACACAAAAAAAAATAAGTTCTCTGTACTTTTGACGGGACCGATTTATTCCCATGTATTTTGACCCGCTGAATCCGAATCCGAAGTCCGTTTAACCCGTACACCCTCAGATTTTTAGAAAACTTTAAAAAACCTCAAAAATACACAAAAATCGACCGTTTTTTAAATTTATAAATTTTTTTAACCCTAACTATGATTTTGATGTATTTCGGTCCTCCACATACTAACCTGAAGTTTATTTAAAACATTAGCCATTTTAAGTTTGAGTAAATTCCAAAAAACCCCAAAAAATTGCAAAAAAGCAAAAAAATTCTTAGTGTTGTGATGGAAAAAATTTTTGAAGCATATTAAAATTTTTTTATGTTTTAGGCCAAAATATTTTTTATATATATATCACAGATCGAACAATATGATTTCTTTTATTTATTTCGATTTAAAAAATGATTTTTGTTATACCAAATTTTATTTTTTTCGATTTTTTGGGAATTTTTGCCATTTATTTAAAATTTTAGATATGTCTGAGCCACGGATGTTCGAGAATTATATGTGACAGATAAACATACATGAAAATAATTATTTATTTAGCCCTATAAAATTTTTTTCATCACAATACTAAGAATTTTTTTGCTTTTTTGCAATTTTTTGGGGTTTTTTGGAATTTACTCAGACTTTAAATGGCTACTGTTTTAAATAAACTTCAGGTTAGTATGTGGAGGACCGAAATACATCAAAATCATACTTAGTTAGGGTTAAAAAAATTTATAAATTTAAAAAACGGTCGATTTTTGTGTATTTTTGAGGTTTTTTAAAGTTTTCTAAAAATCTGAGGGTGTACGGGTTAAACGGACTTCGGATTCGGATTCAGCGGGTCAAAATACATGGCAAGAAATCGGTCCCGTCAAAAGTACAGAGAACTTATTTTTTTTTGTGTGCCGGTGTAATTAGAGTCATATGGGGCAAATGTGCGCACACTTGGCCTACATGACTCTAAGTACGACATGCAGGTATTTCTTGGCATATAGTCTAGCGCCATCTTGCTTGCGCGATAGATAACTAAACATTTATATTATTTCAGATGAGTGATTCAAGACGTTATTCGTGGTTTAATGACAGCAATGGAATAGTTTATGGTAACGGAACTGGAGGATGTGATTCCCCCTTGAAATCAGTGTCCAGTGAACTGGCATTCTTTAAATTCCGTTACTGTGACTATTGCATGTGCACTTGTCTCAAAAAAACGAACGATAAAGAAACGATTTCTGCGATTAGCTTCAGAGAACAAGTTACCGATATTAATAATAACAGGTTGAGTATTTAATATAGATATAAAAATATGCAATGAATTCAATATCAAAAAATTGTTATGGTTTTACTGTCAACATGATTATTTTTTCAGAGCTGTTGTAGGTGTCAGATTTGTTGAGAGTAATCACATGATTCATGTGCAAATAAAAGAGAAACACATGGAAAAACCTGGTTTTACGTCACCAGATTCGTGGAAAGAATTGGAAAATTTTCAATACAATGAAACAGGCAAAAATTTTTACAATTCTGACAACACTGTACTTGAACCGGGAATTGACTATGGACATCCTAAGAGTGTTAATTTTGATGACTTGATTGCACCAAAAGGTTATGTTATAACTGGGGTGAGATTACGATTCGCGGTTGATGGAGACAACAAGCCAGACTTAGAAGCTGCAGCTATCGAACTGCACATCCGCGTCACGCCTTTTGATTACTTCACAGGAAAACTCATTAATCTGACCCAGACTCACTGGATTATTCCAGAATATACCTCGAGGTTTGTATATTTACGTTACCTCTTAGTCGCTCAAGTTAACTCGGCCCTCGTCCGAGAAAGACTGGACCTCGGCATGCCCCTACTACCGAAAATTTCTAGACTGCGCAAGCGTAGAGAAAAGTGGGGGAATATTTAGTACACAGAATACCCAGAGTGGGAGTTAAAACCGAAAATGCCCGAGGTCACTCTCTTGCGGGGACTATTTTAACAACTGAGTAATTATTGTAACCTCAGATCATGAGCATTCATTACTTTTAGGAGGGAACTGATCCTGACTGATCCAGACAATCCATTGAAATCACCAGTTAATGTAATTGATTCAAAAAAAGATCAGTTCATAAGATTCCGTAATTCAGATTTGAAAAAAGATGCCGGACAAACAACAGTGCCGTTTTTTGATGCGCAAGATGTAGAGGGCGAAAAATTGTATCCTTTAGGTGGAATGGGAATAATTCATCGTGGCCATGAGGGTTATGGCGGATTTTTGGCATTCAAAATTTATGATTTAAATTTGGCTGACAAATTAAAGGATGAGTAACATTAAAATTATACAAGAGAAATAATTAACCTAAAAAGTTGCTCCCGTTCCCGGGCATTTCTAAACTGCGCATGCGCAAAAAATGTGGGAGAATTTTCAGTACTCAGAATAGCTAGAGTGGGAGTAAAAACCGAAAACACCCGAAGCAGATTCTCGTGCTTGGAAAATTTTTAGTAAAAAAATATTGTGCTTTTTTGTGATCATCGATAATAAAAAAAATAATTTCTTTACATGTTTTTAATTAATTTATTAAAACTAATTATGTTTAATTACAAATTGTAGACTAGACACAGTCACTGTAATTAATAATAAAAATATTATTGTTATTTTTATCGTTATTTTTATAATTAATAGCAGGATAAAAAGCCACAAACACCCGAAGTACTTGCAGTAATTTCCGATAATGTCTGACGACTTACTCCCGGGAAAGACTTTACGGGCATGTTCAGAAGAAAAATTCTCGATCCACAAAAGATTCGTCCAGATGGTACCAGATTTACATATTTGTCTTTCATAGACAATTTCTGGGCACACCCGTGACAAATAAAATTTGTTGTCATTAAAAATGTGACTCATTCGTAGATAAGTAAAAGTAAAAAATATTCTATTTCATCACCGAAAAATTTCATTGTTAGTTCGAGGCCACAGTGTCGTAGATAACCGACGACTATATTCGATGCGTAGTCATCATAAAATAAAAATTGAATTCTATTTAGTAGACAGTAATTTCGGTTACTGAACACACATTTTTTTTTATCAAGTTTTGAATCATAGTTATTTTTGAAAACGTTAATTATTAATTGCAATGATGATTTTTAATACTTACTTAATATTTACAATATTATTTATTACGACCGCTGTAAGATCCGACGAATTAGAGATTACTGATTACTCCAGCATACAAAAGTTTATATCAAACATTTGGCGTATGGAGTCGAGTTATAAATTGAACAATGACACTATCAGTGATGGTGAAATAAATAACATTACAAAGACAATATTCAATGATGCGCTGAATTTAATGGCAGAAGTGAATAAAATACCGCGGAGTGTTTGGCCAATCCCTTTTGGGGCGGAATATTTGATAAATTTTTTCAACTTACTGGACAATTATCAGTTCGCGAAGAATCATTTTCGCTGGGGTCAGTTTTCACGTAAACTTAACACTATAATTGATATATGTGAAGATATTCGTTGGTACGTCGAATCTTTACTTCGCATCCGTGATTATCATTTTTTCGACGATGATAATCTGATGAAATACTGTCCGATAATAACGAATGGTTCAACAGCAATGATGTTTCGTCAGAGAAAAAGTATAGTTAAAGAATATGAGGAATTTATTAAAAGTCTATGGGAAGTAACGTATGTAAGTATTGGGCAGCTGTCAAAAATTTGGGACTACTTATATCCTGGGAAAAAAATCTCTTAGTATTCTAATGAATTTTTCCTTACAAGGCTCACTTAGAGATACAAAAAAAGTTTATGTTGTATAGACTTAGCTATAATAGTGGGTTAGATAGGAATTTTTAAGGTTTAGGCAGTGACCCTAAAAAACATAAGTACACGGAGAGAAATTTATGGTAACGATTACAATAAATTATGGTAACCATTACCATAAAGATAGTAACCATCACCATAAATATGGTCACCGTTCCCATATTACACGGAAAAAAAAATATTGTGTTTATCGCTCACCAACGGAGAGCGACAAGTGTATCGTGATTAGTTCTAAATTGTATTGCTACTACCACAATATATATATAGATATGAATGAAACACTAGATACTTATAATAATGATCCTACGGATTGTGCATATACTTAAATGTATACTGATCGTCAGTTAACGTATCCATATCGTACCAAAACGGATCGTGATTATCGCGATCTACTTCTCAAGCGCCACCACTCATAACCAAATTATTAAACTTTATAATGCATATCTTGCAAATTATACAGTGTTTATTTATAAAATTATTAATTATTTAAAGTGCACAACGACAATGAAAAAACACTAATTATATATCTAATGCAAGAATTGCTGTTTTTTATCGATTAATTTTTTAATTTATCTTTGAAACAAAAAAAAGATTGTAAAATTTACATCAATTAATTACGTATATTCTATTACTTTACATTTCTTGATATTAAATAATAATTTTTTACTGCACCTATTAGAATTATTAATATGTGATTATTAATGCCAGCTAAAAATAAAATTGTAATGAAGTTAAAGTTGTAAATTTATCTATTTTAACCTCAAATTAGTTATAATAACAAAACGGATCGTTACTATAGCGAAACGATCTTATGATTTCGGGATCCGCCTGGATCGTGATAATCACGATCCGATAGACCAGCACTTTCCGTATACAACAGATACCCAACCGAGGAGAGTGAATATCACGATACCGTTGAGTGATGAGCGCAATATTTCTTTCTCCGTGTAAATAGGGTAAATGTGGGTATTACTGCGGTTTTTTAGATAGGTCTAACTTTAAAAAGGGTTTTATGGTAATCATTGCACGAAATCAGTGATATTTTTTTTTTATACTGAAATTTAACTAATTTTGAACATAAAAAACATCAAATTATGCAATAAATCAATTGTTTATTTAAATAATCAGTGATTTAAAAAAAAGTTCAGTAGCATGTATTACTGCGGGTCTGAAAACAGCGTACCCCTATTACTGCGTGCCAATTACTGCGAACGACCCAATTACTGCGTGTCTATTACTGCGGATAGCTCAAGATGGTCAAGAGTTGAGAATTTGTTAAAAATTTGGAAGAAAAACATTAGAGAAACAATTATAAGTGTATTAAAATAAGTAAAAACTATCTTTATTTCAAAAAATAAATATTACAACTAAACACAGCACTTTTAAATTACACTACTAAAATTGACCAGCATAGTTTTATAGCTACGATAAAATCATTTGTCTATTATACTAATTATTATTAATTTGTTTTTGTAATTCAAGTTCTGCAGCTTCAAGCTCAGCAATTTTCTTCTTTATTTCCGCAGCTTTTAATTTTTTCAGCAACCTTTCTTCTTTTAACTTTTGTTTCTCCTCCGCTTCTTTAATTTTTTGTTGCTGTTTTTCAAATTTTTCCTCGCATTTTTCATTCTTTTCGATTTTATGTTTTTTTTCTTACTAACATTCGTTTTATTATTAATTTTACCCATTTTTTCATCTACCACTTGATCACACTTTAACACACGTTATATTTTTGTAGGTTAGGATGTAAATATTTTCAGTCGCAGTAATAGGGACAAACCTGTACAACTAGAGGCGCTTCAATTACTGCGGAATTTTTTAAAAAACCGCAGTAATACATACACTATCGATTTTTAAGTACTAATTACTGCGGCAGTAATTAAAAAAAAAATTATTAATAAAAATCATGTTTTATTGAATTTTTGATATTAAATAAGTATTATCTTACTCCTACATAAAATAAATAAGCACAATAAAATTATATATTTATAATAAAAGGCCTATTCGTGTCACTGCTTTTGCCACAGAAACTCACAAAGTAGGCATAAATTTATATCTTTACCACGTGTCAATTTTAATTAGTTAAAAATAAATTGAATTAACAATTTTATTTATAAAACAATTGATCCATCTTATCTTTAAAGGTATAAGTTATTAGTAATAATTTATTTAAGCTTCAAGAACTAATATATCATTTATTTATTATCAAATTAAAAATATCCGCAGTATTACCCACAACCGCAGTAATACCCACATTTACCCTAATTTTAAAAATTGTAGTGAATTTTCTTTGAACTAATAGTATAAATTTTTTCTCACCTCGGCCAACAATTACATGTGATCTGAGACATTTCTTACTTTACTTCCCTATGTGTAATATACTACCTGTTATAGCTTTTTCGGTCTAAAATTAAACAAATATGATATTTTCTAAGATAAGGTAGCGAATAGATGAAAAAAAAAAATTAACCATTTAACCGGTTAAACCCTCAGCTAATTAGCCTAGTTAATTTGAGTTAACCGGTTAAGCCTTTGGCTGCTTAGCCAAGCTAATGAAGTTAACCGGTTAAATTAGCTAAGCTGACCAGCTAACCAGCTAATTAACCTGGTTAACTTTTTTAACCGGTTAAGTCGGTTTAGTTGTACAGCTCTACCAGAAAGTATGGGCCTATATCCCATAATTCCAAGTAATCATTACCATAACGTTATGGGATGATATTTCATAAACGTACTAGGAACGGTTACCACAAATTTCTCTCTGTGTAAGAAAATAATAAAAACTAAATAATCGATTGTAGATTGAAAATTCGGACAATTTTTGTGGTCAAACATGGTCATTCACTTTAGGTATCTATGATTTATATCGCCAAGTTATTATATCAAGTCTACACGAATATATATTGTTTCATTACATGGAGATACTGAATAAACGATGTCACGATCGTGAGTAAAAAATTTTATCAATCATTCAGGCAATTAAGAAATTACGCTAAAATAAAAATTTATGGTTTTAAGATGATACCTGGTATCTGAGAGGACCCGGATTAACAGAATTAACGCAGATACTACTACATACTAAAAAATTGCTCGCCGATACGCGACATTATCTTCATACATGTGATATCGGAGAACTTACGTGTAATTACAATATTACTTATTTGTATAATTAATCGATCTCAGTCATTTATTAGATAATAATTCATTCGCCTTACATTGTAAAAAATCGGGAGTGAATCCGGAGTAAATTCGGATTTTATTTCACTCCCAATTCACTCCGATCCGGAGTTTTAACATTTAAATTAATTTATATTAAACCATTGAACAATGTGTGTGTGTGTGTGTGTGTAAGTGCGGAGCGTGTTTGTACGAATGTGTGCGCGTGTGTATTCGGGTGTGTGTGTGTGCTGGTGTGTTTGTAAAAATGTGTGAGCGGGTGTGTGTGTGCGAATGTTTAAGTGTGTGTGCAAATGTGTGCGCGTGTGTGTTCGGGTGTGTAAATGTGTGCGCGTGTGTATTCGGGTGTGTGTGTGCTGGTGTGTGTAAAAATGTGTGTGCGGTTGTGTGTGTGCGAATGTTTAAGTGTGTGTGCAAATGTGTGCGTGTGTGTGTGAAATTTTATTTAGCGGGGTTATTGTTTATTAATAATATTTTCAAAACTCCCTCCGGAGTGAATTTCACTCTGAGGGGAGTAAATAATTGAAAATTCATTCACTCCGAATTTAATCCGCATTCACTCCGCGAATTTTTTACAGTGTAGCGGCTCCGAATTACGGTAAATTATCGTAATTTACGGTATCCGGAAGAATTACGGTATTATACGATGTTTTACAGCGAAAGTATTGAACTTAAACTGTGAATTTGCGGTAAGAGACCGGTGATTTAATGTAAAATTACAGCAAACTTGCAATATTTTACCGTAAAGTGAAAAATTGCACTGTAAAACTGTAAGAAAATAAAAAAGCATACGGTGCTTACGGTAAAATTTCCGAAAATGCCGTATTGTGCCGTTATCCAGAGTAAATTCCTGTATATTTACCGAATTTTATGGTATATTGCGGTAATTTACCGTAATTCAGACCCGTCAGGGCGTTGATTGATTTAAATTTCTTAGATGGTGAGGTGTCTCATTATGAATTAGAGCGGATGATACAGACAGTAATAATCAAAGAAGAAGATTTAACTACTGATGGGTCCTGTAGTCACAATTGTAATTTACGTTACATAGATACGATTAATACTACAGAATGTGATGAATATCAAAATTGTCAGTATATTAGTAGCAGTTACGATATATGCGAAACGGTAATTATGTTTACTACTTACAAATATATAGATAATTAGAGTCATGTGGGGCAAATGTGCGCACACTTGGCCTACGTGACTCTAAGTAGGACATGCAGGTACTTCTTGGCATACTCTAGCGCCATCTTGCTTGCGCGATAGATAACTAAACATTTATATTATTTCAGATGAGTGATTCAAGACGTTATTCGTGGTTTAATGACAGCAATGGAATAGTTTATGGTAACGGAACTGGAGGATGTGATTCCCCCTTGAAATCAGTGTCCAGTGAACTGGCATTCTTTAAATTCCGTTACTGTGATTATTGCGTGTGCACTTGTCTTAAAAAAACTAACGATATAGAAACGATTTCTGCGATTAGCTTCAGAGAACAAGTTTCCGATATCGATAATGACATGTTGAGTATTTGATATAAATATGAAAATAAATAGTGAATTTAATGTCATGAAATTCTTATTGCTTCAATTATACTTTCAGGCTTGTTGTAGGTGTCAGATTTATTGAGAAAAATCACATGATTCATGTTCAAATAAAAGAGAAACCAATAAATAGTTCTAATGATTATTATAAGTATTCGTGGAAAGAATTGGAAAATATTCAATACGATGAAACAGGAAATATTTTTTATAATTCTGACAACACTGTACTCAAACCGGGAATTGACTATGGGCATCCTAAGATTGTTAATTTTGATGACTTGATTGCACCAAGAGGTTATGTTATAACTGGGGTAAGATTACGATTCGCGGCTTATGGAGACAAAAAGCCAGACTTAGAAGTTGCAGCTATCGAACTGCAAATCCGCGTCACGCCTTTTGATTACAACACAGGAAAACTCATTAATCTGACCCAGACTCACTGGATTGTTCCAGAATATACCTCGAGGTTTGTATATTTACGTTACCTCTTAGTCGCTCAAGTTAACTCGGCCCTCGTCCAAGAGAGACTGAACCTCGGCATGCCCCCACTACCGAAAATTTCTAGACTGCGCAAGCGTAGAGAAAAGTGGGGGAGTATTTAGTACACAGAATACCCAGAGTGGGAGTTAAAACCGAAATTGCTCGAGGTCACTCTCTTGCGGAGACTATTTTAACAACTGAGTAATTATTGTAACCTCAGATCATGAGCATTCATTACTTTTAGGAGGGAATTGACCCTGACTGATCCAGACAATCCATTGAAATTACCAGTTAATGTAATTGATTCAAAAAAAGATCAGTTCATAAGATTCCGTAATTCGGATTTGAAAAAAGATGCCGGACAATCAACAGTACCGTTTTTTGATGCGCAAGATGTAGAGGGCTCTCCATTATATCCTTTAGGTGGAATGGGAATAATTCATCGCGGCCATGAGGGTTATGGCGGATTTTTGGCCTTCAAAATTTATGATGTAAATTTGGTTGACGTATTAAAATATAAGGTCGATTAAAATTATACCAGAGAAAGAATTAACCGCAAAATTTACTCCCATTACCGGGCATTTCTAAACTGCGCATGCGCAAAAAAGTGGGGGAATTTTCAGTACTCAGAATACCTAGAGTGGGAGTAAAAACCGAAAACACCCGAAGCAGATTCTCGTGCTTGGAAAATTTTTATTTAAAAAATATTGTGCTTTTTTGTGATCATCGATAATAAAAAAACTAATTTCTTTATATATTTTTAATTAATTTATTAACAGTAATTATGTTCATTTACAAATTGTAGACTAAGACACAGTCACTGTAATTAATAATAAAAATATTATTGTTATTTTTATCGTTATTTTTATAATTAATAGCAGGATAAAAAGCCACAAACACCCGAAGTACTTGCAGTAATTTCCGATAATGTCTGACGACTTACTCTCGGGAAAGACTTTACGGGCATGTTCAGAAGAAAAACTCTCGATCCACAAAAGATTCGTCCAGATGGTACCAGATTTACATATTTGTCTTTCATAGACAATTTCTGGGCACGCCCGTGACCCAATTATCTAAAAAAAAAAAAAAGTGGCCGCTTCTTACCTCCGTCCATTAGTTGACTTCTAAGAAATTAATAAAATTTGTTGTCATTAAAAATGTGACTCATTCGTAGATAAGTAAAAGTAAAAAATATTCTATATCATCACCGAAAAATTTCATTGTTAGTTCGAGGCCACAGTGTCGTAGATAACCGACGACTATATATTCGATGCGCAGTCATCATAAAATAAAAATTGAATTCGTTTTAGTAGACAGTAATTTCGGTTACTGAACACATATTATTTTTTATCAAGTTTTGAATCATAGTTATTTTTGAAAACGTTAATTATTAATTGCCACGATGATTTTGAACACTTACTTAATATTTACACTGTTATTTATTGCAACCGCTGTAAGATCCCACGAATTAGAGATTACTCATCTCCGTAGCATAGAAAAGTTTATAGGAAACATTTGGCGTATGGGGTCGAGTTATAAATTGGACAATGACACTATCAGTGATGGTGAAATAAATAACATTACAAAAACAATATTCAATGATGCGCTGAATTTAATGGCAGAAGTAAATAAAATACCGCGGAGTGTTTGGCCAATCCCTTTTGGGACGGAATATTTGAAAGATTTTTTCAACTTACTGGACAATTATCAGTTCACGAAGAATCATTTTGGCTGGGGTCAGTTTTCACGTAAACTCAACACTATAATTGATATAAGTGAAGATATTCGTTGGTACGTCGAATCTTTACTTCGCATCCGTGATAATCATTTTTTCGACGATGATAATCTGACGAAATACTGTCCGATACTTACGAATAGTTCAAGAGCAATGATGTTTCGTCAGAGAAAAAGTATAGCTCAAGAATATGAGGAATTATGTGAAAGTATATGGGAAGTAATGTATGTAAGTATTCCCTGATTAAAAATATTCATTGAAAAGGATTGAAAATTATTTCAATTTTTTTCAATCCCTCGGCGGTTTTGTAAAGTATTGAATGGAATTGAAATTTCGATCATTTGAATACCTTCTAATTCTTAAAATGGAATTCAAAAGTATTGAAAAGAATTCAATCTTTCATCATTTCAATACCTTCCAATATGGAATTATTTTGGTTTTGAGAAGGATTCAGAAAGATTCAAAAATTTCAATTCATTTGAATTCTTTTCAATCCCATACGTGACTCTAAAATTTGAAACTTTTTTGGTATCACTGATTAAACAACTGACTCCGATTGAATTAAACAGAATTAAATTTTTAATTCTATTTAATTCAGATAAATTCTGTTAATTCGGTACCTAACTTAGAAATGAATTCTGTCTAATTCGGCAGGAAAACCAGAATTTGTCAAAATTAAAACGAATTTAAATAATTCTATTCGGTTTAATTCTGATTAATTCGAAAATAATTCTCCAATTTCTGGTTCTGAATCCGAATTAAACTGAATTAAAACGAATTTGAAATTTTTAAATCGGTTTTGTTCTGTTTAATTCAAATTCAAATTTTCAATTCAGTTGAATTCTGTTTTGCAGAATTCGACAGAATTAAATTTTTAATTCTATTTAATTCAGATAAATTCTGTTAATTCGGTACCTAAATTAAAAATGAATTCTGTCTAATTCGGCAGGAAAACCAGAATTTGTCCGAATTAAAACGAGTTTAAATAATTCTATTCTGGTTCTGAATCTGAATTCAAATGAATTTGAAATTTTTCAATCGGTTTTATTCTGTTTAATTCAAATTCAAATTTTCAATTCAGTTGAATTCTGTTTTGCAGAATTCGATTGAATTAAACAGAATTAAATTTTTAATTCTATTTAATTCAGATAAATTCTGTTAATTCGGTACCTAACTTAGAAATGAATTCTGTCTAATTCGGCAGGAAAACCAGAATTTGTCAAAATTAAAACGAATTTAAATAATTCTATTCGGTTTAATTCTGATTAATTCAAAAATAATTCTCCAATTTCTGGTTCTGAATCCGAATTAAACTGAATTTGAAATTTTTAAATCGGTTTTATTCTGTTTAATTCAAATTCAAATTTTCAATTCAGTTGAATTCTGTTTTGCAGAATTCGACAGAATATAACAGAATTAAAATTTTTAATTCGGTCGAATTCAGTTGTTTAATCAGGGATTAAAAAGTATTCAGAAATATTAAAAATACCAATTCATTTGAATCTTTTCCAATTCCTCGTAAGTTTAGAAATTCTTATATTATTTTGGGATTGAAAAGTATTAATTTTATGTCTAAATGAAAACCTTTGGGAATAGAAAGTATTCAAAAGAATTCAATTCTCATCTTTTTTAATACTTTTCAATGAATATTTTTAATCAGGGTTGGGCAGCTACAAAAAATTTGGGACATCTTATTTCCTGGGAAAAAAATCTCCTAGTATTCTAATAAATTATTCCTTACAAAGCTCACTTAGAGCTACAAAAAACGTTTATGTTGTATACCCTAGCGGATCCGAATTACGGTAAATACAGTAATTCACCGTAACTTACCGTAATTTACCGTAATTCCGCTAGGCGCCGCAAATTACGGTAAATTACGGTGAATTACTGTATTTACCGTAATTCGGATCCGCTAGGGTAGGTTTAGCTATAATAGGGGGTAAAATAGGAATTCTTAAGGTTTAGGCAGTGAGCCTAAAAAATATAAGTAAGAAAATAATAAAAATTAAATAATCGGCTGTAGATTGAAAATTCGAACAATTTTTGTGGTCAAACATGGTCATTCACTTTAGGTATCTATGATTTATATCGTCAAGTTATTATATCAGGTCTACACGAATATATACTGTTTCATTATATGGACATACTGAATCATCGATGTCGCAATCGTGAGTAAAAAATTTTATCAATCATTCAGCCAATCAAGAAATTACGCTAAAATAACAATTTATGGTTTTAAGATGATACCTGGAATCAGAGAGTAAATTCAGATTTTATAAAGATAATACTAAGAACTTCACGTTTGCTCACCGATACACGACATTATCTTCATAAATGTGACATCGGAGAACCTACGTGTAATTACAATATTACTTATTTGTATACACGGAAAGAAATTTTCGTTAAAAATTACCATTAAATTCACTGTAATCGTGGGACATAATGCGGCGCTTTTATTTATTACCATTTTCAAATTAAAAATTACGGAAAAATTTATTTATTTTGTGGTTAGACTTTATAAAATTTACCGAAAACCGAATAAAATTTACAGTAGACTACGGTAAAATTTGTTGAAAAAAAATTTGGCAAATCCAAAAGTGCACACCTGGAACGCTCATGTAATATTATGGTTTTGTAATCATTTTACTTTTATTAATTTTTTATCCGAATGTTTTTTTCAAATAAGTTGAAAAAAAATGTATCTTTTTAATCGACACGAAATATTTTTTAACGGTACGTTACCGGTGATTTGTCTTTACTTACTAAAAAAATAATAGTTAACTTATTTAAAAAAAAAAAAAAAAAAAAAAAAGAAATAGCGCTTGCGAAGCGTGGAATTCAAATGAACTAAAAACTCTATATATCTATTTGTGGAGAAAAAATGGCGACTTTGTTCCCTAACGGACCCAAATTACGGTAAATTACGGTAATCCACCGTAAAATGCCGATTTACCGTAAATTACGGTGGGTTTACCGTAATTTACCGTAAAATACGGAAATGCGGTAATCCACCGTAAATTACGGTAATTCGGTAGTCTACCCGTATTTTTTTACGGTAGACTTATCGTATTCGACGGTAAATTTACGGTATACCCGCCGTAATTTACGGTAATCAACCTAAAGTACCGATTTACCGTAAATTACGGTGGATTTACCGTAATTTACGGTAAATTTACCGTAAAATACGGTGGATTTGCCTAATTTACGGTAAATCTACTCGAATTTTGCGGTATTCTACGGTAGCTTTACGGTAAAATTACCGTAAATTTACGGTAAATCAGGTCTGCTAGGGTTATTAGTTAAAACCATCAGTTTTAAGTTTTTATTTAATTATTAATGAACTTGACGTTTTAAAGTAGTGATATTCGAAAGGGTACCTAAGAATTAAAATCCGAAGTTAATAAAAAAAAATAAAAGTGATTTATCAACTCTTTCAAGAGATATCATGCTCACATACGTACAGACCAACTGACGTCCAAGTAAAATTTTTTTCAATTAACTTTTTTTTAATAACAGCCTAAATAAAAAAACTTATAACTATGTCACAATTATTCAATGGAGTTTCTTTTTGCTATTGCAATAGCAGACCTGATTTACTGTATATTTACGGTAATTTTGCCGTAAAATACCGTAAAATTCGAGTAGATTTACCGTAAATTACGGTCAACCCACCGTAATTTACAATAAATCGGTACTTTACGGTGGATTACCGTAAATTACGACGGGTATACCGTGAATTTACCGTCGAATACGATAAATCTACCGTAAAAAATTCGGGTGGATTACCGAATTACCGTAATTTACGGTGGATTTACCGTAATTTACGGTAAATCGGCATTTTACGGTGGATTACCGTAATTTACGGTGGGTTTACCGTAATTTGGGTCCGTTAGGGTGGTGCTTTTTTTTTTAATTAAGTGCTATATAAAATAGTGATGATGATTGAAGTTGACCGAAACTCAGTTTTAAAATTTGGTGACAGTAGAGCACTACCGCTTCGAGGTGTGCAATTATCTCACTTACTGACAAATTATTAGGTCGTGCCATTCGCCCACGATTAAAATGAATTTAACGATAATTTTTAAAGAAAATTTCTTTCCGTGTAATTAATCGATATTAGTTATCTAGATAATAATTAATTCGCCCTAGCGGCACCGAATTACTGTAAATTACCGTAATTTACGGCAGACTTGCAGTATTTTACCGTAAACTGAAGTGTGGCGCTGTAAAACTGTAAAAAAATAAAAAAGCATACGGTGCTTACGGTAAAATTGCCGCAAATTGCCGTATTGTACCGTAATTCAGAATTAAATGACGTATATATGCCGCACGAATATCGAATTTTACGGTATATTGCGGTGATTTACCGTAAATCGGACCTGCCAGAGCGTTGATTGATTTAAATTTCTTAGATGGTGAGGTGCCTCATTATGAATTAGAGCGGATGATACAGACAGTAATAATCAAAGAAGAAGATTTAACTACTGATGGGTCCTGTAGTCACAATTGTAATTTACGTTACATAGATACGATTAATACTACAGAATGTGATGAATATCAAAATTGTCAGTATATTAGTAGCAGTTACGATATATGCGAAGCGGTAATTATGTTTATTACTTACAAATATATAGATAATTAGAGTCATGTGGGGCAAATGTGCGCACACTTGGCCTACATGACTCTAAGTACGACATGCAGGTATTTCTTGGCATACACAGAAAAAAAAGTTATCTTGAGTCAAGAAAATATTTTCGAAGACAAACGTTTTCGGGAACCAAGTCAAGATTTTCTTGAGCCAAGAAAATTTGTCTTGGTTAAAAAAAATTCGTCTTGGTCGGAGAAAATTTCTACTTTATCTGAGAAAATTTAGGTCTCCAAAAAAATTTTCTTGAATCAAGAATATTTACCTTCAGTCGAGAATTTTTTTTTGTCTGTGTAGTCTAGCGCCATCTTGCTTGCGCGATAGATAACTAAACATTTATATTATTTTAGATGAGTAATTCAAGACGTTATTCGTGGTTTAATGACAGCAATGGAATAGTTTATGGTAACGGAACTGGAGGATGTGATTCCCCCTTGAAATCAGTGTCCAGTGAACTGGCATTCTTTAAATTCCGTTACTGTGACTATTGCATGTGCACTTGTCTTAAAAAAACTAACGATAAAGAAACGATTTCTGCGATTAGCTTCAGAGAACAAGTTTCCGATATCGATAATGACATGTTGAGTATTTAATATAAATATGAAAGTATATAGTGAATTTAATGTCATGAAATTTTTATTGCTTCAATTATACTTTCAGGCTTGTTGTAGGTGTCAGATTTATTGAGAAAAATCACATGATTCATGTTCAAATAAAAGAGAAACAAATAAACAGTTCTAATGATTTTTATAAGTATTCGTGGAAAGAATTGGAAAATATTCAATACAATGAAACAGGCAAAAATTTTTACAATTCTGACAACACTGTACTCAAACCGGGAATTGACTATGGGCATCCTAAGATTGTTAATTTTGATGACTTGATTGCACCAAAAGGTTATGTCATAACTGGGGTAAGATTACGATTTAGGGTTGATGGAGACAAAAAGCCAGACTTAGAAGTTGCAGCTATCGAACTGCACATCCGCGTCACGCCTTTTGATTACAACACAGGAAAACTCATTAATCTGACCCAGACTCACTGGATTGTTCCAGAATATACCTCGAGGTTTGTATATTTACGTTACCTCTTAGTCGCTCAAGTTAACTCGGCCCTCGTCCGAGAGAGACTGAACCTCGGCATGCCCCCACTACCGAAAATTTCTAGACTGCGCAAGCGTAGAGAAAAGTGGGGGAATATTTAGTACACAGAATACCCAGAGTGGGAGTTAAAACCGAAAATGCCCGAGGTCACTCTCTTGCGGAGACTATTTTAACAACTACGTAATTATTGTAACCTCAGATCATGAGCATTCATTACTTTTAGGAGGGAACTGATCCTGACTGATCCAGACAATCCATTGAAATCACCAGTTAATGTAATTGATTCAAAAAAAGATCGGTTCATAAGATTCCGTAATTCGGATTTGAAAAAAGATGCCGGACAATCAACAGTACCGTTTGTTGATGCGCAAGGTGTAGAGGGCGCTCCATTATATCCTTTGGGTGGAATGGGAATAATTCATCGCGGCCATGAGGGTTATGGCGGATTTTTGGCCTTCAAAATTTATGATGTAAATTTGGTTGACGTATTAAAATATAAGTTCGATTAAAATTACACCAGAGAAATAATTAACCGCAAAATTTGCTCCCGTTTCCGGGCATTTCTATACTGCGCATGCGCAAAAAGTGGGGGAATTTTCAGTACTCAGAATAGCTAGAGTGGGAGTAAAAACCGAAAACACCCGAAGCAGATTCTCGTGCTAGGAAAATTTTTATTAAAAAAATATTGTACTTTTTTGTGGTTATCGATAATAAAAAAAATAATTTCTTTACATATTTTTAATTAATTTATTAAAACTAATTATGTTTAATTACAAATTGTAGACTAGACACACTCACTAATTAACAACAAACTATTATTTATTATTATTAATTATTTATTATTAAAAAATTATGATTGTAAGTTAATTAAAAAATTAAATAATCAAATTTTGGTCAGTTAATTATTCAAAAATAAAAGCCAAGTGCATCATTATTATTAATTAACAAATAATTACTAATTAATAATTTAAAAAAGTTATGATTAATTTTAAAAAAATTATTGTATATAATTGTCATGATATTTTATTGATTGTTAGTCATTTTTACTATATATATTTATATATTTATTAATGCTCATTGCTTGTCATTTTTTTAGTACAAATAATTATTTTTTTTCTGCTATTTAATTATTTTGATTTTTTTTTACTGTAATTATTAATACTGTACTTAAGTGTACTGTGATTGTTGTTTTATTTTAAATAATGAACACATTATTTTTTTTTATCAGTTTATAAAAATAAAGTGACAAATTTTTTTTTTATACAAAAATAATGAAGAAAAAAAAACTGGTGTTTAATTCTTGTAAAAAAATTAATGTAGCGGCCAAACTAATGAGTTTACGATAAAAATGAATGAGAAGTTTTTTGTAGAGAATTCAATTTACTACAACTTTTGTCTGATATACTTTTTTGATAAATTAAATATTTTAGCCACGGCGGGCATTTGAATGATTTATGAAAAAATTTTTTTGGAAATCTACTGTTTTGATAAAAGTAAAAAAAAAATATATCACTTTATTGTTATATAACCAATGGATATATGTATATATTTTTATTATGTATATATATTTAGGCATAAACAAATAAAATTGATGATTAAAAAAAAAGTAAATTGTGCAAAATTAATTTTTAATTGATTGATTATTCATAAAAAATTTTATTATTAATATTTTAAGTGAAAAAAAAACATTAAGTAGGCACGAGTTGAGATCAATAATATACAATTACATTAAATTAATTGATTGATTAATTAATAGATAACTAGATTATTAATTAAAATATTATTTGACAGTATAACTATTCTTTTTTTTGTACATTTATTTTATAAATATAACACCGGCTATGAGAATTCCATGACCTTTAAAATGAGTACCCACATGCCATATATATTTTTGATAATTCAAAAACTTGATATATATTTAGATATATATATTTTTTGAAAAATATCACAAATAAACGCGACTTGCGGGTACTCATTTTAAAGAGAATTCCACACCCTTTACAACGAGTACCCACATGCCATATATATTTTTGATAACTCAAATACTTCATATATATTTATATATGTATACTTTAGAAAATATAAAAAATAAGTAGAGCTTGTGGGTACTCATTTAAAAGAGAATTTGGTGCCCTTTAAAATGAGTACCTACACTCCGTATATATTTTTGATAATTCAAAGACTTCATATATATTTATATATATATATACTTTAGGAAATATAAAAAATAAGTAGAGCTTGTGGGTACTCATTTTAAAGAGAATTTTGTGCCCTTTAAAATGAGTACCCACATGCCATATATATTTTTGAAAATTCAAAAACTTGATATATATCTTCATATATATATTCTAAAATATATAAAAAATGAGTACGGCTTGTGGGTACTCATTTTAAAGAGAATTTTATTTTCTATCACTCTACATATATATAGTGAGCATAAGAGTAAAAAAATCGTTACTAGAGTGAAGTTGGCAGCACAAGCCAAAGGCGAGCGCTGCCATCACTTGAAGTCAAAGTATATAATTATTAAATTACTAATGATAAAATTTGATAAAAATCAATTACTTGATTTACAATAGAATAGTTATACTGCCAATAATTAATAAATCATTATTATTTATAATAATAATGAAATAAATAACAATAAAAAAAAATTTCCACTTAATTAAAAATAAATATTATTACTATTAGTTTTAGTATTAAGTAAACGAATGATTATAGTATATTACACACCAAGGGAGGAAAATAGGGCTCGAACCCGCGCGCGTAATTTCCCTGAGCCGGAGGCGAGGGCAGCAAACACGCGGATTGAAGATTCTAATTTTTTTTTATTAACTATCCCATTAATTATTTTTAATTATTTGTATTTATTTTTTTTTGTTATTAAATTTCTGACTGTCAAATTCTTAGATTTATTTAATCAACAATAGTGAACACAGATGTTAATTAGTCTTGTGTTTTAAAATATAAATTTTATTTTAAGACACTAAAGATTAAAATAATTCAATTTCTTTCTTGTCTTAAAATAAAAAATTATTTATTTTATTTTATTTTCAAATTTTATATTTTTATTTTTTTGTTATAAAAAAATTTTATTTATTTATATATTTATTATATTCAAACAATTTTTATTTGTTACTATTATATCTATTTAGTGTTCATATATTTATTTATTTCACTGGAATGTTCATATATATATATATATGTATATATATTTAAGTACCTAGGGTGATAGAGAATTTCACGCCCTTTAAAATGAGTACCCACATGCTGTATATATTTTTGATATTTTAAAAACTTGATATATATTTATATATATATACTTTGGAAAATATCAAAAATAAATAAGGCATGTGGGTACTCATTTCAAAGAGAATTTCACGCCCTTTAAAATGAGTACCCACATGCTATATATATTTTTGATTTTTCAAAAACTTGATATATATTTATATATATACACTTTGGAAAATATCAAAAATAAATAAGGCATGTGGGTACTCATTTCAAAGAGAATTTCACGCCCTTTAAAATGAGTACCCACATGCTATATATATTTTTGATATTTTAAAAACTTGATATATATTTATATATATATATATACTTTGGAAAATATCAAAAATAAATATGGCTTGTGGGTACTCATTTTAAAGAGAATTTAATGCCCTCTAAAATGAGTACCCACATGCTATATATATTTTTGATTTTTCAAAAACTTGATATATATTTATATATATACACTTTGGAAAATATCAAAAATAAATAAGGCATGTGGGTACTCATTTCAAAGAGAATTTCACGCCCTTTAAAATGAGTACCCACATGCTATATATATTTTTGATATTTTAAAAACTTGATATATATTTATATATATATATATACTTTGGAAAATATCAAAAATAAATATGGCTTGTGGGTACTCATTTTAAAGAGAATTTAATGCCCTCTAAAATGAGTACCCACATGCTATATATATTTTTGATTTTTCAAAAACTTGATATATATTTATATATATACACTTTGGAAAATATCAAAAATAAATAAGGCATGTGGGTACTCATTTCAAAGAGAATTTCACGCCCTTTAAAATGAGTACCCACATGCTATATATATTTTTGATATTTTAAAAACTTGATATATATTTATATATATATATATACTTTGGAAAATATCAAAAATAAATATGGCTTGTGGGTATTCATTTTAAAGAGAATTTAATTTCCTATAAATTTACATATATATATCTATATATATATATATATATATATATATATATATATATATATAGATATATTATATATCTATCAATAATAATTAATAACTAAATTAGTTTAAATATAATTTAATTGTCAATGATTAATAATTATTAATTTGTTTGTTCGATTAATAAATAAATTACTAAAAAATAAATTTAAAAAAAAATTATTCACATGCTAGTTTACCATCAAAACTACTTAATGCGATAGCAAATGCCTGTAATGCACATAATGGAAAACGATAGTCCATTGTAAATACGTCTTCAGCAACTCGTCCAAATTGCATTACAACGTAATCGGCTATAAATTTTATTCATTATAAAATAAGTATCAATAAAGATTGAAATAAAATAAAAAAAAAAACTTACTGTCAGTATCATGGACCACTTGAAAATTTTTAACCGATGCCTGGGTCACTCTACCATGAAAATTAAGTACATATGATTGGGTATCATCATTCCATACAGGAGTTTTATTATGTAATTCTATTAAATTGTCCATATTTTTCATTTTCCAACTCTCTGAAATTATTTTTATTATTTATTATTTACAAGAAACTCTATATATTTATATATGTAAATTAATAGAAAATTTGATTCCCTTTAAAATGAGTACCCACAAGCTATACTTATTTTTGATATTTTTCAAAACATATATATGTAAATATATATCAAGTATTCAAATTATCAAAAATATATATGGCATGTGGGTACTCATTTTAAACGGCGAGAAATTCTCTTTAAATTGAGTACTCACAAGCTATATTTATTTTTTATATTATTTAAAACACATATATGTAAATATATATCAAGTATTCAAATTATTAAAAATATATATGGCATGTGGGTACTCATTTTAAACGGCGAGAAATTCTCTTTAAATTGAGTACTCACAAGCTATATTTATTTTTGATATTTTTCAAAATATATATATATATATATATATAAAAATATGTCGTTTTTGAATTATCAAAAATATATACGGAGTGTGGGTACTCATTTTAAAGAGAATTTGATGCTCTTTAAAATGAGTACCCACATGCTATATATATTTTTGATATTTCAATACCTTGATATATATTTATATATATATATATATATATATATATATACTTTGGAAAATATTAAAAGTAAATATAGCTTGTGGGTACTCATTTTAAAGGGCAAGAAATTCCCTTTAACATGAGTACTCACAAGCTATACTTATTTTATATATTTTTTAAAATATATATATAAATATATATCAAGTTTTTAAAATATCAAAAATATATATGACATGTGGGTACTCATTTTAAAGGGCAAGAAATTCCCTTTAACATGAGTACTCACAAGCTATACTTAATTTTCATATTTTTCAAAATATATATATTTATATATAAAAATATGTCGTTTTTTAATTATCAAAAATATATACGGAGTGTGGGTACTCATTTTAAAGAGAATTTTGTGCCCTTTAAAATGAGTACCCACATGCCATATATATTTTTGATATTTCAATACCTTGATATATATTTATATATATATACTTTGGAAAACATAAAAAATAAGTATAGCTTGTGGGTACTCATTTTAAAGGGCACATAATTTTCTATCATTTGACACACTCAAATATATACATATACATTTGCATATATATTTGTAATATAATTAAATTACCTAAAAGTGTTTCCGAATCATCACGTGGACAAATCGATATTCTTTTTTGATCCGGTGTCATTCCAGGAATAATGACAGTCATTTTTCTAGGGCCTTTGAAACCTAAGACATTCGTATCATAAACAACGGCCGCCAATTCTTGCCTCGGATTCGCTCTTTCATTATGTTTTTTATCATCTTTCATCAATGAGTATCCGTTATCAAAGACCGTGAATTGGGTTCCTATTAAATTCGATCGTAATTTACCAACAAATGACTCTGCGTCACGTGATAAATCCGTTGGGTCCGTAGATATCAAGTAATTACTCGTTTTACTTTTTTTACGTTTTCGCGCTGCCAGCAAAAATACCTAAAAAAAAAATATATATAAAATTACTGATTAATTTTTTTAAACAAAAATATGAAAATTAAATTTTGTAATTAATTACTCGCATGTCTAAAATTTAGTGTCGACTATCAAAGGGTCTGACCCTAATTTTTATTTAAATATTAATTCCATCAAAATTAATTACCAATAATTATAATTTCCATTTTTTAAACCTCATTAATTTTCCCCGATTTTTTAAAATCAATTTATTTTTTTAAATTTAAAATTCCCGCCATTAAATTTTTTTTTGAATTTTTGGCGCGAATTGAAATAAAAAAAATGATAAAATTTTAATTTTAATATCAAAAAATAAAAAAAAAAAAATTTACCTTTTTACCGTAGTCACGTTCGAGATGCAAAAAATACGTGGGGTAAAATCCGCGGTCCATTCCCTTGCGGTCTCTTGTAATCCGACATTTGTAATGCATTTTTTTATTCGCGGGTTGCAGTACAAATTGTTCGATATTACCCTCGACATTACCCTCGAGTTCCGGGCTCTAGAAAAAATAAAAATTTAAAATAAAACAGGAAAATTCTCTGAATAATAAAATAATTTACATTTGAATTATTTTCGCGGTTGACAATGACCGCGTCAGGATCCGAAGGCGCGACAGGTAGAGTCGATCTCAGAGATATAGATTCTCTGTCGCCGGCAATTCTTGTGTCCAGTGGTGATGATTCTTCGTCAGCGCAGTCTCCAGTTTCTAGTGTCTCATCAAAAACGCTGTCTGCGTGTTGCAATTCGACGGTCGGAGTCTTCATGTCGCTTATTTTTGAATTACTTTTTGTTGGTGACATTGTATATTGCATTGATCCGTCGTAGACTATTTTAAAATAATAAATAATTTATTAACCCGCGAATTTTTAAATTATTTAAAATTATTAATTTTTTTTTTAATTTTACTTGGAATTTAATGGAATAAAAAATATTTATTACTAGCGTAGTTGTAGATCTTATAACTAAATAAAAATAAATAATAATAATAATAATAATAATAATAATAATAATAGGGGAGCGCGGGGTCACCCAAATTTTGAAAAGTCTATCAAATAATAGATTTTGAATTTAATTTTATTTTATACTCTCATTGAATTAGAGGTAATTAATGAGCCCTAACGTTAAAAATTAATTAAAATTACTTACTAATAATAATTAATAAATAAAAAATTGATCGACTTTTGATCTAAAAATCAAGGACATTATCATAAAGTTATTTATATATTTTTCAATAAAAAAAGAGCTTATAATTGATATGTATATACTAGGGTGGCCCAAAAAAACCGACTATTTTTTTTTTTTTCGAGTCTCTAATGAAAATTTGTTAGTTTAAGATGTCTTAAGAAGCCTCTCCAAAAATCAGCTCGATAAAAAATTTTCAAGAGGTCGCTCACGAATTTTGAAAATATCAAAAATAATTGGAATTCGGATTTTTTGTATCTGAATTTTTTCTTTCTCGTGGAAGCAATATTTTATATCTGTAAAATTATTACTATGCTGAAAATTTCAGCCCAATATTTAAATATTTAAACGGCGCTCAAGAATTTTGAATATTAACTGATAATATGTAACTAATAGTTTAAATTAGTTTTTATAACTCAATTATTGTCATTTCACTTAAATATAACTTTTGCATAACCAAAAATATACAGGACAGTCTTAAACAATAAAATTTTGTAAGTTTTGAATAAGCGAAAAAACCTACAAATTGAATTAAAAAATAAAAAAGTGTGTAAATAAATTATTATTTCTATTTATCGGGTTGTATTTTTATTCATTATGATACAAATTGATGGTAAAAAAATTGAGAAGGTTTATTATTAATATTCAAGGGTCGCTCGAAAATGTCCAAGAGACAGTACTCGGAAACATTCAAAATTCTTGAGCGACGTTTAAATATTTTAATTTTGAGCTGAAATTTTCAGGGTAGTCATGATTTCATAAATATAAACTATAGCTGTCACGAGAAAGAAGAAATTTATAACAAAAAAATCCAAATTTCGATCATTTTTGATATTTTCAAAATTCGTGAGCGACCTCTTGAAAATTTTTTATCGAGCTGATTTTTGGAGAGGCTTCTCAAAACATCTTAAACCAACAAATTTTCATTAAAGACTCGATAAAAAAAAAATAGTCGGTTTTTTTGGGCCACCCTAGTATATAATCTACAGATATTTCTTAATCCATTTTAATTTTTATAAAAGTATAATTTTCAATCCTTTTTTTTTAAATTAAGTTTATTTTCTCAAAAATTAGTTGGGGTCGTACCGATCAAAGTTATGGGGTCACAACGGTCAATTCATTCACTTGTTAATCAATATCTTATTTAACAAGCAATTAATTAATTAAGGTGAGCTTTTTTAAAAATTTAAGCTAAAAATTTTTTTGTTCATCAGGGGCATTTTCTTATACAACATCGTAACATTTTTGTTACAATATTAATGAACAAATAAATAAATTATAGATGCCTTGTAAGCGAGTACGGAAAACGGAAAAAAAAGTTAAATGTTGTTAATTATTAATTTTACATTTTTTTCTTTACTTCTTAAGTTTCAGTTGACCAAATAAAATTTTAATTTGATAAAATTTCAGCAATACGACTTTAGATTCTTAATTTTTTATTTGAAATTAACAGTGACCGGGGCGACCCCACGCTCCCTTAATTGTGAATTTTAAGTTTTAGGTCACTCCTAATTATTATAATAATTTGACAGCTGTTACATTTAAATAATCAATAAATATATCAACACATTATTTTTCAAGGCAGTAAACAATATCATTGATTCTCCAGAAATATTGTCAGATATCAACATCCCGAATAAGAACCTAAGGGAAAATAGACTTTTAGAAATACTCCAATAAGTCATTTATACAAAACGGACCCAGGAACAGAATTTTGG
Organism: Microplitis mediator; assembly: GCF_029852145.1. Classification (NCBI taxonomy): domain Eukaryota; kingdom Metazoa; phylum Arthropoda; class Insecta; order Hymenoptera; family Braconidae; genus Microplitis; species Microplitis mediator. Next base: position 1,201,354 of record NC_079969.1, on the reverse strand, counting down.
ACTAGACAAAGAATACTCAAAAACTATAAATTTTTTCGGCGGGTCTCTTAATTCATTCAAAGTCAATTCAAGTGGAAACGGAAGCCAGAGTGAAAGCTGAGCCCAGCAATTAAGAATAATTAGAATATTCAAATACTTTGTTATTTTTTTTTTAGTAAATTATTCCTCAAGATCATCTGTTATCTATCGTAGTTTCTTTTTTGTTTTATTCGCTGTAATAACGCAAATGTAACTGTAAAATTTTTAAATTACTCAAAGCGTAAATTAATAAATTAATAAATAAATAAACATTACTGTTGATTTTTGAATTTCATTTTTGTTATAAAAAACCTAGGACCCAACACCATTACTTATAAATTAAATGATATTTAAATCCTACATATTCTTCTACCCTGTGCTACAATTAATGTACTTTCAAATTGACACTACCCATACACCAATAAAGTATTTCCTCTATAAGATCCCTAATATAAATTTTTCTGTAATCATACTTTTGTAAACCTACATATAATTTTTAAATTATTGACTACTGTTATTTTTAAAAAAATTAATTCTAGACTTGAGCAGCTGACGATTTTTTAAGCGATAAATTATAAAAAAAAAAATATTTAAAAAAATTGCACTTATAGTCTTGTAAATTTTCTACATGTGCATATTTTTATTTTTTTTTTTCTTCAAATTTAGTTGTTCAAAAAAAATGAAAAAATTTATGATCTTGAAGTTAGCAGACAATTAAAAACTTTCGGCTTTTTTTTTTCAACAAATAAATTACAAAAAAATAAAAAATAAAAATATGCACATGTAGAAAATTTTCAAAACTACAAGTGCAATTTTTTCAAATTTTTTTTTTTTAAATTCACGGTCTCAAAGAAAATCCAAAAATTATTAGACGTCGGCTATCTTCAATATCATAAAAATTTTTAATTGTCTGCTGACTTCAGGATCGTGGGCCGCTGACCCAATAAACGTCAGAACGTTGCCGCTTAATTTAATTGTCACAACTGTCAAATAAAATTCTCAGGATTGAGAATTCGCAGGCAATAAACCGCGTGCACTTTACAACAGTAATAAAAATAATAATAATTACCATGAATGTCTGTAGCTGGTGAAACCCATTTACCAGAATGACTTATAAAAGTCGCACCAGGAATAGCTGATGCCTGTACCATACCAGCAGCACCAGTTTGTCTTTTCTGTCTCATTTTCTGTGCTATGATTTGTCTCTGATAAAAAAATGAATATAAATATATGAAAAATATGGTAATTAAATCCAAGTACTCACTTGTTGCTCCAGTTTCTGCTGTCTTATATCCAAAGAAGTCATTTTATTTTGTTGTTTTGTAAATTATTTTTATTTACTCAGAAATTTAAATTTAAATTTTTAAAACCGATGGTTTTTTTTTACAAAATCCAGTGTGTCGACGTATGAGTTAACAAATTAGTTTGTTTACCTTAAATGTGAATTCACCGTTGCCTGGGGTACCCAAGGCAACCTATTACGCACACCAGTCTAATTATTTATTTATATATATGTTCATATATATTTTCTTAGTTATTATTATTATTTTTATTTTATTGAAGTATTTATTATTTATGTTGAGTACCGGGGGATTTTATTAATTAGTTTATTAATTATTTACACTAGCACCGCTCACATATTTATTTATTTAAATTTATGTTATATATATGTATATATAAAATTATTTATTCCAGTGGTTATATAGGTGAAGATTGTCGTTTTTATTTAGTCTTTGTTTTTTTATTTAAAGATTGAGGAGAGTTTTCATTTTTAATTTGAAAGTGCGGCTTTAGGCGGCCATTTTGAAAAATGGCGGGAATATTTTTTAAGTGGGAAATATTTAAAATTTACAAGTTTAAGGCATTGGTAACTTTTATAAATTATTATTTATATATATAATATATATATATATATATATATATATATATATATATATATATATATAAGAAAATTTTATGAATAATTTTAAATTTAAATTTAAATCACAACTAAAAAATACGAGTGTAGCAGACGTCAGACAGATTTTAAATTATAAATAAATAGAGTAAATAATTAATAAAATTAAATTCGAAAAAATGCGCATTTAAAAATTTATGATACTGAAGTTAGCCGACATTTAATAATTTTTGAATTTTTTAAAAAATAATGAATTACAAAGAAAAAAACATTTAAAAAATTGCACCTGTAGATTTTTTAATTTTGTACATGTGCATGTTTTTCGCTTTTTTTAGTGCCATTGATTTGCTGAAAAAAAAAAAATTCAAAAATTTTTAATTGTCTGCTAACTTCAGGATCATTAAAAAATTTTGTAATTATTAAGTGGATTTTTTAAATTATTTATAACTTTAAATTTTAAATTTGTCTGATGTCTGCTACATTCACATGATCTCAAAGTTAGCAGACAATTAATAATTTTCAAATATTCTTTTCAACAAATCAATTGCAAATTTTAAAAAACTAAAAATATGCATGTGTAAAAAATTAACAAAGCTATAGGTGCAATTTTTCAAATACTTATTTTTTTTACAATTTATCATTTTTTAAAAATTCAAAAATTATTAGACCTCGGTGAACTTCAGTATCGTTTCATTCAAAAATTTAAATCGGAAGTTAATAAACATTTTTTCCGATTAAGTCTGACTGGAATTTAATCAGATACTTGGAACACTACCGATGAATTCTGATGTTTGTTTCCGTTTAAATCTGATAGGGTTTCAATCAGATTTCTATCGGAGTTCTTGATCTGCGTTTTAAATTATTTTTATCGGCTAAACTATTAGATTTTCGTAAAAATGATAAGAGATCTTTTTTATAGAGAATTAAATTCTCTACAAATTTTTTCTCATTCATTTTTCTCATATATTTGATTATTAATCCAGAAATCAAACTTTTAAGTCTCAGTAATTTTGAGGTTAAAAATTTCGTTTAAAAATTGAACTTCAGGTGTCGCACTTTCAGCCCGACTCCATTTTGTTGAGAAAATTTTCCATGTGCACCCATAGGGCCCATAGTAAATTCTTAATATTTCATAAACAAACCCTAAGAAAAAAAACAATTTAATTAAAATTTAAAATAAACTCCACTAGTAATTAAAAAATAAATAAAAAAATAGAGGTAATTAAATAAAACAAGACTCCATTAATGTACACATTTTATTTGCCACAATTTAAAATAAAAATCAATGGACTAATTTATATAATTTCCAAAAATTCACGATATATTTTTTTTTAAACACCACTTAATTTATTTATAATTAACAATTCAATAATTTCATATAATTCTACTGATAAACACATTCATTAATTTCATATATATATTATTAACGTCAATAAACATATTTTTAATAATCATATTTATTTACTTCATATTTTTCCGATACTCCAATACTGTGATCAAGCCTCTAATTAAAACCATTACATAAATAAATTATTTAAAAAAAATATGAATGACTTTAATAATAAAAAAAAAAAAATTAACATAAATTAATTAATATTTTTAATTAAAAAATATAATAATCATATTAATTTTTTTTTTCATGGTAACTCGGCGCTAAAAAAAAATTTGATTTTTATTACGAAGAAATTTATATATTTCTATTCATATATTTTTTATATTAATGTTTGTGTGTAATTAATATTACGATTAATTTAATTAATTAATTAATTAATTAATTAATATGCGTGATTAGCAACAAATAATGCAGCGTCACCAGCAGCTCCAGAGACACCACCGGCATATTTTCCAAGTGAGGCTTCACTATTTGCCTGAAAATATATCAATACATATATTAATTTTATGACTAATTTATATTAATTAATTAATTAACAGACAAATAATTAAAGACAGAGAAGACAAATGATAAAAAAACGAAGTGTACTTACGTTAAAATAAAATATTGTTGTAGAAAAAAAATTTCAAATAAAAGGAGTAATTAAAAAAAGAGTAAAAGTCTAGAGTATTGCGAGCAGTGATAGGGTGCGAGAGTTTGTAATTAAAGTGGAGTAGACAGTAATTATTGTAATTAATAAGTGTGAGCTTTAATGTGCAAGTCAACATTAGCGGCTTTGCTCGGAATGCTACCAGCTCGATATTTTCCTTGGCAAGCTAATGAATTTGCCTAAACATTTAAATGCTTGGTAATTAACACACATACACATGCATTACTAAGTAGACAAGTAGATATATAGATAAATATGTGAAAGTAAAATTTACCTGAAGATCGAAACGTTTTTCGTGAAACGAAAATGAAAAACAAAACGAAAAGTAAGAATATAAATCTACTGGATTTAAATTTTTGAAGTTTCGCATACGTCGGAAATTGCAGGCCACTCCTAACTACCCAGCAGTCGAATCACATAAATTTTTCATTTTCGTTGCGTGAAAAACGTTTCGTTCTTCAGGTACAGAAATTTAAAAAAAATTTATCTGTAGAAAAAATACTTGGAATGGGAGAATTTATTTTAGAACAGAATTCAAATTTTTTAAATTTCGCGGGTTTTTTAAATTCGGAAATTTAATGAAATCTCGAGGTCTAGGAAATTTAGGATTTTTATGGAATTTCGGGGAAGTTCTAAGAAATTTTATAAAACAGGATTTTTGGAAATTTCGTAATATTTTGTGAAATTCCTCGAAATTTCTGGTTGTGAATTTCCGGGACACAATAAAATTTCAAGAATGCGGTGGAAATTCATAATATTTCGTAAATTTTCATATATATTTCTGGGAAATTCCTTAAACTTTCATGAATTCTGAGATATTTTTACGAAACTTCATAAAATTTTGAGAAATTCACGAAGAAATTCCTCAAAATTTCATAAAATTCGGTGAAAGTCCATAACATTTCACGAATTCTCATATATATTTCTATGAAATTCTTCAAAATTCAAAAAACCCTCATATATTTTTAAGAAATTCCTAAAAATTTCATGAATTCTGAGATGTTTTTACGGAACTTCATAAAATTTTGAGAAATTCACGAAATTCCTTAAAATTTCATAATAATTCAGTGAAAGTCCATAACATTCCACAAATTCTCATATATATTTCTATGAAATTCTTCAAAATTCAAAAAACCCTCATATATTTTTAAGAAATTCCTCAAAATTTCATGAATTCTGAGATGTTTTTACGAAACTTCATAAAATTTTGAGAAATTCACGAAATTCCTTAAAATTTCATAATAATTCGGTGAAAGTCCATAAGATTTCACAAATTCTCATATACATTTCTATGAAATTCTTCAAAATTCAAAAAACTCCATATATTTTTAAGAAATCCCTTAAAATTTTATGAATTCGGATATATTTTTAAGAAACTTCATAAAATTTTGAGAAATTCACGAAATTCCTTAAAATTTCATAAAATTCAGTGAAAATCCATAACATTTCACAAATTCTCATATACATTTCTATAAAATTCTTAAAAATTCCAAAAACTCCATATATTTTTAAGAAATCCCATAAAATTCGAATTTCATGAATTCGAATATTTTTCTATGAAATTCCACTAAATTTCCATAAAACTCACGAAATCTCCAAGAACTTCCGATGAAATTTCATCTTTTTTTTTGCCCGCGAAATTCCTTAATTTTTTTTTTTAAATTCGACGAGTATTTTTTCAAAGATAAAATAAATTTCCAACTTATCTAAAAAGTATCTACAGAAACAAAATAAAAATAAAAATAAAAATAATATTTACCTTCGCACGCTTGATAAGTTCGTCTTGTCCAGCTGCGACCTGTTCCTTCTTACCAGACCAAGCTCTCAAAACCGAAGCTTGTAGAGCTCTGCCGTAACTGAATGTCAAAGCCCATGGTTTTTTACCCGGGTACTTATTGATGGCGTCGAGATTAACCGAAGCCTCTTCTTCAGACTGACCCCCGCTCAAGAAAGTGATTCCAGGCACCGCTGGTGGGACCGTGCGCTGCAATGCAATGACTGTAGCCGATGCTATTTCCTGTGGTGTCGCCCGCTTGGTGCAGCTCTGTCCAGGAGTGACCATGTTCGGTTTCAAAAGAGTTCCCTCCAAATAAACGTGATGGTCATTGAGTGCCTTGTAAACAGCAGCGAGTACTTCCTCAGTGACTTGTTGGCAGCGAGCAAGATCGTGATCACCGTCTGGTAAAATTTCTGGTTCAACGATTGGTACAATTCGTGCGCTCTGGCAGATGGATGCGTAACGCGCCAAGACATTCGCGTTCTCCAAAATGGCCAACCGACTGGGACACGTGTTGCCTTTTATTTTCAACACGCAGCGCCATTTAGCGAAATGACACCCGTCTTTTTTGTACTGGATGCAACGAGCCTGGAGATCATCGAGACCCTGAGTTGTGCACTCGTCGTCTGTTCCAAATAATGGGACAACACCTTTGTCTACTTTGATACCGGGGATTATGTTGCGCTCTTTCATTAATTGTACGAATGGTGTTCCGTCATCGGCTTTTTGATACAAAGTCTCGTGGAAGAGAATCACACCGGAGATATGCTCTTTGATGACATCCTGAAATATGATGCATTAGAAATGGAGCAAGCGGATTAAAAGACAGTAGGTAAGTTTGTATCTTGTCTTAAGCAAGTGCAAGATCAGTCTTGGGAAGTCCAAGGCAAGTACTTCTATAAGATATCTTAAGTAAGTCTGTTGCAAAACTTGGCTAAGACACTTAAGTAAGACCCGTTAGCTCAGACTTGCTGCAGAATTCCTCAAGATACCAGCAGATGGCTGCCCTCACTCTGCGACGCGTGAGTTCAGCATCAGGATAATAAATTAAGTGGCGCCCAGTTAATGTTCGATTTAATTTTATCGACCGACAATATTAATAATTTTTAGCGGTTTAAATTTAAACGAGGACCTCTGGATTTGCTGCAGGTACTGAATTTAAGCCTCGAGGAATTATAAAAAAAATAAACTCGATATCTTGAGCAATTCTGCGGCAACTCTTGCCTAAGATCATTATACTAAAGTATCTTGGTTAGGAATTACTGCAGACTGTTTCTACAGATTTACATAAGTCTTTATAATTAATCTTAAGCAAGACTTGATTATATCTTTGGAAAGTCTACTTATGGAATCCATCTTGTTAAAGTCTTGTTCAAATCTTCCGTAAGAAACTTGCTGAAGGACTTTTGTCAAGAACTTGCTTAAGACAATCGTACTAGAGTCCTTATTAGGGTGATCCAAAAAAATAACAAATTTTTTTTTTTCTCGGAAACAGGTTCAAAAGTTTCGTTTAGACAAAAAAAGACGCCTGTGAAAATTAGAGCTCTTAATATTAACATTAAGAGGTTCGTCGCACTTTTCTATTTTCTTTAAGAATAACATGGAAAAAATTTTTTTTACGTCTTCTGATTTTTATAAGTAGCTAACGATGCGTCATAGGAATAATTGGCAGGCATGATTTTGTAGGGAATTGAATGCTCTACAAAAAAAGATTCTTATCATTTTTTGAGAAATCTATTTGTTCAAAAGTTATTTGAGGTTGAAGTCGAATTCATATTAAATTTTGAGATTTTCTTACTTTTTCGGCGAAACTATCAGACCTATTACAAAATATCATTGGACCTTTTTTGTAGACAATTTTATTCCCTAGAAGTTATTTTGAATTAAGTTTTTTCGAATTCCGCATTGTTTTCTAGTTATTTTTATTTTAATGTCATGCTCATAAAAAAAAAAGTCTTCTGATCGATTTTAAGAGCTTGACATTAAAATAAGAATAACTAGAAAACAATGCGAAATTCGAAAAAACTTTATTCGAAATAACTTCTAGGGAATAAAATTGTCTACAAAAAAGGTCCAATGATATTTTGTAATAGGTCTGATAGTTTCGCCGGAAAAGTAAGAAAATCTCAAAATTTAATATGAATTCGACTTCAACCTCAAATAACTTTTGAACAAATAGATTCCTCAAAAAATGATAAGAATCTTTTTTTGTAGAGCATTCAATTCCCTACAAAAATATGCCTGCCAATTATTCCTATGACGCATCGTTAGCTACTTATAAAAATCAGAAGACGTAAAAAAAATTTTTTCCATGTTATTCTTATGGAAAATAGAAAAGTGCGACGAACCTCTTAATGTTAATATTAAGAGCTCTAATTTTCACAGGAGTCTTTTTTTATCTCAATGAAACTTTTGAACCTGTTTCCGAGAAAAAAAAAATTGTTATTTTTTGGATCACCCTAGTCCTTATATTCTTTGATTCAATAGCAAGTAGTAGAATAATATGGGGCAAGTGTGCGCATTGGGTAAGTGTTTGCCCCCTTACCCTACATGACTCCACGTTTATAAATTAATTTTCCAGTGAATATTTACTGATCAGCAGTACTTTTCACTGATAGTTTTTTTCAGAAAGTTATTAATTATAAAAAAATAATTGATAATTAATAATTTTTTGTATATCGTCTTGTTTAAATCTTCCGTAAGAAACTTGCTGAAGGATGATACTGAAGTTAGCAGACGTCTAATAATTTTTGGATTTTATTTTAGAGTAAATTATAAGAAAAAAAAAATTTGAAAAAATTGCACCTGTAGTTTTTAAAATTCTCTACATGTGCATATTTTTATTTTTGTTTTTTTTTCTGATTGATTTGTTAAAAAAAAAATCCGAAAATTTTTAATTATCTGCTAACTTCAGGATCGTTGCTGAAGGACTTTCGTCAACTTGCTCAAGACAACGCTACTGAGATAAATCTCCAATAAATATTAGGGTGGGTTGAAAAAAAACTTTTTTTTTATTTTTCTTAGCATGGGGGTAGAATTTGTACCTTATAAAAAAAAAAAATTTTTCAAGAAAAAAAAAATTTTTTTACTTAACATTTTGAGGTGGCCCACTCGTTTTTTAAATAAATAATTTATTAAACGGGGTAGTTCCAACGAAAAAAATTTTTTTTTTGTCCAAAATCGTGGAAAACATCTAATAATTGTCGAATGTGATTTTTTTTTACTTCACTTTCATTTTAATTCAAAAGAAAATACTTTTCATTTTTGAATTTTTTACTTAAATTACAAAAATAATAGGAAAAAAATTTTTTCAATTCCTGACTTTCAATTAGCTTTCAAGAGGACACCCTACAGATTGTAGAACACCATGTAATTTTTTACGTTGGGACTACCCCGTTTGATCAATTATTTATTTTAAAAACGAGTGGGCCACCTCAAAATGTTGAGTAAAAAAATTTTTTTTTTCTTGAAAAATTTTTTTTTTTTATAAGGTACAAATTCTACCCCCATGCTAAGAAAAGTTTTTTTTTCAACCCACCCTAATAAATATATGAATTATAAAAAAATGAAGTACCTTGTTGGTTGTAAACAACAACTGGCGATAAGCCTTGCGGTTGTCTTCATTGTTTTCGACATTTATGTCTTGCAAACGTTTACCGATTGTCGTTGTTGATTCATCAGCTGCTAAAATACCCTTACCAGGTGCTACAATAGACTCGGCTATTTTTTTGAGCTCTGCTTTCAACTCAGGGTCTGCCTTCGCGTACTTTTCAGCAGCCATTCTAAAAAAATATTTTTTTTATTAAAAATAGACGATTATTTTTGAGGTTCCACTGCCTACGTGACCAATGACACGATCAATCAACTTGACATTGACATTGTCGGTGTGAAATTTAAAATAATTCAAATATTTTTAAATTAATTACTAATTATTTGAATTTATTTAAATAAAATATTAATAATATATAGTTACGTTTTTGTATATTTTTAATTTATATATAAACTATAAACTAAAAAAAAATATGTTTTTTATGATGAAATAGATGACGCAATTAGAATTAGAGCGCGTGCGTGAAAGGGAACTCGAGTGCGCGCGCAATGAATATTTTTGTCTCCGTCTGTCATTAAGACGTCAGTCACATGTTTCGGTGGTAAAATATATTTTTTAAATTACTATCTTTACAATAGTGATCTTTAAATATTATCTGCGTTATCTGCACTCGATTATTAATCTATTTATTACGTGTGTTATCTATTTTTACTTTTTTTTTATCAATGACATTTTGACCGCCAGTTACGTTTTTAAAAATATTTTGAATTTGCGCCAAAATAAATTGTTTTTTTTATCAATCGATTACACATTTTTTATCTTAATTGTTACTTAACTAATTAGATAACTTGTAATTATTTTTAGTTTTATTATTTAATAGAGAAATTAATTTTTTAATTTTTTTTTCGATAGAAAATTATGATTTTGAAGTTCGGAGCCAATTGACAATTTTCGGTTTTTTCTGCAATTTAATTAAAAAAAAATAAAAACTAAAAAAATGCATGGGTAGAAAATTTTTAAAACTACAGGTGCAATTTTTTCAAATATTTTTTTTTTTATAATTTATTGTGGAAAAATAAATCCAAAAATTAATTTATGACTGAATTTAGTAGGCAATGAATTTTTGGATTTTGTTTTGAAAAAATCAATTTAAAAAAAAACTAAAAAAATGCACATGTAGAAAATTTTGAAAACTACAAGTGCAATTTTTTCAAATATTTTTTTTTTATAATTTATCGATTATAAATAAATCCAAAAATTAATTTATGACTGAATTTAGTAGATAATAAATTTTTGAATTTTGTTTTGAAAAAATCAATTTAAAAAAAAACTAAAAAAATGCATGGGTAGAAAATTTAAAAAACTACAAGTGCAATTTTTTCAAATATTTTTTTTTTTATAATTTATCGTTTAAAAATAAATCCAAAAATTAATTTATGACTGAATTTAGTAGACAGTAAATTTTTGGATTTTGTTTCGAAAAAATCAATTTAAAAAAAAAACTAAAAAAATGCACACGCAGAAAATTTAAAAAACCACATGTGCAATTTTTTTATGTATTTTTTTTTTTATTATTTATCGTTTTGAATAAAATCCAAAAATTATGAAACGTCGGCTAGTCAGTATCATAATTAATTTTAATTTATTAAATTTCAGTCGACTGAAATTAATTAATTTGTAGTTACGGTTAATTAAAAAAAATTTACTGTCAAAAAATTAATCAAAAATTTTTTTTCGAATTTAATTCTATGAATTTTTTAGAAAAAAAAAATTCTGTATTAGAAAAACGTCATATTGACTTTGAAATAAAAGCAGGATAACCTTGACCAGGTTATCAAGGTCACATGGAAATTTAAATTCTATTTATAATAAATTTTCTTCACTTCATTATTTCCCTCATAAAATTTTCATTCTTACTCCCAATTTAATTTTTAAAAAATAAACTCCAAAAAAATAATAAATTTATAAAAAACCTTACGTCAAAATTTTGAAAGATCTATTTTAAAAATTCAAAAATTTAAACCAAAAGTACTCGAATTTATAAATTTTCTCAAATCGATTTGCAATTTCAAAATTTAAATTACAAATTTGAAAATTCAAAAAAAATTTCAAAAACTCGACTTTTCAAAGTGGAATTTAAAAAAAAATTAAACGCCCACGACTTCGAGTTCAAAAAATAATAAATGATCAATTACTTACATGATTTGATTATTTAATTATATAATTAATAAATATAAAAAATATCAAGTATCAGTTGCAAGCGAACTGATCTCGTCTCCTGGATGTGGGGAACTGACGACTGACCCAATCGACAAGAAAAAATTATTAAATCATAATTTTCTATCCCCGATCCCTTAAACTAAAACTTGCGCATGCGCGGGAAAATATTTAACACCGGTTCTCAACCGAAAAATGTATCAAATAATTCCCAAAATTTATATACCTATATCTACATATTTTTAATATATAATCCATATATTTATTAAATATCAGTCGAAATAAATTTTCACTGATAAATGAAAAAAAAATTTGAATGATTACAGAAAATTTGAAATTATTGACTTTCGTATGACGTAACAAGTAGTAAAATAATTCAAGTATTTCATCATTTGATGACGTAGAATATCCTGGAATAAATTTATGACCTGGACATGAATTATTTGAATGATGACGTATTTTTTTTTTGAATTACGTGAGAATTTGAATAAATTGACGTCTTTTTTTTAAGGGATCGTAATTGACCGTCACTGGTTTTAGAGGTCAATCAAGGGCATATGATCGTATTTAGATGAGTTAAATAAACATTTATAATTATTTGAAAGGTCGAGGTCAAGGCTATCAAACTTGAACTCGAGATAATTATTTATAATAATTATATATATTTATTATTTATAACAAATATGAAATTTGTTTTTGTAGAAATGAAGAATTGCGCAGAGAAAGTTACTGCCTACGTGACCTTTGGGGCGTAAACATTTTTTTTGTCATGAAAAATGAAATTGTATATATATTTTAATTATAAGAAATTATTTTTTAGCATAAATTTTTGTAATTAATTAATTAGCAGTCGCTAGTAATTAATTTTATTTTTTTTAATAAATTGAATTTGGAGTTATTGTAAAAAAATCAAAATTCTGACTTAACTATACGAGATATCATAAAAATGCACAGGAACAATTTTGTAGCTGATGAAATTCTCTACAAAAAAGTTCTCATAAAATTTTTTCGAAAATTTGATTCTCTCACCGTAATTTTAATTCAAAGTTCGAAAATAAATTCAAAAATAAATTTCGTAGGTCAAAATTAATTTACCCCTCATTTATTTTCGCCATAACTTCGTAAATATCAGAGATACGTCAATTGACTATCGGACCTTTTTTGTAGCAAATTAAATTTCCTATGACTTTTGTTTCAAAAATTTTTCTCGAAAATCAATACTTCCGCTGGAAATGAATTAATCCCAGTGACGGATCAAACTTTGGTAAAGTTCTTGCTCGTCCGCTTGTCCGTCAGAAGCCTCGGAAATTTTTTTTAAATTATCAATAAGAGCTAGAGTGCTCATTGATATATTTTTTGATGGATTTCCTGCGGTTCTGAGACAATGGAATGATAATTTCCATGATTTAGGGTTCGAATCTCGTGCAAGTGCATTCAAATTTATGATAAACTTTTCCTCGGGACTGTTGTTGGTGTGAGTGAAAATAATCGCAGGTACAGAGGCCGGAAGTACTTTACTTAATAGACTTGATGTGTAATCAGCTAATGTCTGAAATAATTTACAATTTTTTTACTGACCACTTCTACAAGTTGGAAATTGGGATCGGAAATGAAGAAAAAAAAAATGTACGCATGGTTGGTGATACGCAGGATTATTGATCCCAGGTTCGATGATGGCCAGCATGAGGATTAAATTTTCTAGGGAGACGTGGTACTGGTTCAAGGACGAGAACAGGGTCGATAAAATTTTATGGTGAGCGTCAAGGGCACGGAAAATTGAGTAGTTGGCTTTCGGGAGATTTTTTATCTGGAGATTAATTATGGGAATCATCCCAGTGCTTTGAGTGACGCTCGCGTACCTAGAAAATAATTGTAATTTTATATAATTGTCTTAATATCTAAATAATAAGTACACGGAGAAAAAAGTATAGTAAAAATTACAATACTACAGTAAAATTTACTAACAGATATGAAAAAATACATTCTGTATTGTAATTATTACTAAACGTTTAGTAAAATTTACTAGTTAGTAATAATTACATAATAAGATATTAAAAATTACTATACGTAATGTATTTTTTGCTAAGACGATTATATTTTTTACTATTTGTATAGTAAATTTTACTATCAAGTACTATTAATAAATACAAATTTAAGAAAGTTAATTTTCTAATACAATATAGGATTTGTTACTATACAAAATATTAAAAATTACTATACGCAATGTATTTTTTGCTAACACGATTATATTTTTTTACTATCTGTATAGTAAATTCTACTATGTATAGATAAAATTAAAAGTTGGTGGGGATAGCATATACAAAGATGTATTACAAGTTCTGAAACTTTTGTTCAAAGGACACATCGGGCCGTCAGACATTGGAAAGAACTCGCGCGCGGGAGATCAGGGTTCGAATCTCGGTTGAATCAAGTGATTTTTTAAAAAACAAAAATCCACACCAACACCAATACAGATGACAGAAATAATAATAATAATAATCAATAATAATAAAAAGTTGAAAAACTATTAAAAATTTAATTTAATTTTTTTCCATTCTAATAAAATTTGGAAAATCGAAAAGTGCACGCCTCGAACGCTCATGTTATGTTTTTTTTTAAAAGTTAAATTTCGAATAAAATTGAATATCCCGCTCTTTTCCCATAGAAATTTCCATAGTAAATATACGGTAATAAAAGTAAAAAAAAAAATAAATAAAGAGAACATTCCTAATGAAAAATGGCGGCAGTGTGTGTTTGTTTACATGTAAGATTGCCGGTTTTAACCGTAATGATTTATTTTTAAAAAAACGAGAAGGCCTACAGTCGTGATTTTCGAAAGGAACCTTCTTTGCTTATTTCTGAAAATTTTGAAAAAAAAATTAAGTAGTTTCGTCAAGTCGTTCTCGAGATATCCGTACCACGCCGTTTTTTTGAACCACAGACTAATGCACGTCCACGATAAATTTTTTTTAATGAACTTTTTTTTATATTAATACATATTAGACAAATTAAAAAAAGTATCAGGATTATTTATTAGTGTTTCAGCTTTATATTGATGTGTTTTTCATAATGTGTAAGAGTAATAGAAAAAAAATATATGAACTTTAATGAGTGGAAATCGTGTGACCTTGACAGGTCGGTTATAAAGCATAACCTCTCCGCTTCGCTTCCGAGGCGTGCAATAGTAAAATTTACTAAATGGGATAGTAAAATTTACTAAACGACTTGTAAAATATGCTAATCTGTTTATGAATTTTTCATATAAATCATAAGCGTTTCAAGATTACTATCCAAATTTAGTAATTATTCTCATATTTTTTAGTAAAATTTACTAAATTTTTTTCTCCGTGTAGAGTTGAACTTGATAAAATTGAATTTTTTTAAATTTCCCGCTAAGGAAATTTAAAATTTTCAATAGAAAGCAAGTTATTAATTTCCGTCTGATTTATAAAAGCTGAGTATTGAACAGATTTTGAACCGGTTCCCAGATTTTTTTTTTAATTTAAAGAATTAAATACCGAGCTGATGTCAGGGCGTTGTCTATTACTGCCAAAGAACTGGGCCACTGATCAGAAATTTTAAACTCGATCTTCCACGTCGTGAAATGACAATTATTTTTCTTCAACATCAGACACTTGTCATGAAGACCATCAAGACCTTGGGTCACTTTTTCGTCATAAGTTCCAAAGAGCGGAACTCTTCCCTGATCAATTCTCACTCCGGTGACGATATTTTTGTGCATCATCACTTTCGGAAGCTTCCATGAGCCAGAAGATATCATAGAAATTGCTGTCCCCGAGTCGACAATGACCCCAGTGACGTATTCCGACAGCTGAATTTTTAATTAAAATTTATTTTTGGTTCCTGTAATTGCAATTAAAGTAATGAGTTAATTATTACCTCGTCTGATGATAAAACGTCGGAAAATCCGTTCAAAAATTTCAAGTTCGAAGGCTCGGGAAATTTATCTCTGGGTTCTGATAAATCCAAAAAACCTTTCTTAGGTTTTATTAATAATTTCATTATTCTTTTCAACTCAGACGTCAACTCATGATCAAATTTTTTGTAATTTTTTACTTCAAACGAACTCTAGAAAAAAATTTTTAGTAAAATTTATTTTTCATTTAAAAAAAAAAAAATTACCTCATATTTTTCACATGGACAATTTTTATTTACATCCTTCATATTTATTTTTTTATATATTTTTTATTAATTTTATAGGTTAAAAAAAATGAAATTCAAATTTTTTTTTAAAAAACAAAATGGCGCGCAATTTTTTTTTCATGCGCTTGGAAAAATATGAGATTTTTTTTTAGAACTACGATAACTTTTGAAATTTTGAATTTATTCAAAAAATGAAAGAGATTTTTTTTGTAGAAAATTTAATTTCCTACAAAAAAGTTTTCTTTCATTTTTTTCGTATCTTCAATAATTCGCCCGTAATTTAAATTTATAATAAAAAAAATTTAATAAAATAATTAATTTATTATTTTTAATTAAAAATTTTAATTAAAAAATTAATTAACATAAAAATTGATAATTATCTTGTTTGCAATAAATATATACACATAAACAAACCCCCTAAAACCTCAAAACAAAAGCGCGCTTAATTTTTCAAATTCAAATCCTTCCAGCAGATGGCGCCAAATTCAAAAAATGGCGCGCGCATCTGCGCTCTGCTAAGAGCCAGCATGGCAGTCAAAAGTCGAGTCGGTCTCTCCTTCTTCACACAATTTGACATCTCACTGATAAATAAACCACATACGCATTAAATATATACATATATACATATATAAATTAATACCAAAGTAAATAACGAAAGCTAGATTTTTGAATAAACAAATTTTAAAAAATTTAATTATCTAGATCTTTTCTCCATGGACTTTATTATCGCCACCAATTGATAACCGTCGACTTTTATTGTTATTATTTTATTTTTTTAATTAAAAACTACATATACTTTTATGATATCGCAACATCATGGGTGAGTTTTCAATTATTTTGTCGGAAATTAATTTTTATTTATTTTATATTCATACCGATAATAATAATTATGATAATAAAATTTTTTTGGTTATAAATATGACAAGTACATGAATATATATATATATGTATGTAATTAATTACAGGTGGATTACTCAGTTATTTTCGTAATTTACTTGGAAGTCGGGAAATGAGAATTCTTATACTGGGTCTTGATGGGGCTGGTAAAACTACAATACTCTATAGGTAATTTATTTATTTAATTAATTGATTAATTAGAAGACTTATATTTTTTTTGGGTCAATTGAATGTATGAACGATAAAAAGTTTAATGAGTATTTTATTTTAGACTTCAAGTTGGTGAAGTTGTCACGACAATACCGACAATTGGGTTTAATGTCGAACAAGTTACGTATAAAAATCTTAAGTTTCAAGTTTGGGATCTTGGTGGACAAACAAGTATACGGTAATTTTTTTTTTATATGGAAAGTGACAGTAGCATTTTTTTAAACGGTAAATTTCCTTTCCAACGAATACCCGCAACCTTATATTCAAACAAAAAATAAAACTAGTCAAATTTTCAAAATTTAATTTTTGATTTTTTTTTTCAACCGATAGGTTTTTCTTAACAAACTCAAAATTTCCTCTCGAATGAGTACCCACAACCCCTTACTCAAAAAAACCATTAAAATTTTCAAAATTTCCCTTTTTGAAAAACAAAAAATTTTATTGTAACTGACAGTTTTTCTTTTTCAACTCAAAATTTCCTTTCCAATGAATACCCGCAACCTTGTACTCAAACAAAAACAAAACCAGTCAAATTTTCAAAATTTAATTTTTGAATTTTTTTCAATTGAACGTTTTTTCTTAACAAACTCAAAATTTCCTCTTGAATGAGTACCCACAACCCCTTACTCAAAAAAACCATTAAAGTTCTCAAAATTTCTTTTTTTGGAAAACTCAAAATTTTACTGTAACTGACAGTTTTTCTTTTAAACCCAAAATTTCCTTTCCAACGAGTACCCACAACCTCTTACTCAAACAAAGAAAAATACCAGTCAAATTTTCAAAATTTAATTTTTGAATTTTTTTCAATTGAACGTTTTTTCTTAACAAACTCAAAATTTCCTCTCGAATGAGTACCCACAACCCCTTACTCAAAAAAACCATTAAAGTTCTCAAAATTTCCCTTTTTGAAAAACGAAAAATTTTACTGTAACTGACAGTTTTTCTTTTTGAACTCAAAATTTCATTTCCAACGAATACCCGCAACCTTTTACTTCAACAAAAAAAAAAAACAATCAAATTTTCAAAATTTAATTTTTGAATTTTTTCCAATTGACAGTTTTTTCTTAACAAACTCAAAATTTCCTCTCGAATGAGTACCCACAACCCCTTACTCAAACAAACCATTAAAATTTTCAAAATTTCCCTTTTTGAAAAACCAAAAATTTTACTGTAACCGACAGTTTTTCTTTTTGAACTCAAAATTTCCTTTTCAACGAGTACCCACAACCTTCTACTCAAACAAAAAAAAAAAAACAGTCGAATTTTCAAAATTTTATTTTTGATTTTTTTTCAACCGATAGGTTTTTCTTAACAAACTCAAAATTTCTTCTCGAATGAGTACCCACAACCCCTTACTCAAAAAAATCATTAAAATTTTCAAAATTTCCCTTTTTGAAAAACCCAAAATTTTACTGTAACTGACAGTTTTTCTTCTTAAACTCAAAATTTCCTTTCCAACGAGTACCCACAACCCCTACCCCAAAATTAAAAATTCAAATTTTCCCGCCGGAAATAAAAAACTCAATAATTTATTTATTATTTACTCAAAAAAATTTCTAGGCCTTACTGGAGATGCTATTACTCAAATACAGACGCAGTAATATATGTAGTAGACTCAGCAGACAGAGATAGAATAGGGATTTCCAAAGACGAACTTCTCTACATGCTGCGGGTAAGAAATTTTCCCACCATAAAATCATAAGAAAAAAAAAAAATATATAAAATAATTATTAATAAAATAATTAAATATTAGGAAGATGAATTGCAAGGAGCAATTTTAGTAGTATTAGCAAACAAACAGGACATGCCAGGATGTTTGAGTGTCGCCGAAGTTCATCAGGCTCTAGGATTAGACGCATTAAAAAATCGTACATTTCAAATATTCAAAACTTCCGCCAAAAAAGGGGAAGGTCTTGACCAAGCGATGGACTGGCTCGCTAATGCCCTGCAGAGTCGAAAATAATTATTTTATTATTTTTTTTTTTAAATTTATTATTTATTATTAATTAATAATAATAATTATTATTATTATTTATTACACTAATATATTTAATTAATTAATCATCAATTAATTACGATGATAAATTAATTTATTATCAAGGAATGAATGTCACCTGCGTGTTTTAATTACAAAATTTTTAATTGTTAATTAAAACTTTTTTTTTTGCTTGGAATTTAAAAAGTGAGTGCGTGTGTGTAGATATAATTAGTTAATTAATTGATTAATTATAAATAATAAAAGAAGAATTTTCACTGACAAAAATTTTTTTAAAAAATGTAATTTTTTTAAAAAATGTAATTTTTTTTTTATTATCGGTAATTAAATACAATGAAATTTTTTAATGAGCACTTGAGGTGGACCAATTAGTTTTTTGTAATCGAAATAATGATGATGATAATTAAATAAGTGATTAATCGTAACGATAGTAATTTTTTTTGTGGCGAGGAAATTCTACCAATCGGGAGCTCCGAATCTTTCGATACGTTTTATCTGAGTGTCCAAATCCATCTGCACTTTTGTTCTCATGTAGAAAATTGGACAGTCGCGACTAAAAAAACAAAAAAAAAAATTTTGAATTAATTTGATTTTCGAGTTCAAAATTTTTTAGAAATAAATGAGGGGGGTTTTTGAAAAGCTGATGAAATTCCCCGTAAAATGAGTACCCACATCGATACTTTATGATAAATTGTTTGTTAATTAATTTAATTGTTAATTAATTATTAATGAGCTTACCATTTTAACAGTGATTGGAATATAGGCATGTGGGTACTCAAACTAGAGGAAATTTTCTTGGTAATTTAACTGCAGTATTCAAATTTCGATTTAAAATTTCCCAAATTTTTTTTTTTTTTTTCAAATTCTCAAAAAAAAATTTTTTTTCGTATATTTGAATTTCTGTCATTAATTTCCTCTAATTTGCGCACCCGCATCAAGAAATTCTCCTAATTACAAAAAATTCCCATTAAATTAATCAATTAATCATCGCATTAATCATTAATCACCTACTCAAAAAGTATCGTTGTCGGTACTCATTTAACGCGGAATTTCCTCAACATTTCGAAAATCCCATCAATTATTCCCTCAAAAATTTTCCCTTCGCAAAAAAACCAAAAATCATCTCCGCCATTTTCTCAAAAATTACCTCGTACACAAAACTTCCTGATGCAGACTACCCTGGCACCTCTGGCACTCAGTCCAAAGCCTGCAGAACTTTTCCTCCAACTTTCTCCCCGCCAGCAATTCCGTCTGATACAATTCCGCTTCTTTAGCTTCGCAATATTTACAAACCGCCATTTTCTCTCTATCAGCCGTCAGTACGCTTTTGCACCCAATGCAGGCTTCCTTCTTCTTCGTGAATGCCGCCAGGGCCCCAACCTTCGAGGTAACAATGGACCTAGTCCTCGTGTGCTCGCCTTTGAGCAGCAAAGATTCCGCTTTGTCGCCCAAAATCGGTTCGAAAATTCTCACCAACGGTTTCGACAGCTGGTTGTCCAAATAGTAATTGACATCCAATGGAATATTATTGTGCAGAACATAAATGGGGTCCTCAGCCCTCAAATAAGCCGGAGTTCCTTTAGCCGCGGAGGTAAAAACATAAGGAACCCGATCGCCCAATTTGGGCGCCGTGCCCGCGTCCCTTTTTTTCATGCGCGCCGCAAGTTCGACGTGCGCCTGCCTCGCAGTGTAGTCGGTTTTGGTCAACTCTTTGGTGACAACCAACTGGGAAATGTCTATTTTGTTGCACAGCAAATCGCTGATAACTCTCTTCGCGTAATCCAAAGCCTCTTCGGGGTTGCGTTCAATCAGCAAAATTTTCAGGCAGGTGTTCATCATATTCGCAACCAGGGGGCAGTTGTCACGTCGCACCGTTTCCAGTCCCTTGCAGTCCATCTTGTCATACTTTTCAGGCTTAGTCCAGTACAACCCCGCGTATCTCTTCT
Source organism: Microplitis mediator (assembly GCF_029852145.1). NCBI lineage: Eukaryota > Metazoa > Arthropoda > Insecta > Hymenoptera > Braconidae > Microplitis > Microplitis mediator. Next base: position 1,180,640 of record NC_079969.1, on the reverse strand, counting down.
TATTAATCAGCAAATACGGATAGTAGACTTTCTCAAATTCCAACTTTATCGGCTTTATAAATTTGCCGGTAACGTAGTCCGCTGCTTCTTTGCCCAATTCCATGGCCTCTTCTATTTTCTTGGTTCCAAATTTGACCATAACGGAGTCGGTGTCGCCGTAAATTACCTTCGCGTCATGGTCGTAGCCGTTGACGACCCGGTAATGGTCCTCGACCTGCTGCTTAGTGAAGTCAATCATCTGCCGTCCGAAGGCGGTGACGCTGGCGGATATTTCTAGACACGGCAACTTCCCAACTTGGGCGCCAGTGAACCCGTACACGGAATTCGCTGATACTTTCAACGCGTACTGTCTGCCATCTAGGACCTTCTGCTTGAGCGGGTCCGTCTCGTTCTTCAATTCGGCTTTGGCTTTCTTACGCGCGTTCAACAGATGCTCCAAAATTTCGGGCAAAATTCCCTTCCGGACGTTGCTTTTCACGAACATGGAATTCGACGGGGTCTTGGTGACGTCATCGTCGGGGATATTAAGTTTGTTTTTACCGGCCACCGATAACAGGGTCGTGTAACACAAATTGTGGGCCATTATAATACTAGGGTACAGGGAACTGAAGTCGAGGGTCGCTATTGGGTCGCTGTAGTAACCCCGTTTTGGTTCTAAGACAGTGGCGCCATCGAACTGTTCGTCGCTGACTCCGCCGGTATTTACCGGCATCAGGTAATTGTGTTCGCGCGTCTTGCGCAGTAACTGGGACACGACTTTTATCTGCTGACCCCGGGTCAGAAGACTGGTCAGGGTGACCCCAGTGACCCTGGCCATCTCCATGTAAATAATAATGCACATCAATTTGTCCAGGAGACGCAGTGGCAGGTAGGCGTCTTTGAGACAGTAGACCGCCAGCCTGCGTCTCGTTTGAGCGTCGCCATTTTGCAAGTCCGTTATGATGCTGTGGTGGACATCTTCCTTCTGCTCTTGCAGGAAGTGGTAACTCACGGCGTTCAAGGTGTAGGACCGCAGCTTGTAATCACGGACCAGGACCAAGAGCAAATCGAAGGGAACCCGGCCTTCGAAGTTGACGAATTTGTTCTCACGTCGGCCCATTTGCTTGCTTTGGAGGACCTGGTCTTTGATGACGGACTTGATGTCCTTGATTCTGCCCAGGAAGCAGAAGTTTTTGACCTTCAGGTGATTCGCTCGATTTATCAAATAGGGAAAGTCGAAATTGTTGATGTTGTAGCCGGTGAAAATATCAGGGTCTGCTGCGCGAACGAATTCGGCCCATTTTTGGAGCATGAGGTTCTCGGTTGTGAAACTGAGGACCTGGCAGCCGACGATTGGGGCGCAGGTGTCTAGAGTAAAGATGTTGCGGAGAAAGGGTTCAGGGTCGCCCTGACGGATTATCATGTTGGCGATCTGGATAACGGGGTCGTGATTTGGCTCAGGGAAAATTCCTTTCCGGCCGGCGCACTCGATGTCGAAGCTCATGATCCTGAAGGGCGCGACTTTGGACCATTCGCCTTCGGGTGCGTGGGCTACGAACTGGTCGTAGGCGACGTCGACTTCTATTTGGCAACGGGTGCGCAGAGGATGATTGTGCCCGTGTTTGGTTCGCTGGTGCCATTTACCAGGTGGCAGTTCGATCCACGAGCATCCGACGACGCCGGTGTCTACCATGAAGCGAACGTCGAAGTCGATGTTGCTTTCGAATGCGCGGTACTCGTGGGTGAACGTCGGGTAGACGATTTCCCGTTCCAGGACGCGCTTGCAGGCCGCGACTAGACGTGGAAGCGCGACGGTTATTTTTAGAAAGGGCGCGAGGTTGGGCCCGGAGTAGCCGTAGACGTTTTGCTTCTGGACGAGGGAAACTGCCAGCACGGTCTCTGATATGTTTTCGGGGTTAGAGCGCATGTCCTTGCGCAGGGCCGCGTCTAGGGCGTCGCGGAATGGACGACAGTTTTGGTTGGTGAAGTTCGCGGGCGCGGTTACGAAGAGGTAGGGACAGAAACCGTGGACGTGGCAGCACACGGAGTTTCCTGACATGGTCACGCCGAACATACGGATTATGGGGATGGAACCGGCTGAGCTACCGGGCATTCCTGGAAGCGGTTTGCCGATGTAGTGGTCGACTTCTATTTGCTGGAAGGTCAGCGAGTCTGTGGTGGGGTTCAGCTCGGGAGCTGCTGGGCGAGTCCATTTTGACGATGGGTTCTCTTCTTCTGGACACTAAAATCAGGGTTTTTTTTTTTATTTACGAGTTTTGGAGGTTACATTTTTTTTGATGATTGGGAGGGACAGAAAAAAATTTTGATGGATTTGGGGTACACAGGAAATTAATGAGCAAAATTATGACACTTGGTTTTGATGATTTTGAGATGGAAAAAAATTAATTTTGATGATTTTGAGGGACAGAAAAAAAATTTTGTATGGGTTTGGGGTACAAAAAAAATTAATAAGCAAAATTATGACGACTTGGTTCTAATGATTTTGAGATGGATAAAAATTAATTTTGATGATTTTGAGGGACAGAAAAAAAATTTTGTATGGGTTTGGGGTACAAAAAAAATTAATGGACAAAGTTGAGGTACTAGACTCAGTTTTAGTGATTTTGAGATGAAAAAAAAATTTTGTTGATGATTTTGGGCGAAAACAAATTAATTTTGATGATTTTAGGCAACAAAAAAAATAATTTAGTGATTTTGGGCAAAAAAAAAAATTTTAAGCAGCATTAGAACACTAGAATGATTTCTAATGATTTTGACATTTCAAAAAATGATTTTTGATGATTCAGAGGTAGAAAAAAAATTTTTTATGACTGGGCTGCAAAAATAATATTACGCAGCATTAAACACTAGATTGATTTCTAATGACTTTGAAATTTCACAAAATGATTTTTGATTTTGACATTTTAAAAAATGATTTTTGATGATTTTGGTCTACAAAAAAAATTTTAATGATTTGGGCTGCAAAAAAAAAATATTATGCAGAATTGAGACACTAGATTAATTTCTAATGATTTTGATATTTCAAAAAATGATTTTTGATGATTTTGGTGTACAAAAAAATTTTAATGATTTGGGGTGCGAAAAAAAATATTAAGCAGCATTAGAACACTAGAATGATTTCTAATGACTGAAATTTTACAAAATGATTTTTTATTTTGACATTTTAAAAAATGATTTTTGATGATTTTGGTACACAAAAAAAATTTTAATGATTTGGGCTGCAAAAAAAAAGTAGTAAGCAGCATTGAGACACTAGATTAATTTCTAATGATTTTGACATTTTTGAAAAATGATTTCTGATGATTTTGGTCTACAAAAAAAAATTTAATGATTTGGGGTGCAAAAAAAATATTAGAAGCATTAGAACACTAGATTGATTTCTAATGACTGAAATTTTACAAAATGATTTTTGATTTTGACATTTCAAAAAATGATTTTTGATGATTTTGGTCTACAAAAAAAATTTTAATGATTTGGGCTGCAAAAAAAAATATTAAGCAGCATGGAGACACTAGATTAATTTCCAATGATTTTGACATTTCAAAAAATGATTTTTGATGATTCAGAGGTAAAAAAAAAATTTTTAATGACTGGGCTGCCAAAAAAAATACTAAGCAGCATTGAAACACTAGACTACTTTCTAATGACAGATTAAAAAAAATTACTTTTAATGATTTTGGGCAAAAAAAAAATTGACAATGATCATGAACTACAAAAATAAAAAAAAAACTAAATCGAGCTGAGCATCAATAAATTACTCGACTCACAGTTTTTATTTCATTGTCATCAGAAGTACTGGGGCCAAACTATAAGATCAATTAATAATTAATCAATTAATCAGTTAAATAAATAAATGACTAAAAATAATTTTACCTCTTCATCAAAAAATTGACTGACATCACCAAAGTCTTCCTCCATGTCATTCATTGTCGCTAATTCAGCGACAAAAGAACTCGGCAGCTCATCATCATCATCATCGTCGTCATTTCTGATGAATAATCAATTAATAATTATAATTATTTATATATTTATTGCAAATTATTGAAAATAAAATGAGGTTAAGAATAAAAAAAATTAAATTTTAATTACTCACTTAAATTTCCCCTTTTTCGCGGGAGTTTTTGAAAATGACGCGTTTCGTTTGTTCATTTTTAATTAAATTAATTAAATAAAATAACAAATTAAAGGTAATTAGTAATTAAAATTATTATTTTTATGACGTACAGCTAACGCTAGTAAACTGAACAGTTGTTTTTATGGCGCGAAAATAAAAATTAGGTTATAAATTATAAACATAAGAAAAAAACCTGCGCGTGCGTGGATTTGAATTTAGTGCGCGTGCGTAACTTTGGCGGGAAAAAATTTTAAATTTTGTTTTTAATACTCGATAAATAATGACTCAGTTTTGGATTTTATTACAAATTTTTGACATACAATTTTTAATTTTTTAAATTTATTTTTCAAATATTCAAATTTACCGCGCGAGTAGGAAAAATAATTAATAAATTGACACAAATAAATTTTAATCAAATTATTAAATATCAATTTTGAAATTTCGCGCCAAATTGCCGCCACTACGCGTCGCTGTATTCGACGTTCAAATTTTTGCCAAGTGGGGGTCGATTAATCGCAAAATCGATTGCTTTGTATCAACTGGCGGTTCGATAGCGTCAGTCAGTATCATCGACGCCAGTAGTAGTCCAGATTTTTCTACGTTTGAATTAAAGTAAAATTTGTGCAGTGATCGTAAAATTTATCATGATACTGAATTTAGCAGACGTCTAATAATTTTTGGATTTTCTGTAAGCGATAAAACATAAAAAAAAAATGTTTTGAGAAAATTGCACCTGTAGTTTTTAAAATTTTCTACATGTGCATATTTTTATTTTATTTTTTCGCGATTTATTTGTTGAACTACGAAAATTCAAAAATTTTTAAATGTCTGCTAACTTCAGGATCATAATTTATCTTTTGTTAATTTAAATTGTGCAAAGTGTCTGTGGTGTCGTTAAGTGTTAAGTGTTAAGTGTTCAGTGGTAGTGTAAAGTGTTGCTGATGCTGATGCTGATAACTTCCAAGTTCCTGAGCAAAATCATCTGGCATCGTCTGGTGGGAAATAGCAGTCAAGTGATGACACTGAAGTTAGCAGACGTCAAATAATTTTTGGATTTTCTTTTACACGATAAACCAGAAGAAAAAAAATATGTGAAAAAAATGCACCTGTAGTTTTTTAAATTTTCTACATGTGCATTTTTTTAGTTTTTTTTTCTTCAAATTTAATTGTTCAAAAAAAAATCTAAAAATTTTGAATTGTCTGCTAACTTCAGGATCATAGTCAAGTGAAGTTTTTTAGCTGCAGCACTTGGAGTAATTTAATTTAAATCTCCAAGTGTACTAGGACACCCTTCTGCATATTATTTTCCCGCCAAGGTTTGTTCAAACACTCAAGTGTTTTTTTTTAAATTTTTTAAATATTTTTCTATTATATTCTGCCGCCATTTTATTTTGACGTACGAATTTTAATTTGTCTCCAATTTCTTAAATTTATTTTTTAAAAATTTTAATTTGCCGCGCAAGTAATAGAATAATTAATAAGGGTGCGTTCCGTAATGAACTCCAATTAAAAATTATTTAAATTTTTATTTATTTAATAATTAAATATTTAAATAATTGGTCATTAACCATAATAATAATAATGATAGTGCGTTAATTGGTTTAAATATTAAATTATTAATTGAAGGTGATAAATTACAAGGCATCTGTCCGCCATTTGATTTACACGCGCATACTTCTATTGTATGTCCATCTTTCTGTAAGAGAAAAAAAAACAATAATTACTAATGGAAGTGTCAGTAGATTTTTTTCATTGGAGGAACAAAAATAAGCGTCCAAGTCTACTCGTAAAATTCTTAACTGCTGCTTAAAAAAAAATTTTTAATTTGATGATAAATTGAATTTTTTTTAAAAAGAATTTTTTTTCGATAAAATGAATTATATTTTTGTAAAGTAGACAAAATTTCCTGTAATTTGAGTACCAACATCAGTATATTTAATTAAAGTCAATTATATATGGACTGTCCGCGGCCGTCCGCGAATCAACCGCGAGATGGTGGCTAATAATGACTTAATTTAAATATATCGATGTGGGTACTCAAATTACAGGAAATTTTGTCAGTAATTCAACTGTCATATTTATTTTTTTTTTTACTTGCATTAAAAAAAAAATTTTTAATTTTTCTGATAAATTGAATTTTTTTTAAAAAGAATTTTTTTTCGATTAAATGAATTTTATTTTTGTAAAGTAGACAAAATTCCCTGTAATTTGAGTACCAACATCAGTATATTTAATTAAAGTCAATTATATATGGACTGTCCGCGGCCGTCCGCGAATCAACCGCGAGTTGGTGGCTATTAATGACTTTATTTAAATATATTGATCTGGGTACTCAAATTACAGGAAATTTTGTCAGTAATTCAACTGTCATATTTATTTTTTTTTTACTTGCATTAAAAAAAAAAGTAGTAATTTTTTTAAAGTAGATATTTACTACTAAGGAGTAAATAGTTATTTGTAATAATAATAATTACTTTTTGTGTGTAACATCCGTACTCGATAGCGATAGTTTTGTCTTCAATGATTTTCCCACAAAAATATGACGCATTCAATACTAAAAATATAAAAAAAAATTGAGGTAACATTTATATTTATTTTAAAATTCTGATAATCAATAAATTGATAATTTAAATTAAAATTACCAGCTCTGTTGTAAATCCAAGAATATTTGACACAAACAAAACCATTTCTCATAGGACAAGTTATTAAAGTACGGTTTTCAAAATTATTCCACATGTAAGTTATATTTGGCGGGGTTGAATCAGCTTAAATGTTTTAATTTCTTTATTAAAAATGATAATAACATCATTTACTAGATTTAAAAACTAAGAAAAAACAGTAGTATCATATGTAGTTACTCCCAAAAGAGCAAAGTTATGGAATATTATGGACAAAATGGTCACACAGTCTCAAGATCCAGAATTTATTCGAATTTTTCCCGCCAGAATACGCAGAAAATAATGAAAAATTGTAATATTGTGTAGTTATTTATTTCTAAAAAGGGCAAAGTTATGGACTACTGGGTAAAATGGTCACACAGGGTCCAGAGAACGAAACTCTGAGGTACATCACTCACTCGTTCGTTCATTTCCGTTGCATTTTTTCATGACGTTTTACGTTTTCTGTATTTGGTCCCTATCCCAAAGGCGCGTAAAGAAGCTGCGTTTAAAAAAAAAAATTATTACTTACGAGTTGCGACCATGGGTTTAAAACAGGGCTCGCTTTTTTTGTTACAATCTATTTTTATTTCAGTTGTGTTGTCATATCTAGGTCCTGGCCAGGTAAATTGAAAACACTGTGGAATAATTGAATCTGGTATTCTTAATAATCCTATTGAATAATTTAATTAATAATTAATTATTGAAATGTGATCACTAGTTTTGTCACTTAATTAATTAACTACTGGATTTATATGAATAAATTGTCGTTACCTGACACGCGATTAAAATATATGAGGATATGAAAAAGTGTAGGAGTTAAAATTTTCATTTTTTTCGAGATACTAAAGTTATAGAAGCGACAAAACTAAATTGTGTCTTATCTTTTTATTGTTGAAGTGATATATATTTTTATATTTTTTTTATCACATAGATTATCTTATCAATTTGCTATTGATTGTTAATCCTTTGTAATTTTTATGATAATTGACTTGTTGGAACTAAAGAAGGGAAAATAAAATTACTGGGGTAAAAATAGATTTTTTTTTTAATTTTGGAAAAATGAAATTTGTAAAAATTCACGGAATTTGGATTTATAAAAAAATTGGAAAATTGAAACCATTCAAAAATTTTGAATACTAGAGTTTATGAAAAATTTTGAATATTAAAATTTATAAAAAATTTTGAAAATAAAAACCAATCAAAAATTTTGAATATTAAAATTGATCAATAATTTTGAAAATAAAAACCAATCAAAAATTTTGAATACTAGAATTTATCAAAAATTTTGAATATTAAGATTTATAAAAAATTTTGAAAATAGAAACCAATCGAAAATTTTAAATACTAGAATTTATGAAAAATTTTTAAAATAAAAACCAATCAAAAATTTTGAATATTTAAATTCATAAAAAATTTTAAATATTAAAATTGATAAATAATTTTGAAAATAGAAACCGATAAAAAATTTTGAATATTAAAATTGATAAATAATTTTGAAAATAGAAACTAATAAAAAATTTTGAATACTAGAATTTATGAAAAATTTTGAATATTAAGATTTATAAAAAATTTTGAAAATAGAAACCAATCGAAAATTTTAAATACTAGAATTTATGGAAAATTTTGAAAATAAAAACCAATCAAAAATTTTGAAAATTAAAATTGATAAATAATTTTGAAAATAGAAACCAATAAAAAATTTTGAATACTATGGAATTTATGAAAAATTTTGAATTTTAAAATCTATAAAAAATTTGAAAATAGAAATTTATCAAAAATTTATAAAAAATAAAGATTTAAAAATTGTAAACTCAGTTGGGGTAAAATGGACATAGAATAATTTCGGCTAAAATTTTTTTTTGACAAGTAAAAAATTTTATTTCAATTAAATAAAAATTTTGAAATCATTTTTATTAATTAAACTTTTTTTTTATTGATTATTAAAATACATATATATTTATTATCAATCAATGCACTAAGAAATCTTGTGCATTAATTTTCATTCATACATTTTTTTTTTTTTTTTAAATAAATGATTGGATAATTTTCTAATGAATGCATTTCTTATATTATGAGTTATTATAATTATTAATATTATAAATAATTAACTTTTGATCAGAGATTATTGTCAAAATTAGTCTACACTAAAAATATATTTAAACATAAGAAAAATAATGACATTTTTTGATTGCACGTAATTTCAATGGCATTAATAATACAATGATAGCGATAATAATAATAATAGTTTAAAATTCGTCGTGTCGGGCAAGAGCTTCTCCGAAGTCAGTAGCCTGTGAGCCGACGAAAGTGTCGTATTTTTCTAGAATCTCTTCTTTGGTTAATTTCTCGTCGTGATCGCTGTCCGCTTCGTAAATTAAATGACGCGCTTCGGCTTCCGCGTGATCGAAATCCTCGGGGATAATCCAATTTTTGACCTCTTCGTTGTCCATGAAACCGTCTTGGTTTTTGTCACGAAACAGAGAAAATTGTTGACGTTCATTTTTCACCCAATCGGGCTCTTCTTCTTCATTTTCGTCTGGTCTGTAGAGATCGCCTGTAATTAAGAAAAAAAAAAGATTTAATTGGTAATCGATATTTTAGATCGAGAATCGATCTTTTAAATCTAAAATCAAAATATCATTAGAATTATCGTGAGTTGAATCGACAATCGATCATGTAAATCTAATATCGATATCCTAAATCTGAAATCGAATCTTTATAGCAGGAATCGACACATTAAATCTGAAATCGATAATCGATATCTTAAATCTGAAATCAATAGTTGAAATTGAAAATCTGAAATCGATACTTTAAATTTGATATCGATAATCAACATTGTAAATCTGATGTCGATAATCAACATTTTAAATCTGAATCGGCATTTTAAATCTGAAATCAATACTTGAAATCTGATATCGATAATCGACATTTTAAATCTGAATCGACATTTTAAATCTGAAATCGATACTTTAAATCTGATATCAATAATGAATATTTTAAATCTGAACTCGACATTTTAAATCTGAATCGACATTTTAAATCTGAAATCGATACTTTAAATCTGATATCGATAATCGACATTTTAAATCTGAACTCGAAATTTTAAATCTGAACCAGCATTTTAAATCTGAAATCGATACGTAAAATCTGATATCGATAATGAATATTTTAAATCTGAACTCGACATTTTAAATCTGAATCGAAATTTTAAATCTGAAATCGATACTTTAAATCTGATATTGATAATCGACATTTTAAATCTGAATCGACATTTTAAATCTGAAATCGATACATAAAATCTGAAACCACTAATTGAAATTTAAAATCTCAAATCGATACTTGAACTTGAAGCTAAAATCTTGAATCTGAATTAATTCTAAATCTGAAATTGAAATTTTAAATCTGAAATCGAAATTTAAATTTCAATATCAATAATCGACATCTCAAATCTGAAATCGACGATGGAAATCTAAAATCGATACCTGAAATCTGAAACTAGGAGTTGAAATTTAAAATCTAAAATCGACATTATAAGTCGTAACAAATTTCAAATAATCAATTAACATAATTACCAATATATTCAATCAATGAAATCTTTCCATCGCCATCTTTATCAATGTCTTCAAGCGTCTCAAGGACAATAACATCTTTCATATGATCACGTTCTTCTGGATGCAAGAAACCAGTAAACTCTTCTTTAGTTAACGCATCATCGCCATCCTGATCAGCAACTGACCATCTGCGACGATCACGTTTCAGCATCACAGCATAAGAATAATTATCGTCGCCATCGTGTACTTTTGGGTCGTAATCTTTCTCTTCCATGAAACCGTAGACCATTTTCTTGTAAGTCTCCCAGGGAATTTTGTCTTCAGAATCGTCGGTAATGTAAGATTGCCATTGACGCTCGACATCGTCGCGGATGTATCGCTGCTGGGTGTAACGGATCCAATCTTTGAGCTCTTCCTGAGTCACGTAACCGTCTGAGTTCTTGTCAATCTTGTGGACTATCAGTCCGAGACGACGAGAACTTTCTTCTGGACTCAACTGATCAAAAGTTTTAGCATCTTCTCCTAGAAACGCTTCGTGATCATACGCTGGGTTGTGGTGGGATTTTATGAAATGTTCCTGGTCACTCAGTTCCTAAAAAAAATCTGACTTTAGATAATTTTTAGATGATAGATAATTTTACAGATAATTCTGTTATTCGCTGGATCCCTCAAGATAATTTTTTGTTCTTAGAATCAAAATAAACCATGAATTTTTCTATAGATAATCTAGATAAAAAATTATCTACAGATGAAAATTGGAGATAATAGATAACGCGAACTATCTAGTATTTTAAGATGTCACTTTTTCACGAATAAATTGTCATTTAAATTTCCAGCTACTTCTAGGTTGTAGATAATTTTCGAGATGATTTTTCTAGTAAAATTTAAACCAGATAAAAAATTATCTACAAATTTATCAATCAAATTAGTCATAGAATTCACTACAATACAATAAAATCTCGGAATAACTACAAGATAAAAAATTATCTAGATACTAGATAATTATCTAGATTTTACAAAAATATCTACTGGAGTATTTTTCAAAAAAATTACATTGCTAACATAACTCTGATCCATAAGTTTCGAAAACTACCAAACGTTACAGATAAATTAATTCAAAATTATCTAGATTCTAGATAATTTTCAAAAAAAAAAAATATATCATGTGGGTACTCAATTTATCAGAAATTTTATCCTCTACCCAAATCCGACCATCAAATATTCAAAAAAATTTTTTGAATCAAATTTTTCCCTCCTTTTAATCTCCGCGCTTTTTTCCAAAATTCACTAAAAATTCAAAAATTATCAATTTCCTCCAAAAAAAAATTGCTTACAAATAATTACCCAATTCCTCTCATGACAGTAATAAAATTTTTACTGTCACTGAACAAAAAACAGAATAAAAATTCAAATTTTGAGTTATAGGTTAAGAAACAAATTTAAAAAATTCCAATGATAAATAACGCAATTACCTTATCAAACACACGGGAATTAACGTCATCGGGTTTAGGTACACCCGCAACAATCGTTGTTATCATAAGACACGTCACTAATAATTTAAACATTTTGACTTAAAACCGCGAAAAAAATTCAAAATTATAAAAAAACCAACCGCAAACACTGGAAAAAAAAATTCTATTTACTATCTAATTAATAATCTAGATTGAATTATCTAGTATTTATTGGCGCAAGTGGACGTTAAACGATTAAAAGAAATAGAAACAAATAAACTAGGATGTTAAAGAGATTCCACATCATCGTCTAACAAATACACCCAAGGGCTCATGTTCTACCCCCACCCTGAACTCTGACCGCGTACCAGTGTACAAAATCCTACTTTTTCCCAGCATACAAGTACAGTCTTCATATATTTATATTCCGTATCGATGTATGAATATCTCATATAGTTAAGAATACTCGTGCCCGTCAGTACTAGAGTTGACGGTTTTTTTCATTCTTAGCGAGAGATTTTTTTATTATTTTTAAATTAAGAACGGGAGAGATGGCTCAGTGCATTCGCCAGATGTTCTGCGGCTTCTTATATATGTATATGTACACATATATATGAGTAGGATGTGTGTTAAGAGGGGGTAGAAGTGGGCGAGGGATAGAGAACTCCGAATTATCGATGGGAGATAAAAAAAATCTCGAAGTTAACGACCAGGTGGGAGAGGGGAGGCCACCTGTCGGTGGGAATACGAGTAGGAATTGCGTACCACCATGAGAAGATGGTAAAGAAGTTGGCAGTTTGAATAACAGAGGGAGCTAGCAGGTTGATTTTTAGACGATCCACGGATCTCTGAAAAGAGAGAGGGATGCCAGTAAGATGTGAAGAATATTTGTTTTAGAAAATCTAGGCAAGTAGGGCAGAGTAGAGGCAATGACTCTGCTTACATAGATTTGTAATGAATGGCCTGTGGATTAGAATCTGTGGGAGATAACTCTACACAATATAAACATTTTTTGTTCCTTATGGTGTCTTATAGTAGGAGAAACCCCAAAAAGTCCTGAGAGAAATTTATTTTTCGTACCTAGGCCCATATTAAGATGGGTGGATATGACTCTGTCTGTGCATTTTCATGGATAGACAAGAGTAGCCCGTAACTTTGCTCCTGTTGGGAATAACTCATCACAATATTAACGTTTTTTGTTCATTATGATGTCCTCTAGTAGAGAAGACTCTGAAAAGGCCCAAGAAAAATTTATTTTTCGAGTTTCGATCCGTATGATGACGGGTGGACATGGGTGAAGATGGGTGGAGATGAGAATATGAGTCTCTATGAAAAATGGCCCGTAACTTTGCTCCTGTTGGGAATAACTCATCACAATATTAACGTTTTTTGTTCATTATGATGTCCTCTAGTAGAGAAGACTCTGAAAAGGCCCAAGAAAAATTTATTTTTCGAGTTTCGATCCATATGAGGATGGGTGGAGATGGGTGGAGATGGGTGGAGATGAGAATATGAGTCTCTATGGAGAATGGCCCGTAACTTTGCTCCTGTTGGGAATAACTCATCACAATATTAACGTTTTTTGTTCATTATGATGTCCTCTAGTAGAGAAGACTCTGAAAAGGCCCAAGAAAAATTTATTTTTCGAGTTTCGATCCGTATGATGACGGGTGGACATGGGTGGAGATGGGTGGAGATGAGAATATGAGTCTCTATGGAAAATGGCCCGTAACTTTGCTCCTGTTGGGAATAACTCATCACAATATTAACGTTTTTTGTTCATTATGATGTCCTCTAGTAGAGAAGACTCTGAAAAGGCCCAAGAAAAATTTATTTTTCGAGTTTCGATCCGTATGATGACGGGTGGACATGGGTGGAGATGGGTGGAGATGAGAATATGAGTCTCTATGGAAAATGGCCCGTAACTTTGCTCCTGTTGGGAATAACTCATCACAATATTAACGTTTTTTGTTCATTATGATGTCCTCTAGTAGAGAAGACTCTGAAAAGGCCCAAGAAAAATTTATTTTTCGAGTTTCGATCCGTATGATGACGGGTGGACATGGGTGGAGATGGGTGGAGATGAGAATATGAGTCTCTATGGAAAATGGCCCGTAACTTTGCTCCTGTTGGGAATAACTCATCACAATATTAACGTTTTTTGTTCATTATGATGTCCTCTAGTAGAGAAGACTCTGAAAAGGCCCAAGAAAAATTTATTTTTCGAGTTTCGATCCATATGAGGATGGGTGGAGATGGGTGGAGATGGGTGGAGATGAGAATATGAGTCTCTATGGAGAATGGCCCGTAACTTTGCTCCTGTTGGGAATAACTCATCACAATATTAACGTTTTTTGTTCATTATGATGTCCTCTAGTAGAGAAGACTCTGAAAAGGCCCAAGAAAAATTTATTTTTCGAGTTTCGATCCGTATGATGACGGGTGGACATGGGTGGAGATGGGTGGAGATGAGAATATGAGTCTCTATGGAAAATGGCCCGTAACTTTGCTCCTGTTGGGAATAACTCATCACAATATTAACGTTTTTTGTTCATTATGATGTCCTCTAGTAGAGAAGACTCTGAAAAGGCCCAAGAAAAATTTATTTTTCGAGTTTCGATCCGTATGATGACGGGTGGACATGGGTGGAGATGGGTGGAGATGAGAATATGAGTCTCTATGGAAAATGGCCCGTAACTTTGCTCCTGTTGGGAATAACTCATCACAATATTAACGTTTTTTGTTCATTATGATGTCCTCTAGTAGAGAAGACTCTGAAAAGGCCCAAGAAAAATTTATTTTTCGAGTTTCGATCCGTATGATGACGGGTGGACATGGGTGGAGATGGGTGGAGATGAGAATATGAGTCTCTATGGAAAATGGCCCGTAACTTTGCTCCTGTTGGGAATAACTCATCACAATATTAACGTTTTTTGTTCATTATGATGTCCTCTAGTAGAGAAGACTCTGAAAAGGCCCAAGAAAAATTTATTTTTCGAGTTTCGATCCGTATGATGACGGGTGGACATGGGTGGAGATGGGTGGAGATGAGAATATGAGTCTCTATGGAAAATGGCCCGTAACTTTGCTCCTGTTGGGAATAACTCATCACAATATTAACGTTTTTTGTTCATTATGATGTCCTCTAGTAGAGAAGACTCTGAAAAGGCCCAAGAAAAATTTATTTTTCGAGTTTCGATCCATATGAGGATGGGTGGAGATGGGTGGAGATGGGTGGAGATGAGAATATGAGTCTCTATGGAAAATGGCCCGTAACTTTGCTCCTGTTGGGAATAACTCATCACAATATTAACGTTTTTTGTTCATTATGATGTCCTCTAGTAGAGAAGACTCTGAAAAGGCCCAAGAAAAATTTATTTTTCGAGTTTCGATCCATATGAGGATGGGTGGAGATGGGTGGAGATGGGTGGAGATGAGAATATGAGTCTCTATGGAGAATGGCCCGTAACTTTGCTCCTGTTGGGAATAACTCATCACAATATTAACGTTTTTTGTTCATTATGATGTCCTCTAGTAGAGAAGACTCTGAAAAGGCCCAAGAAAAATTTATTTTTCGAGTTTCGATCCGTATGATGACGGGTGGACATGGGTGGAGATGGGTGGAGATGAGAATATGAGTCTCTATGGAAAATGGCCCGTAACTTTGCTCCTGTTGGGAATAACTCATCACAATATTAACGTTTTTTGTTCATTATGATGTCCTCTAGTAGAGAAGACTCTGAAAAGGCCCAAGAAAAATTTATTTTTCGAGTTTCGATCCGTATGATGACGGGTGGACATGGGTGGAGATGGGTGGAGATGAGAATATGAGTCTCTATGGAAAATGGCCCGTAACTTTGCTCCTGTTGGGAATAACTCATCACAATATTAACGTTTTTTGTTCATTATGATGTCCTCTAGTAGAGAAGACTCTGAAAAGGCCCAAGAAAAATTTATTTTTCGAGTTTCGATCCGTATGATGACGGGTGGACATGGGTGGAGATGGGTGGAGATGAGAATATGAGTCTCTATGGAAAATGGCCCGTAACTTTGCTCCTGTTGGGAATAACTCATCACAATATTAACGTTTTTTGTTCATTATGATGTCCTCTAGTAGAGAAGACTCTGAAAAGGCCCAAGAAAAATTTATTTTTCGAGTTTCGATCCATATGAGGATGGGTGGAGATGGGTGGAGATGGGTGGAGATGAGAATATGAGTCTCTATGGAGAATGGCCCGTAACTTTGCTCCTGTTGGGAATAACTCATCACAATATTAACGTTTTTTGTTCATTATGATGTCCTCTAGTAGAGAAGACTCTGAAAAGGCCCAAGAAAAATTTATTTTTCGAGTTTCGATCCGTATGATGACGGGTGGACATGGGTGGAGATGGGTGGAGATGAGAATATGAGTCTCTATGGAAAATGGCCCGTAACTTTGCTCCTGTTGGGAATAACTCATCACAATATTAACGTTTTTTGTTCATTATGATGTCCTCTAGTAGAGAAGACTCTGAAAAGGCCCAAGAAAAATTTATTTTTCGAGTTTCGATCCGTATGATGACGGGTGGACATGGGTGGAGATGGGTGGAGATGAGAATATGAGTCTCTATGGAAAATGGCCCGTAACTTTGCTCCTGTTGGGAATAACTCATCACAATATTAACGTTTTTTGTTCATTATGATGTCCTCTAGTAGAGAAGACTCTGAAAAGGCCCAAGAAAAATTTATTTTTCGAGTTTCGATCCGTATGATGACGGGTGGACATGGGTGGAGATGGGTGGAGATGAGAATATGAGTCTCTATGGAAAATGGCCCGTAACTTTGCTCCTGTTGGGAATAACTCATCACAATATTAACGTTTTTTGTTCATTATGATGTCCTCTAGTAGAGAAGACTCTGAAAAGGCCCAAGAAAAATTTATTTTTCGAGTTTCGATCCGTATGATGACGGGTGGACATGGGTGGAGATGGGTGGAGATGAGAATATGAGTCTCTATGGAAAATGGCCCGTAACTTTGCTCCTGTTGGGAATAACTCATCACAATATTAACGTTTTTTGTTCATTATGATGTCCTCTAGTAGAGAAGACTCTGAAAAGGCCCAAGAAAAATTTATTTTTCGAGTTTCGATCCATATGAGGATGGGTGGAGATGGGTGGAGATGGGTGGAGATGAGAATATGAGTCTCTATGGAAAATGGCCCGTAACTTTGCTCCTGTTGGGAATAACTCATCACAATATTAACGTTTTTTGTTCATTATGATGTCCTCTAGTAGAGAAGACTCTGAAAAGGCCCAAGAAAAATTTATTTTTCGAGTTTCGATCCGTATGATGACGGGTGGACATGGGTGGAGATGGGTGGAGATGAGAATATGAGTCTCTATGGAAAATGGCCCGTAACTTTGCTCCTGTTGGGAATAACTCATCACAATATTAACGTTTTTTGTTCATTATGATGTCCTCTAGTAGAGAAGACTCTGAAAAGGCCCAAGAAAAATTTATTTTTCGAGTTTCGATCCGTATGATGACGGGTGGACATGGGTGGAGATGGGTGGAGATGAGAATATGAGTCTCTATGGAAAATGGCCCGTAACTTTGCTCCTGTTGGGAATAACTCATCACAATATTAACGTTTTTTGTTCATTATGATGTCCTCTAGTAGAGAAGACTCTGAAAAGGCCCAAGAAAAATTTATTTTTCGAGTTTCGATCCATATGAGGATGGGTGGAGATGGGTGGAGATGGGTGGAGATGAGAATATGAGTCTCTATGGAAAATGGCCCGTAACTTTGCTCCTGTTGGGAATAACTCATCACAATATTAACGTTTTTTGTTCATTATGATGTCCTCTAGTAGAGAAGACTCTGAAAAGGCCCAAGAAAAATTTATTTTTCGAGTTTCGATCCATATTAGGATGGGTGGAGATGGGTGGAGATGGGTGGAGATGAGAATATGAGTCTCTATGGAAAATGGCCCGTAACTTTGCTCCTGTTGGGAATAACTCATCACAATATTAACGTTTTTTGTTCATTATGATGTCCTCTAGTAGAGAAGACTCTGAAAAGGCCCAAGAAAAATTTATTTTTCGAGTTTCGATCCGTATGATGACGGGTGGACATGGGTGAAGATGGGTGGAGATGAGAATATGAGTCTCTATGAAAAATGGCCCGTAACTTTGCTCCTGTTGGGAATAACTCATCACAATATTAACGTTTTTTGTTCATTATGATGTCCTCTAGTAGAGAAGACTCTGAAAAGGCCCAAGAAAAATTTATTTTTCGAGTTTCGATCCGTATGATGACGGGTGGACATGGGTGGAGATGGGTGGAGATGAGAATATGAGTCTCTATGAAAAATGGCCCGTAACTTTGCTCCTGTTGGGAATAACTCATCACAATATTAACGTTTTTTGTTCATTATGATGTCCTCTAGTAGAGAAGACTCTGAAAAGGCCCAAGAAAAATTTATTTTTCGAGTTTCGATCCATATGAGGATGGGTGGAGATGGGTGGAGATGGGTGGAGATGAGAATATGAGTCTCTATGGAAAATGGCCCGTAACTTTGCTCCTGTTGGGAATAACTCATCACAATATTAACGTTTTTTGTTCATTATGATGTCCTCTAGTAGAGAAGACTCTGAAAAGGCCCAAGAAAAATTTATTTTTCGAGTTTCGATCCGTATGATGACGGGTGGACATGGGTGGAGATGGGTGGAGATGAGAATATGAGTCTCTATGAAAAATGGCCCGTAACTTTGCTCCTGTTGGGAATAACTCATCACAATATTAACGTTTTTTGTTCATTATGATGTCCTCTAGTAGAGAAGACTCTGAAAAGGCCCAAGAAAAATTTATTTTTCGAGTTTCGATCCATATGAGGATGGGTGGAGATGGGTGGAGATGGGTGGAGATGAGAATATGAGTCTCTATGGAAAATGGCCCGTAACTTTGCTCCTGTTGGGAATAACTCATCACAATATTAACGTTTTTTGTTCATTATGATGTCCTCTAGTAGAGAAGACTCTGAAAAGGCCCAAGAAAAATTTATTTTTCGAGTTTCGATCCGTATGATGACGGGTGGACATGGGTGGAGATGGGTGGAGATGAGAATATGAGTCTCTATGGAAAATGGCCCGTAACTTTGCTCCTGTTGGGAATAACTCATCACAATATTAACGTTTTTTGTTCATTATGATGTTCTCTAGTAGAGAAGACTCTGAAAAGGCCCAAGAAAAATTTATTTTTCGAGTTTCGATCCATATGAGGACGGGTGGACATGGGTGGAGATGGGTGGAGATGAGAATATGAGTCTCTATGAAAAATGGCCCGTAACTTTGCTCCTGTTGGGAATAACTCATCACAATATTAACGTTTTTTGTTCATTATGATGTCCTCTAGTAGAGAAGACTCTGAAAAGGCCCAAGAAAAATTTATTTTTCGAGTTTCGATCCATATGAGGATGGGTGGAGATGGGTGGAGATGGGTGGAGATGAGAATATGAGTCTCTATGGAAAATGGCCCGTAACTTTGCTCCTGTTGGGAATAACTCATCACAATATTAACGTTTTTTGTTCATTATGATGTTCTCTAGTAGAGAAGACTCTGAAAAGGCCCAAGAAAAATTTATTTTTCGAGTTTCGATCCATATGAGGACGGGTGGACATGGGTGGAGATGGGTGGAGATGAGAATATGAGTCTCTATGGAAAATGGCCCGTAACTTTGCTCCTGTTGGGAATAACTCATCACAATATTAACGTTTTTTGTTCATTATGATGTCCTCTAGTAGAGAAGACTCTGAAAAGGCCCAAGAAAAATTTATTTTTCGAGTTTCGATCCATATGAGGATGGGTGGAGATGGGTGGAGATGGGTGGAGATGAGAATATGAGTCTCTATGGAAAATGGCCCGTAACTTTGCTCCTGTTGGGAATAACTCATCACAATATTAACGTTTTTTGTTCATTATGATGTCCTCTAGTAGAGAAGACTCTGAAAAGGCCCAAGAAAAATTTATTTTTCGAGTTTCGATCCGTATGATGACGGGTGGACATGGGTGGAGATGGGTGGAGATGAGAATATGAGTCTCTATGAAAAATGGCCCGTAACTTTGCTCCTGTTGGGAATAACTCATCACAATATTAACGTTTTTTGTTCATTATGATGTCCTCTAGTAGAGAAGACTCTGAAAAGGCCCAAGAAAAATTTATTTTTCGAGTTTCGATCCATATGAGGATGGGTGGAGATGGGTGGAGATGGGTGGAGATGAGAATATGAGTCTCTATGGAAAATGGCCCGTAACTTTGCTCCTGTTGGGAATAACTCATCACAATATTAACGTTTTTTGTTCATTATGATGTCCTCTAGTAGAGAAGACTCTGAAAAGGCCCAAGAAAAATTTATTTTTCGAGTTTCGATCCGTATGATGACGGGTGGACATGGGTGGAGATGGGTGGAGATGAGAATATGAGTCTCTATGGAAAATGGCCCGTAACTTTGCTCCTGTTGGGAATAACTCATCACAATATTAACGTTTTTTGTTCATTATGATGTTCTCTAGTAGAGAAGACTCTGAAAAGGCCCAAGAAAAATTTATTTTTCGAGTTTCGATCCATATGAGGACGGGTGGACATGGGTGGAGATGGGTGGAGATGAGAATATGAGTCTCTATGAAAAATGGCCCGTAACTTTGCTCCTGTTGGGAATAACTCATCACAATATTAACGTTTTTTGTTCATTATGATGTCCTCTAGTAGAGAAGACTCTGAAAAGGCCCAAGAAAAATTTATTTTTCGAGTTTCGATCCATATGAGGACGGGTGGACATGGGTGGAGATGGGTGGAGATGAGAATATGAGTCTCTATGAAAAATGGCCCGTAACTTTGCTCCTGTTGGGAATAACTCATCACAATATTAACGTTTTTTGTTCATTATGATGTCC